>NW_006284343.1:3204189-3204670 GCF_000327345.1 Myotis davidii
AGCGGGCGCCCCAGGGAGCTGGCACAGACAAGCTTTGCTCTCTGCCCAGGGGGCAGTGCTTCTCACACCCGAGCATGCGCCAGAAGGCCCTGGCGATGTTGTTCGGATGCAGATTCGGGTCCGGCAGGTGTGGGGTGGGGGCTGGGGGTCTGCATGTCTCATAAGCCCTCAGGCGATGCTGAGCTCAGTGGGGGCTGCAGACCCCCCAGCCCGCGTGGCCTCTGAGGGGGACTCGGATCCCCCCAGTGAGGTGGCCGCAAGCATTGGGTCCTCGCCACGCTTACCACTGCGATCCCTGGCACCGGCGCCGTCTAGGGCACCAGGGGACCGAGGAAAGTAATATCCCCACAGCCTGGGGGGTGTACATAATGAAAGTCGGATCCATAAGTAATTACTTTCTAATTAATTAGGAATGATGAATAGCAAAGACCCGGCGACTCCGGCGGAGTGGTGTTCACTGTAATAGTCTTGTTTCTTTCCT
>NW_006284343.1:3204693-3207397 GCF_000327345.1 Myotis davidii
TTGATTTGCTGGGAGGAGGCAGCGAGGAGGGGGCGCCCTGGGTCTGGGGGACAAGGGGGCACGTGAGCAGCGGGGCCGGCCTCCTCCCCATTGAAATGCCTCGTCCCTGGGAAGGGCCCGGGAGAGGAAAGGGTTGCCCTTCTCTCTTCCGAACCCTTTGCAGACCCACCTCACTCATCTTCGCACGCCTCCGTCACGTGGGAGGGAGCCCAGGGCTCCTACCTGACTCCGCGGGAGCAGAGCCGCGAGGAGTCCAGGAGGCCCTGCTCCGTCCCACAGCTCCCCAAGGCGGGGCCCCCGTGGGGAGACCCTCCCCACAGGCAGCCCCGGGGCCAGGGGCCAATCAGCAGGCTGGGGGGCGAGGCCAGGCGACCCTCCTACACTGGGGTGTCTATGCGTGGCCCTGGCCTCCCCCTGCCTGTGGAGAAGGGCCTCCAAGGAGAGTCCACAATGAACAGAAGAGCCAAATGCTAAACGGAGACCAAATTCCGCCTCCCTCTCCTCAGCCTCAGCCTACCCATCAAATCCTGCCTGTCTTTCAAAGTTGGGCAATTTTTTCACCGTGGATATTTTATCGGTCCTGACCCCTAGGTTTCCATCCATCTATCTTTTTTAAAAAATATATATTTCACTGATTTTTTACAGAGAGGAAGGGAAAGGGATAGAGAGTTAGAAACATCAATGAGAGAGAAACATCAGCTGCCTCCCGCACACCCCCTACCGGAGATGTGCCTGCAACCAAGGTACATGCCCCTGAACAGAATCGAACCTGGGACTCTAGCCACTGAGCCAAACTGGTCAGGACTCCATCCATCCATCTTAAATTGGGTCCCCAGGGGGATGCCTCCTTCTCTCTCCCTCGTCCCGGTCCTATTGGGAGCCAGATGGGGTATTGGACAGAGAGCTTTGGTTTTGGCATCAGACATGAAACCGAGCCCGGTTTTGCCACCACACTCAGCCCGGCCTCCGTGTCCTCCTCTGGCAGGCAGGCTGCTCCTGCCTCTGCAGGGAGAGGTGAGACGAGGGAACCTGCTCACCGGCACAGGGTCCCACCCAGGGCAGAGGGTCCAGCAATGCCCGCTCCCTTCCACGCCACCTCCTCCCAGCCCGGGCCCTGAACTCAAAGCCATGGGCCCACCGACCCACCGACGCCAAGAGCGGCCACCAGCCTTTCCGAAGTCCCTTCCGGCTCTCTCTTTGGCACGTTGAGAAATGAACTGTGTTCGGTGCGAGGAGGAAAAAGCGGTCATTACAGTGGTGTCAAACCAATTTGTTTGTGTTAATTGCAGCCAATTAAACTTGTCCTTCTGTGCGTTACCCCAGTCGGTCTCGCACAGGCAGAGGGCGAAGGGAGAACCGAGGGCAGGAATGGCCACTTTGAATAATTCCGGCAGATCCGGGCCGTCTCCAGTCCTCTGGCCCCTGGCCCGGGCGTGACGGAGCAGGTGTGCATTGGCCGGGAGTGCGAGAGCCCAACAAGAGAGGTGCTTGGGGTGTGGGCCCTGGGCTGCCTGGTTTGTGTTTGGAAAATTGCACACGCAGGCGGAGGACTCTTCCCCCAGGAGAGGGGGCCGGACAGGAAGCCAAGGCCAGTGACTCAGGCCTAGCACATCCGGAACACGATGTGTCCCGCCTGTGCGTGCAGGGCGGGTGTGAAAGCATCAAGTTTACAGGAGCCAGAGACATGGCTGACACACTTACCTCCACCTGCAAACAGCCCTTCCCCGAGCTCCCTTCAGCTGGCCTGCGGATGCGCCAGCCACTCCGGCAGGGCCGTGGCTCCATCCGAGGCAGCCTGCGCTCCCCTCTGCGCCTGCTCTCACCAAACCTGAGGCCACTGGCTTTCGCTCACCTGGACCTGGGCTCTTTGTCATTAAAGACACCTGTCACAGAGCTGGGGCGCCTCTAGGAGGCACCTGTAGGTGTGTGTGCACAGCTGCTGGGCATCTTCATAGGGGATTCCTGCTCCCATAGACACAAAGAAATGGGAAGGTTACGCTGGGGAAAGTGCGAGTGAAGCCTTCTTCCCAGCAAAGGGCAAGACGTGTGTTGAGAGGATAGATCCCGTCCTCTCTGATCCTCTGAAAAAGCAGGGTCAGATTCCGCCCCTTAGCCCGGCAGGTGTGGCTCAGTGGTTGAGCATCAACCTATGAACTAGGAGGTAACAGTTGATTCCCAGTCAGGGCACATGCCCGGGTTGTGAGCTCGGTCCCCAGTGTGGGGTGCGCAGGAGGCAGCCGGTCCATGATTCTCTCTCATCATTGATGGTTCTCTCTCTCTCCCTCTCCCTCTCTGAAATCAATAATATATTTTTTTAAACTCCGCCCCTTTGTCTCGCCTGCCATCCACTCCCTGTACCCAATGGCGGGGTCAGGAGCCAGGGATGAGCCAGGCAAGCTGCTAGGACAGTGGTTCTCAACCTTGGCTGCGCATTAGAATCACCTGGGAATCTCGTTAAAATTCTGACTTCTGGGCCTCATCATCAGTAACAAAGAAACAGAATTTCCGGAGGACGAGGCCCAGAAATCAGGATTTTAACGAGATTCCCAGGTGGCTCTAATGCGCAGCCCAGGTTGAGAACCACTGTGCTAGGAGCTTGGCGGCTAATGAGGGCCAGGGTTCATACTGATCAGTGGTGGGACGTGTTCTGCAGCAGGTGCAGCCCTAGGCGGGGAGGAGAGGGCGAGGGCACCTCCTCCTTCAG
>NW_006284343.1:3207442-3210526 GCF_000327345.1 Myotis davidii
TTAGCGCCCTGGCTCCTTAAATAGCACCTTCGTCTCCTGGTTCTCACAGGACACAAATGTGATGTAGCATCTGGCAGTCCCTCTGCCCTGGCTGTTCCCTCCCCGCCCCCCAAAGGAGCCTCAGGCCTGGGCAGAACTGGGGAGGGGCCTTCCCGAGCACCCCGCTGCAACCTGGGGGGTGCATGTGGAGTTGGGGGGTGTCTAGAGATAGTTGCACGTCCAGCAGAGCAGGAGACTGAGCCTCCGGGCCACTGAGCCAGAGCTGGTAACCCACGGCCCCTGCCCGCGCGAGAAATGCCAACTGCCAGCATGTTGACCCTCTGCCCGGGAGAAAGGGCTTTGTGTTTGCACCTCCAACAGTACACGGGCTCCAAGATGGGTGTCCAGACCGGCTTCAGGCGCATGTGGCCCGTCACACGGGGCTCCCTGCTCAGAGGTGCCCTCTCAAACTCCTTCATACTTTTATCTTTGTGTCTGCCATTTGCAAGTGAGGGCTGATGGGACAATGGAGCGTGTGGGGTGGGGGTGCAGGGGGCTCCCCACTCACCCCTTTAGCAACTGCTGCTGCCCTTTCATCGCTGGTGGGGACTGGGTGTCGGGGGGCGGTGGGGTGGGGCCCCAAGCACCTGTGAGCACCTGCACTCACCCTGCAAGTACTCCCATGCGAGGGAGTGCAGCATCACAACCAATAAAAACATCCTGACAGGGGGACAGAGACAGACAGACAGAGACGGAGATGGAGAGAAGGAAAGGGGAAGGCTCTCCCGCGATTGAACAAGGGCCCTCCATTTGTGTTTGGAGCTGGCCTAGGCAGGATTAGGGTGTGGTAAAAGGATCCCCCAGCCACCGGGGCAGCTGTGACTACACTGGATCCTTTAACCAACTCACGGAGGCCCTGCTCTGTGCAAGGAGGCCCAAACCAGCGGGCACAGCCGGTGGACAAGGGCACTGACTGTCCACACCGCTGGTGGCAGTCAGGGCATTTCCTGGGAGGGCCCCCGCCCGCCAGAGCCAGGGCACACAGACATGAAAGCACGCGGCATCTATGCTGATGCCAGTGCTGGGACAGTAACAACGGGCCTGCGGTCGTCCCAGCTCTCCCTCCTGCCCGCCCAGCACTGGGCCTGAGAGCCACTCATCTGGCATGGACCCTCCCCCTAGACCAGCGGTTCTCAACCTATGGGTCGCGACCCCTTTGGGGGTCGAACGACCCTTTCACAGGGGTCGCCTAAGACCATCGGAAAACACATCTATAATTACACATTGTTTTGTGATGAATCACTATGCTTTAATTATGTTCAATCTGTAACAATGAAAATACATCCTGCATATCAGATGTTTACATTGACGATTCATAACAGTAGCAACATTACAGTGATGAAGTAGCAACGAAAATAATTTTATGGTTGGGGGTCACCACGACGTGAGGAACTGTATTAAAGGGTCGCGGCATTAGGAAGGTTGAGAACCACTAGAAGGAACACCTTCCCCAGTGAACCCCAGCGCCTGGGCCCGGCCACCCCCTGCTCTCACCAAACCCAGGAGGCTGCCCGCGACCATTTTACAATTCTTTTGCAATCAGCACTTTCCTTTCTTCATTTGCTGCTTGAATAATGCAGCCTGTTAAAAAAGGGCCCTCAGCACAATTCTGGTGCCTGTTTACAATGGAAATTGGGAAAACGGCGAAACGCATACTGCAAAATGCATTTAAAAGGAGATGATTCAATTGGATTTGGCAGCTCTGATATTCAGGACCAGAAGGAGAGAATCTGTCTATGATGCGAACATGTATAATTAAGATGAAAGCCTTAAGTACCGGGTGCATTTCCTCAGATGCTGCCGGCTCTGTTGACTCGGGGCGTTCTGATCGGCGGTGCAGAGCGCTTATTGCCGGAACCTGAATGGCTGCAAGTGCGATGCCTTTTTAAAAGCAGCTCCATGGAGCCCAGTCAAAGGCCGCTCAGCCAGCGGGGCGAAGGCAGCAGGAGCAAAGAGCGCCTGGGGCCCCCTCTTTGATCTGCCCCCCAGGTGCACCCTGAAACCTCCTCGCACGCTGGGGCTCAGGCGATGCCGGATCCCTGTGCTGTGTTCTGTTTTGGTTCTCCTGGTACCAGCGGAAGCGTCAGTGCCCTGGGCCCTGTTCCATCCTGAGAGTACAGAGTCCACATTGAGGGCTGGACTCGCAGGCAGCCCAATGTCGTGGAAAAGGCCGAGCAGGAGGAACCAGAAGACCTGGGCTCCAGCCCCATCTTCACTCCTTGCAAGCTGTGTGACCTCGGGCAGTTACTCACCCTCTCTGTGCCTCAGCTGTAAAATGGGCTAAATAACGGAACCTCCCTTGTAAGAGCGTGAGGACAATTAAATGAGTTGATCCATGGAAATCCTAGCATCTGGCACCTACGCGCCGCTCGCCACGCGTGAGCGAGTCTCCTTGTTCTCTTCAGTCCCCTCTCTCGAGCCACCAGAATGGTCTCCACGGCCCACCTCTGCTCAATGGCTGAGCCCTCCAAGGTCCTGACCTCTGTGGAAACGAATGTCATGACAAACCTCACTTGCAGTGCGGAATGACGCAGTGATGGGATTTCTGGCAACACCCCCCGCCCAACACACACACACACACACACACCCAGCCGCCTCCATGGAGAGCTGGAGGCTTCGAGTAGATGACCCACAGGCTGAGGCTGGGGCGAGTCGCATGACCATGCCTGTCACATGACTTGATAGCCCATCTTCCCGAGCAGAGCTGGCATCCCGCTGAGACGTCTAGGGGTCTCCTTCTTCTCCTTTTCAGATGGGGGCTGAAAGGGAGAGACCCAGAGCTGGTCTGGGCCCGGCCCTGCTCCTCAGACGTCAGGAACCCTCTGGGTAGAACGTGGCCGGACTGTGTGTGGCCACAGTGCTCACTGCCCATTCCCTGGGCAACCCACCCTTTCCTCGGAGAGAGGATGGTGGGGGAGGAGGCGTGTCAGGAGCCAGTGCAGGGAAAGAATAGGAAGAAGCTGTGATGTAAGGAATAGTTACCCTAAAACCCTTGCCCAGAGATACTGGGGGGGGCGCGGGGGAGCGGTGCTGCAAGGCCCGCAG
>NW_006284343.1:3211329-3213323 GCF_000327345.1 Myotis davidii
ACAGGCGAGGAAACGCCCTCTGACTCTCCAGGGAAGCCCGGCTCCCTTCCTGGAGAGACGTGAGAAAGGCCCTGCCGGCCCCACCCAGAGCTCCTGATGTCTATAGTGTGAAAAATTAATGTTTCCAGTTCCTCAAGTTTTGTTTCTTGCTTTTTACCTTCCAAATCAGGCATGGCTTATAGGAACCACAGCAATCCTCCAAAAGCCGCACAAGCATCCCCGAAGCCCCTTCTGGGGAGCCTGCCTCCTTTAGCGGAGCTGAAACCCCGAGGGCTCGTTCCCGCCCCGGACAGCTAGACATGGACGTGTGGCCAGTTCCGGGAACCTGTTCGGGGCCCCTGGGGAAGATCGTCCTGCCTTACTGTTTAGGACGGAGAAGGAGAAGGAGGAGGAAAGGGGAGAGGGATGGAGGAGGGGAAGAAGAGGTAACAGAAGGCTTGCTCTCTACTCCTTGCTACCCTGGAACATGGAGGGTGAGGGGCGAGGCCGGGAGCTGCTGTGCCATCTTTCGGTGAAACAGGAAGGCTGAGAAAGCCTCCGGGAGGCCCAACAGCGCCCTGGCATCATGAGCTGCTGGAGGGAGCCCAGACACCCACCTCCAGGTGCCCGTGTGAGGACCAAGAAGACCCTCTGATTGCAGTCACGTTCGGCTGCGTGCCATTGCCTGCAGCTGGGCGCACCCCTCTCTGAGCCTGAGGTGAGGAGTGTGATTGCCCAGCTGTAAGACGGCAGAGGCATGGCAAGTGTGCGGCAATGGGCATCGCACAAAGGATGTCCACGGGATGAGGGCCCTCGTTGTACTGGCCAAGCCCAAACCGTGGGCCTCCAAATCCAACCATTTCCGTGAGGCTGCAAAAGGGCAGCCCCCGGGAGCCCAGCCCCGGTGCCCGCCATCAGAGAGTATTCCCTGGAACTGAGGGCGGGGCCTGCAGATCATTTCCTCCTGGGGTCCCAGCTAGCACACCCACTGGGTTTCTGTATCCTCGGAACATGCCAAATATTTGTCCTCTTCGCCCCCAGCACTGGGCCTGGTTTAATGGGCATCGGAGCAATGTTTATGAGAGGGAGGAGGAGGGGATGCAAAAAGGGGAGGAGGGAGGGAGACGAAAAGGATTCTGGGATATAGAGGGAGCCTCACTGGCCCAGAATGCCGCCCTGGTGAGCCTCGCCCCAGCGCCCAGGGCGGCCGGGGAACAAGGGAGAGACCGTCGGGGAAGGGAGCCAAGGGGGCCGTGACCGTCTGACCCTCCAGAAAGTGCTGCGGAGGCGAAATGCCAGCCGAGTTTCGTGTCCAGCCGGGGCTGCATTAATAAGATAATGATGAGTCATTTAACTTTGCATCCGAAGAGTGGAGCCAATTACCTGTGTCTCTATTGCTTAATGACGGAGACACGAACGGGACCTTTGCCGCCTGCTGGAACCCACACTGGCCGGTCACGGGAGGCAGTTTTACGCCTGTGGGTTTGCCGCTTGACTGAAGCCATTTGTCAGGCAGGACTACAGGCCCCCTCTCCCCGCCGGGCACCCCACATTAGCTGGATGTCCTCCAGCACACATCCCCGCTCCCCTAATGAGTGCCGACTCTCTTCACCCAATGATCCCAACGCCATCAGTTATTTCCTGGACATGAACCAGCAGGACCCCATTAGCCGGCGCTCAGGCGTCCAGGTGGGAATCTTCCACTCTGGCCGTATTTCCTGGGAGAAGTGCCCACCCGCGCCAGACAGAGTCCTGGCCCTCTCCCCGGGGGAGGGAACGCCGGGCGGCGCAGAAGGCCATGAGAGAGATCAGCAGGCAGCTGGCCCCAGGAGGCCTCTGAAGGCCAGAGCGGCTCTGCTGGGATTTTTTTGTTTCATTGCCTCTTTAATTAAGATGTCATTTCCATACAGTCAGATTGACCCCTCTTACAAGTGGATGGCCCTGGGAGTTCTAGCAAACGCATCCGGGCAGGTAGCCGCCATCCCACACAAGGTCCCCTCTGCTCGGTAAAGGTC
>NW_006284343.1:3221234-3221746 GCF_000327345.1 Myotis davidii
CAGTGGACAGTCTTCTGTCATATGATCCCAAGAATCCAGCCCCCCAGTGGGAAATCCCAGCCCCCTGTGGTCTCCACACAGCAGGAAAGAACGCCGTTCCAGGCCAGCTCTGCACAGGTGGGGAAACTGAGGCCAGCCATAGCTCTGGCTCAGCAGAGGGCTGAGGCACAGTGGGACTCCAGTATGTCCAGCCTGGTTCAGGCTCAAACCACTGAACCACCCTGCCCTCCCAGATCCCACAGCTTTGTAATTCTATGCAGGTGGCCTCAGATTCCCCCAGCTCTGCCCCTTACCCACTGTGTGAGCTTTGGAGAGTTACTTAACCTCTCTGCGCATCTGTTTCATCACCTGTAAATGGGGTAAGATATGGCCATGCAAGAAGCTGGCCGGACAGAGCAGGTGCTAAGGAAACATTGGCTCTCCTGTTCTCCTGACCTCCCTCCTTGTCCCTGTCTCTTTCTCTTTCCTTCCTCGATGCTGCTTAAAGCTCAGTGACAGCCAGCCCTCTGTGA
>NW_006284343.1:3222631-3223857 GCF_000327345.1 Myotis davidii
CCCGGGATGAGGGCCCTCGTTGTACTGGCCAAGCCCAAACCGTGGGCCTCCAAATCCAACCATTTCCGTGAGGCTGCAAAAGGGCAGCCCCCGGGAGCCCAGCCCCGGTGCCCGCCATCAGAGAGTATTCCCTGGAACTGAGGGCGGGGGCCTGCAGACATTTCCTCCTGGGGTCCCAGCTAGCACACCCACTGGGTTTCTGTATCCTCGGAACATGCCAAATATTTGTCCTCTTCGCCCCCAGCACTGGGCCTGGTTTAATGGGCATCGGAGCAATGTTTATGAGAGGGAGGAGGAGGGGATGCAAAAAGGGGAGGAGGGAGGGAGACGAAAAGGATTCTGGGATATAGAGGGAGCCTCACTGGCCCAGAATGCCGCCCTGGTGAGCCTCGCCCCAGCGCCCAGGGCGGCCGGGGAACAAGGGAGAGACCGTCGGGGAAGGGAGCCAAGGGGGCCGTGACCGTCTGACCCTCCAGAAAGTGCTGCGGAGGCGAAATGCCAGCCGAGTTTCGTGTCCAGCCGGGGCTGCATTAATAAGATAATGATGAGTCATTTAACTTTGCATCCGAAGAGTGGAGCCAATTACCTGTGTCTCTATTGCTTAATGACGGAGACACGAACGGGACCTTTGCCGCCTGCTGGAACCCACACTGGCCGGTCACGGGAGGCAGTTTTACGCCTGTGGGTTTGCCGCTTGACTGAAGCCATTTGTCAGGCAGGACTACAGGCCCCCTCTCCCCGCCGGGCACCCCACATTAGCTGGATGTCCTCCAGCACACATCCCCGCTCCCCTAATGAGTGCCGACTCTCTTCACCCAATGATCCCAACGCCATCAGTTATTTCCTGGACATGAACCAGCAGGACCCCATTAGCCGGTGCTCAGGCGTCCAGGTGGGAATCTTCCACTCTGGCCGTATTTCCTGGGAGAAGTGCCCACCCGCGCCAGACAGAGTCCTGGCCCTCTCCCCGGGGGAGGGAACGCCGGGCGGCGCAGAAGGCCATGAGAGAGATCAGCAGGCAGCTGGCCCCAGGAGGCCTCTGAAGGCCAGAGCGGCTCTGCTGGGATTTTTTTGTTTCATTGCCTCTTTAATTAAGATGTCATTTCCATACAGTCAGATTGACCCCTCTTACAAGTGGATGGCCCTGGGAGTTCTAGCAAACGCATCCGGGCAGGTAGCCGCCATCCCACACAAGGTCCCCTCTGCTCGGTAAAGGTCCCTCGCGC
>NW_006284343.1:3223984-3224252 GCF_000327345.1 Myotis davidii
TCACTGGCCTGTCTTTCTAGTCTATCGTTGGCCTTTCCCAGCCTGTCCTGTTCTCCGTGTAGCCTTTTCGTCCGGTGTCTTTCTCTTAGTAACCGGCATTTAAGATGTAGTCGGGCAGTTGTGCGTACATAGCTTGTTTGTCTGTTGTTTGTTTTTGCACCGAGTCACATTCCACTGTATGGACGTACCACAGGCTGTGTGTAGCCCATGGACCAAACATTTGAGTGTATGTTATTTTACTTAATTCTTGGGTGGGGGGGGGGGGGGG
>NW_006284343.1:3224277-3225742 GCF_000327345.1 Myotis davidii
GAGCGTGTCACTCAGAGGCAGGCACAACGATTTCCATTGAGAAATAAGAACATAGGACCCCAGAGCTAGAAAGAGACGAGGGTGGCCCAACCACCACAGATGGGGCCATCCAATCCATCGTCCGTTCATTTCTTGAAGAAGCAGTTCATGGAGCCCCTTTGAGGGCTGGGGACAATGGGGAACCACACAGCCCCGGGGGACGCAGATCTGGGATGCCCCTGCCTGCTGTGCAGACTGAGT
Source organism: Myotis davidii (assembly GCF_000327345.1). Taxonomy (NCBI): domain Eukaryota; kingdom Metazoa; phylum Chordata; class Mammalia; order Chiroptera; family Vespertilionidae; genus Myotis; species Myotis davidii. The sequence goes on from NW_006284343.1 coordinate 3,224,518, forward strand.
TCGCCAGCGCTCGTGCCCCTGAGGCTGAAGCCCGGGGGGGGGGGGGGGGCGGTGACTCAGGCGGAAGGGTCCTCCCAGTGTGCACAGGAGAAACAACTAGGCCAGCTACGACTGTGAGGGGCCGACAGCAGGAAGCAGGAAGAAGAAGCCACAGGAGATGTGTTTTCCTGGCAGGTAGGTGCTCTTAAAACACTGAAATTGTGGTTTTCACTAGACAGACCTGCCAGCTGCCGCCTACAAGTATCTAAAGTTACCCCTGAGGCTCCCTGCCCTCTGGCGCCCAGTCTCCATCTGTATCTGAGGGAGGGGTACAGGAGAGGGGGAGGGACTTGGGCGCAGACAGCAGTTGGGGTTTCCTCCCACCCCTGCTCCAGGCAACACCGCCCTGCGGCTGGAGGCAACACCCACTTCCCAGCCTCCCCTGAGCAGCCCTGAATACACCAGGCCACGTCCCCCGGATAGCTCAGTGCAGGCAACATGCGGGGATTTCCAAGTCCCTGAGGGAGGAGCTAGGTGGCCCGTGGCCCTGAGGCTCTGCCTTGGGCTTGGGCTCTAGGATTTCCCAGCTCTCTCTGTGCACACACAGACTCCCCTTGGCACACCCCACTTCTTGGCCTGAGCCCTCAGAGGGGATCCCGGGACTGGGGGCGGGGTCTGCAGATCATTTCCTCATGGGGTCCCACCTAGCACATCCACTGGGTTTCTATACCCTCAGGAAAGTGCCCTAAATATGTGTCCTCTCGCCCCCACAAGGGCCTGGTTTAATGAGAAGCATTGGAGCGACGTTTCATGAGAGGGAGGAGGGAGGGGTGGGGAGAAGGAGGACGGGATGGGGAGGAAAAGGCCTCTCACCTAGATGATGCAGAGCGGGAGTTTTGGATTCAAACACCAGGCTGGGCCCTATTCTGTCACTTACTAGCCACACAGGCTCCTTTCCTTTCCGGAGACCCTGATTTCTTGTTTTGATAAAGCACAGGTGCGTGTCTCATGATCAGGGGAGGATTGCACGAGGTCAGTTAAGACCTCAGCCCAGCACCTGGCGCTTCTCATTCAGAAGCCACAGTTGCCGCCGCCATTCTGGTTGAGAGCCCTTCTGAGCGGGCGTCGGTGTAGGCGGGCCCGGGGGGCAGGGGGGCCCGGGCACAGGGGGCACAGGCACAGGCAGGCCTCGGTGCAGGCGGGCCTGGGCTCCCTGGCCCTCCCGGACAGCCCCCCCGGCCAGCAG
>NW_006284343.1:3225858-3235055 GCF_000327345.1 Myotis davidii
CGGCACCTGTGTGGTGTGTTTGCATCGCCTCTCCTCCGACCGGGCCCTGTGGGGCCGTGTCCACTGCCCACCTGCCCGCCTGCGACCGAGAGGCTGCGGTGGACGGGGATGTGCAGGGCTCCTTGGAGCTCACGGTCCCCAGGCCTGAGCTCGAGGACGGTGGAGAAGGACTTCATTGGCATGGACGTCAGGACGCAGGTCAGCCCTCATCCCGCAGCTGGTGCTAAATTATTGAACGTCCACAAGGACGCCCGGGGCTTCCCCACTTGCTAGCAGATGGCTTTCAACCCGATCTCTGTGCACATCTCCCTGTAAAATGCACAGGGGACTGAGCACAGCCCAGGGGTGCAACACAGAGAGGAAACCCACCGAGACCCCCCCGGAGACTGCCCCCCAGTCCCCTCCACCTCTCCTCTGGCTCGCCCACCTGGGTCTGAGTTCCAGTTGTCCCCCGGCCCCGAGCTCTCTAAGTCCTTGAGGAGCCCCCCACCTGCCCACAGCAGCAACCGTAATAATTAATGTCACACAGGGGCCTGCTGGGGGCTCGCCATGGCACCTGCACTGCTTCATGCAATCCTCACCCAGCTCCTCAGCGAGGGAGATGTCACTGGCATCCGTTTATAATTGCCCGGGACACACAATTGCCCCGTGTCCCTCTGACATGACCAGCCTGCTCTGAGCTACCCTCTGGCCCTGCCCCCTGGGCCACTGCCCCCTGACCTGGAAAGCCTCGCCCTCCCCTGGGCCTGCACCCCAGGTCTGGCGTGTGCTGGAAGAGACCGTCCTTCCTGGAGAAGGAGACGGAGGTGGGAGAGAGAGTGATGGAAAGATGACTTAGCCCTCCCGCCGGGACAGCCCCTCCTCGTGAGGGTGGGACCCTGAGAAGGATGCCGGCTGTTTGCCAGGTGCCCGGACGCCCACCGCCGTGGTGAAGTGGCTGCCGCGGCCCGGCCCTCTGCTCCGGCCCCTGGTCTCCTGAAGTGCGGCCAGCCTGTCCCCTGTCGGGTTATGTATTGTCATTGCTGCACTGCCGCTGCGGCAGTTACTCTCTGGTGGGCATCGGGGTAAAATATGACCTCGTTTACATCATTACTCTGCAGACCTGTCATCGGAAAGTGGGGTCGGTGGAGGCCCTGATTACGGTAAATATTCAGGCCCCGCAGACTCGGGGCCAGTCAGGTTCCTCGATTGTATCAATTCTGTAACCGAATGAAGCCGGCTCGGGATAAAAATCCCGGCGGCAGCCGACTGACCCACAGCTCCTCTGAACACCCTAAGCTGCCTTTTTAAAAAATATGTTTGTTAATCTTTAGAGAGAGAAATGGATGTGAGAGTGGAACATGGATGTACTGCCTCCTGCACGCCCCCTACTGGGGATCCAGCTGCAACCGGCTCGAACCAGCAACCTTTTGGTGCATGGGACGGTGCCCGTCCAACTGGGCCACACTGGTCAGGGTCCTCAGCTGCCATTTTAATGGAAGGCTCTCTCACATCCAAGATCCCTTCTCCAAGGAGCAAGCTTATGCCATGCACTCAAAAGTCCTCCCGAGCCCGCTGCAGCCCCAGGGCCTCAGAGGGACCACACACGGGCCCAGGGTCCAGGGGGGTGAGAAGGCCAGTGGGTACCACCAGAGGCGCTGCGCCCACCCCTCCCCGCCTCCTCAGAGCCCCGTCTTCTCTCTCAGCAAAGACCCACTTCTCCGTGGAACTTTCTGGCACTAGAGATCAGCACGGCCTCCTGGTCAGGAATTCCCAACCATTTGTATTTTGTTTGCTACCTGGCAGCTCCTCCATCTGGTCTGGTCTTCCCACGGGGCTCTCACATCCCGCCCAGGAAATCGGCTCCCAGCCAGGCCTTTGTTCGCGAGAGGAGGGCCAGGCCGCTTCCCCTCCTCTCAGTCCTGCTCGCAGCCACTTCAGGAATGCTTTTGAACGGGTGCCCCCGGCCCTTCCAAACCCCCCAGGGGTGAAAAAATCCCCCAGGCGGTTGTTTATGAACTCCTCTGGGCCATTAGCCGCTGGGCAGGTGTCAAAATATAGATCAGAGAGGGGAGGCGGGAACGACACCCCCATTTGTCCCGTTACCACTGTCATTACGGTTCCATCGTGGCGTATTACCGAGATGATTAGTGGCAACAAATGACTTCTGAAAAATGATTATGTGCCATTAGAAGCATTAGTCTGCCTGCAACCAGCACAAACAAATGGCCGTGCAAGGATGAGTCATTAGTCGGACGGCTGAGTGACGGGACCAGAGCCGCCCACGTGCCAGGCAATTAGCGCTGCCAACCGGTTGGGGAGGCAGAGCCCGGGCCCCGAGCCCCAGCCCAGCCCCAGGTCGGGTCGGGAGGCGTGAGGGGCCGGTGGGAGTCCCAGTCCTCCTGGGGAAGCCTGAGAATTCAGATCTGCTTAAAGCCCTGCCTTCCCTGCAGCTGGGGCAGCAGCGTCACAGCCGTCCCCGGTGTGACAGGGGGATGGGGCTGCTGCTCCGTGGGGCACAGGACCCTAGATCTGGGGAGAAACGGACGCAGGAGTGGACTTTACCTCAGAGGTGTAAGCGTGCAGATAGGTCCAATGGAGGCCCTCACAGGAAATTGTGTAATTGACATCAGGAAAAAAATGTTTCAGGGAATCACAGTGTAGTTTATAGTGACCAGAACATATAGAGAAGCTGTAACTTGGGAGATGAAAATACATTTCTCGAACATATACCGATAAAATGGCCTTGACATGACTGCAGAAGAAGGAAGCAGCAAGTAGAACGAGTCGTCATTGTGTAGCTTTCAAACGTAGCCCACCCAGCGCCAGGCCTCGGGGGGCGCGAACAGCATTTCAGGCGAATCTCGCTGAGCCGGCAGACTCAGTCTTGATGAGCTGTCAGGAGTGAGCTCCCTGCCTCCCTCCCAACTCCCCATCTGGACATGTGTCCAGGCTCATTATATGGGAGCTTCCCTGGCGGAGGAGCCGCCTCAAAGTATGTCAGGTTCTAGAAGTCCTAAGTTCTCCCTCCCTCCCTCCCTTCCCACCCTGCCTCTCTCCCTTCCTTCCCCCCATTTCTTCCCTCCCTCCCTTTCTTCCCTCCCTCCCTTTCATTTTTTTCCATCCATTCATGCATTCACCTGGTTGTGTGGACAGCCTGCCCCCTGCCTCCCTGTGGGCACTGCTTAATCCCACGCAGGCCTCCCTCCCCCGTGGATGTCACCAGGCCCTGGGGTGACCCCGGTGACAAGGATTCAGTGTCCTTGGCTGTTCTCGGTGGGTCTTTGTTTTCTCGTTCCAGAGACAGTCTGCAGAGCGTGTCCACCTGTGTGGACTCCAGGCTTGTGGTTCTTTGCCCGACTGGTAAGAATCGCCTGGGGAGCTTTTATTAATTTTTTAATAAATATATTTTTATTGATTTTCATAAAGAAAGGGAGAGAGAGTTAGAAACATCAATGATGAGAGAGAATTATTGATTGGCTGCCTCCTGCACGCCCCCTACTGGGGATCAAGCCCACAACCCAAGGATGTGCCCTTAATCAGAATTGAACCCAAAACCCTTCAGTCCGCAGGCCGACGCTCTATCCACTGAGCCAAACCAGCAAGGGCTCCTGGGAAGCTTTTAAAACACAGCAAGACCTGGGCCCAGCCCCACCAGGATGGAGAGCCCCAGTCTAGCCCCCGCCCCCCTGCCTGTTACAGAGAAGGACATCGAGGCTGGCAGAGGGGCCGTGACCAGCCAGGCTCAAAAAGCTCAGGGCAGAACCAGGCCAGAGCCAAATGCCTCCGAAAATCAGGCCGCCTCCCTCCTGCCTTCCCTCGCTCTTAAATCCCAGAAGCTCTCCCTCCCACCTGCCACTCCAAGACCGATGGCAGTCAAGGCTGCAAGAGGCAGCAGAGCCATGGCAGCTGAACCCGCAGGTTGCCGACGCTGATTGACACCTGTCACAACCCTGGCCGCGCGGCGGCCTCTGAGGCCAGCCCCCCGGGCAGCCTTCATCTGTTGCTGCTGCCGCCTTTCCATTTCCGGAGCCAGCAGCATCCGCCATCTCCAAAAGGTGGCCCGGTTCCAAAAGCCCTTCATCTCTCTCTTCCCCCCCAGGCCTCACCGGGGCGACCGCTCCTTCCAGAGAAACCCAGACACGCTGTTCTTCATCTTTATCGAACTTGGCTTTGCAGTTCTCGTTGCTCTGACAGGGGATGGCTGTGACAGGCGCGCGGAAGGCCTGGGATGAAATTGTTTTCCCCCACTTCTTACCTCGTTCTATTAGAGAAACATGAAATCTCTTTCCTGTGCTTGTTTGTTTTATTCTCTGCCTGCCTCTCGCTAAGATGGAGAGCAAAGTGATATTTGATGATGGATCTCCTTGTGTCTGGGCTGCAGCAGGTCATGAATGTCTGTGAGGTTAGTTGGCTGAAGACCAAGTCCAGCTGCTACAGAAGATTAAAGCCAGCCATGGGGATGACCCCGCTCCCAGGGCCGATTGCCTTCTGTCTATCTCTTCTTGACACTGAAAAAAAAATTCAGACTCCTAACAGCCTGGAACTTTTTCAAGATGTCTACCTTCCGTCTCGCTTGCGGCAGCCAGCTCTGTCTTTTTGAGTCCAGGTAGTTCCCTGTTCGGCATGACCCAGGGGAGGGACCCTGTTGCTCAAGGGGTTCGAGTGCCTCCCACCCTCAGATAGAGGGGGAAGCACAGAAAGGTCTCTCCTGCTGGCTGAGCGTTTGGAAAGTCCGGGCAAGAAGTCTGTCCAGTGGGGGAGAGGAAGAGGAGGCAGAGAGACCTCCCAGAAGGAGAGCCAGTGCAGAGCCCACCTTAGCCTGGGTTCTCTGAAAACAGGGCCTGGGCCAAGGCTTTGGTGCGTGAGGCATTAATTAGTTACCTATTGCTATACCACAAGTTGCATAACCTTAATGGCTTGAAACAATGCATGGTTATTATCCCATGGTTTCTATGGATCAGGAGTCCCCGCGTGGCTCAGCTGGGTCCTCTATCTTAGGGCCTCAGGCGAAGTGTTGGCTTGGGCTGAGGTCTCCTCTGAAGGTTCGGTTGGGGAAGGATCCCAGTCTAAGCACGTGTGCTTGTTGACAGGATTCGGTTCCTTGAGGTTTGTTGAATGGAAGGTCTTCGTTACCAGCCATGTGGGCCTTTCAACGTGGTCGCTTGATTCCTCCCAGTGTGCCAGCTAAGAAGCAATAGGAAGGGTCTGCTAAAGACAGAAGTCAGAATCTCTTGTGGTGGCATCTCACCCCTCTTGCCACTTTCTGTGGGTGAGAGGCAGGTGGCTGGGCCCACACTCAAGGGGAGGCAATTCCACAGTGAAGAGCAGAAGGCAGGGATCACTGGGCACTGTCTAGAGTCTGCCCATCACAAGATTATCTGCGCGTGTGCCCCCGGGAGCAGCAGGGGGAGACAGGGAAGGCGGGAGAGCCAACTCAAAGATGTGAGCCGTGTGGAGTTGACCGCAACCATAGGCACCGGCGCTCACGTCTGCGGACGAAGGAGCCAGCTTGGCCCAGGAAGCGCAGGGGAAAGCATTGTCCATTGGTTCCTGACCCCCATGGGCTAAGGGTGGCTCCCCCGAGTATGAACCCCTCCTGCTTCCAGACTGTGTGTGAGCCCAGAGCCGGCTCCTGGGCCTTCCCACATTGTGCCGTCAGAAAGCCCGGAGCAGAACCAATGGTGCTCTGGATGGGCCAGGGGCTAGATGCTGCCGGAGCCACTGGGGGCTGCACGGGTCTGGCTGTTGCATCAGTGGCTGGAGAAAGAGGGCTCCAGAGGAGTAAAGTGATGCATGGGGCGTGGCTCATATGAACCCCTCCCTCCATGAAGGGTATGTATGCAATGTGACTCCCATCTTCCGGATGAGGAATCTGAGTCTGAAGAAAAAAAAAATACCTGAATTAAGGTCACACCACTAGGAGACTGGCCCGTGGGAACTACTTCTTGGGCTGCTTAGCAAATGTTCCTATCGCCCAAAGCATTAAAGGATCATTTTTCCAAAAAGGCAAGATCATGACTCTGAAACTTGAACAGGTGTGAATGGTTTTATTTGGCTTAAATAATGAGGGAGCCAGGCAGATGCTACCGCTGATCCAAAGGAGAAGTCTGAAAAGCATAAATTCACACGGAGGGAAGGAAAGTGGCGGTGAATTTACGGTGGTCTGCCACGGGAGGAGGGAAATCAATGGAACCACGGGGCGGAATTTATTTGCATGTCTATAGATAATAATTATTTTGTATTGCTATCAGTTATCTACAACCTACCGGGCCGTAAAACAGCTCAAAGACACGAGAAGGCTGAGCTCAGACAACCTGCCCGTGTGTGCGCTAGGCAGCCTGGGCTCCCTCAGGTGACGTTGTGATCTTTTCTGTTCGTCCCAACTTTTCTCACAGGAACAAGTCCTGGGACCAGGTCCAGACACGCTTCCCTCCCTCTGCTGATCCCATCAGCAGTTAACAAGGTGTGGACGATCAGAATCCCTCCTGGAGATCGGTCCATGGCCTCGGGGTGATGAAATGACCTCAGCTGACACGGCCACGCCAGGGCTGCCAGCCACGCAGAGGAAACGGGTCTGAAAGAGACAACCTTACTGAGCACTTGCCAGTGTCAGGCACCATTTCACCGGCTTTATGTGTACATCCTGATGCACTGAATTCTCGCAATAGACCTGTGAGCAAGGTGCAAGGTACTATTGTTGTTCCGTTTTACAGATGAGAAAGAGAGGCTCGGGGAAGCTAAGGAACTTGCCCAAAGTCACGTTGCTGGTAAGTGGCAAAACCAGGCGGATTCCAGACTCATCGCTTACAGCACTTTGCTGTCCGCTGATAAAGCAACCCGGACAGGAAAGTAGAGAGAGGTAAACAATGACGGGTAACATGCAAGATGGCAGGTGTTTAAGATGCTAGAACCCTGGGGGGATGGGGGTTCCTTGAAGGTTCTAGAGCTTTTCCTGTCCTGGGTTCCTTGAGTAGCCCCAGTATCCTTTGCAACTACCAAAGTTGATATTTCCCTACCCTTTTCCTTTGTTTCTTTTTCTTTCTTTCTTTCTTTTTGCTTAAGCTCCCTGGAGTTGAACTTTTTTCCATAAAGAATCATGACTTACAGCTGTTGAGTGACAGGGATGTCAAACCCTCGCCTGCCTGAAATGCATAGCTGCCTCTTCCAGTTTCCTCACCTGCCAATGGACAGTCGTTGTACCTGCCCCACTGGGTTACTGAGAGGATTCAGTACATCCATCCACGTATGGCTCTGAAAAGGATGCCTGGCACCTACAACACAGTACTCAACACAGGTTAGTTTTGTTATCAGCTCCATTATGCAAATGGATAAACGGAGACAGAAGGTGTTCTAGACTTCGCCCGAGGGCATGCCCTTGCCATTGATTGGCAAATGGCTGAGTCAGCAATGAACGCAGGCAGTGGGCAGAGCCTGTTTCCGGGAGGGTCCTTGCGGAGGAGTCACCTGGCCTCTCCTCCCGTCCAGAGCTGAGTGGGCGGCTGTCCTGGGAGCCTGGGCCAGGGCTGCGGGCGGGCGGGTGGGAGGGCTGTGGCGTGGGAGGGCCTCCAGCCCCACCTGGCTCCTCTCCCAGCCCTCATGCTGGAGCTAAAAGAACCAGTGGCTGACGGGGCCTCCCGCACTGAGCTGCAGGGCCAGCTGAGCAGCACAGTGGGGCACTGAGCCCACTTCGCTGGGTCTTGTGCAAAGGGATCTGCTCCCATCGGCCTACCCAGGTGCCTTCAAGGCACCCCCGTACCTGGCCTACCTTCCCTTCTCCCCGCAGCTCCCACCATATGGAAGCATAAATCTAGCTAATGCATCCAAAAAAGAAAACTCGAAATGTCAGATCTGCAGAGATGGTTCAATTGAAGGAATATTGATTGTCACAGAGAATATTCTCACTCTATACACCTACTTAGTCTGTTCCCCTAGGCACGTATGAATTCATCAAATATTGTCACAGCGCATGATGATATTGGTTCCTGACGTTGTCACTGCTCGGGCTGGGGTCCTGCTCACCAGGCCCGTCCCAGTTGGGGTGATGGCAGGCTGTGGGGAGAGAAGCAGGAAGTCCCCACCCCTTGTTTGGTCCCAAAGCATCTCCTGGGACTCGGGTTCTGTGGACCCATTCAAACAGCTTACCTGCCTGGCTGGCTGCAGTAGGTCTCGGAGTCCCCTTCGACGGCACGCTTCCAAGCAAGTACAAATCCATATGGTACCTGAGTAGATACTCTTTATGTTGGTCCCCAAGACATCTCCTGGATGCGGCAGGCCTGAATCCTAAAGTAAGAGCTCCTGAAAAAGCCAGACCCACTGGCTGGGCCGGGCCAGTGCTCTTATCTCTTGTCCTTGACGCTGATAGCTGAGAAAGGTGGAACGGACTCCACTGTCTTCCTCCTGACCACCCCCGACCCTGGCTTCACACCAGTTCTGGAACCGCCCAGCCACATGCAGAAAGGGCCTTCCCAGGGCTTAGATTCAGCCCAAAAAAATAAAGATGCTAATCAGTTCAGGCAGCTGCCCCTGTCTTCCCACCTGGGGCTCAGCCACACCCACCTGCAGTTTTTGGCTGATGTGATGCCTCGGCAAGCGTCCTCAACCGGTGCCTAAAGTGGGGACTTGATTCCCAAGAGCTTTTGCCAAGAGCCCCGTCCCCGCAGACAGAGGGGTGGTGAGGCGGCCACAGTAGAAGAATATCGATAGCAAACCACCATGAGAAGACATCGTTGGCCAGGGCAGATGATGGGGTAATTAATTCTACAAACATAAATTGTTACTAAGAATAATACCAATTAGAAAAATTGGACCCGCTGTTAGTGTAGCACAGAAGCTGGAGTTCAGCTGACACATCTCTTAGGCCGTTTCTTGCTGGGAGCAGATGGGACTACAGGCAGCAGACACTGTCACTTCAGGGCCCAAGAGAAGCCGTGAGCTGGAGAGGCCCTCCTGGAAGGAAGCAGCAGCTAACCTGGGCCAGCCCATCCTCCAAGCCGCAGTTTCCTTCTCTCCAAAGACCCCTTCCATGAACCAAAGGTGTTCTATCCAGACAACGGGATATTATTTGCCATAAGAATGAAGCACAGATTGATACCTGCTGCAATGTGGGTGAACCATGAAAGCAGTGCGCTAAGTGCAAGAAGCCAGGCACGACGGTGCACATACTGTGTGATCCCATTGATACGAAATGTCCAGACTAGAGACAGAAAGAAGATTAG
>NW_006284343.1:3235103-3239755 GCF_000327345.1 Myotis davidii
GACAGGGACTGACTGCTCATGGGTATGGGGCTTCCTTCGAGGGAATGAAAAACGTTTAGAACAAGATAGCGGTGACGGTTGCGCAACATTGTGAATGTACTAAATGCCACTGCATTTTTTTCACTTCAACATGATTACTTTTAACCTTTGAGAATTTGACCTTAAACAAAGAAAATGCCCCCTACTGGCTCCCTCTAACCTTCAGTGATTGCTTAAAATCCGGGAACCGGGCTGGGGTGCCCCAAAGTAGGGAAACAGGTTCTGTCCTTTCTGAATCTATCCCCCCAATAAAATCTGTTCCAAGGCCCAGCTCCCCACTTCCCCTGTGGAGTGAGCATAGGTTAGTGAGCTTTGTGAACTGGAAAGCTCTTTGGAAGTGTGAGCAGATGTTGTCACAAGGTGCTGTCTCTGAGCTCCTTGGTAATCTCCCAGAGGCGGTGGGGCCGGGGCCAGGCAGGAGGGCGAGAGCTGCATAGATGTGTGGGCGTTAAGAGCCAGCCAGGGCGGGATTATAAACACGGCGGTTCAGAACAGTCCTTACTATTTAGGATGACGTCCATGTAACGAAGCTGCCACGACCTGCTTCCTGGGTGCCCGACACTGTGCGACACGCTCCACCTGCATCTCATCGGTGAGTCCCTCTGCCGGCCCAAAATGTAGCGGGATTTGAATTGTTTTACAGATGAGAAATGAAAACCCGAAAGTTAAATAATCTGCTATATTACTTACCTACCGCTGGGTAAGAAATCACTCCCCATCCCGGCGGCTGAGAGCGCGCAGTTACTCTCAGGAGGTCCTGGCGGGCTCAGGCGGTCCTCCGTCTCAGGGCGGCATGCAGTCCGGGTGACGCCAAGGTCGGGGGTCTGATCCGAAGGTGCGATCGGGGAAGAATCCAAGTCCACGCGCAGGTGGTGGTCGGTAGGACTGAGTTCCTCGCGGGCTGTGGGACGGAGGGTCTCCATTCCCAGCTGGCTGTTGTTTGGAGGCCACCCTCCGTTCCTTGCTGTGTGCACCTCTCCATCGTGGCAGTTTGCTCCATAAAAGCACTCGATCCAAGGAGGCGGTGGAACCTGCTGGTAGGACAGATTGCGGTTTATGAAGCCTGATCGTGGAAGTGACATCCACCACTTCTGTGTACTCGGAGGGTGTCACTAGGCCAGCCCTCACCCAAGGGGGGCGGTGGGGTTACACAAGGGCATGAGTGCCAGGCGGTGGGGAGCAGGAGGGGCCACACTGGCCAAAGGCCCCTGGGCAGTGAAGAGCTGAGTCTCGCACTCCCTGGATTGTTAGAACAGGCTCTGGTGTGGACCGTTACCCTGTGCTTGCTTCGTGTTCCTCAAGGGTGCATGGGGGAGGGAGGGAGGAAGGAGAGAGAGAGATCTTCCAACGGAATGGGCCGCCCTCAGCTCTTCCTGGCCGGGCCTTGCTGACGAGGCTGGTCCAACAGGATGCAGCCCGGAGCCGGAGCTGCCCCCAATCTGAACGTGTCCTCGTTACGAGCCGTGTGCAGAGCTGCATTGTAATTGCCTGGCAGACCCCTGCGCAAGAGGTTTTCCACATCCTCCTCATCACGACTATTAACAAGCTGGGGACGTCGGAGGCCCCTCACACCCCAGGTGGGCAGCCCCCTCCCCACAGAGGCAGTTCAGGGTTCTTTACACCAGCCCCATCATCCTGCTGCGGCCCAGGGCACACAGTGCTGTCCCTGAGGCCGACCCAGGGTGTGCCGGCTCGCGGGCCTTCTAAGCGTCTGGGAGGCAGGGGGGAAGGACCTCATTTTATCCTTCCACCCCCGGTGGCCAGCACAGTGCCTGGCAGGTCCACGGAGATGGGCCGATGGTTACCCACATGGGCCATCTGTGCCGATGTGGCCGGGCACTACAAAGCCAGGTGTGCCAGGGACACCCAGCCTCCACCAGCTCCTTGTTTCCCTCTGGTTCTTGAGTGGGTGTGACTATTAACCTTTTGGTGCCCAGAGCTGTAGCTACATGAAATGTGCCCCCCACCCCCCTGGTTCGGGCCTGACAGAACAGCGCTGTGTCTCTGTGCACGCCCAGCCCCGGTAGCCGGGTCAGAGGGAGCCCTGTCGTCGGTTCCCCCCCTGCCCGCCCCCCCAGTCCCTTCTCTTGGAATTGCCCATCCTGGAAACATAAAGGCCTTCATGCCACCCTCTTCCACGCAGTTGGATCATTTGCTCTTCAACCTCCTTCCCAAGTAAAACTCCGGGTGACCCAGTGGCGTCCCCGCCCCATTCTAAGGGGTGGCTACATCAGTGGGTGCACGAGGAGTTCCCCAACTTCTTTGCCACTAACACAGAGATGAACACAATTTCATAGCAGGCAGGGCCCCCCACACACACACTGTATGCGTCTTGGTGACTGTCGCCCCCTATGGGCCTGCAAGAGCACCTGGGTAACCGTTTGCAGATGTAGTCAGCCTGACAGTCTACATTAGCGCCTGGTCTGGAAGCCCCCTTCACTTGCAGGGCCCCCCCCGAGCCCGGGCAGGCGGGTAAGCCACGTGCTTGCTTGCAAGGCTGGATTGAACATTGGAGGGCATGTCGTCCACAGGCCGTGGAGCCCTCTTGACTCCTAGGCCAGGAGAATGGGCAGCCTTGGCCCAGCCCCGGCCAGCCCACCCCACCCCACCGCAGGTAGGGCTCTGCCGTGCTGGGAGCAACAGCTTTATTGAATTTTTGCAAGTACTTTGCATGGCGTCTGATTTACAATTCATAACCTGGATTACACTAGAAGTTCTGCCTTCGGGGTCTGTGTAATTTGGATCTCGGAAATATTTGCTATGCTTTCAATTCCCCTGACATCTGAGGGATTGGAAATGGAGTCAGCCCCTGGAGGTTTACGATTTGCAGGGGGCGAGAGAAGCGGGGGAGGGGGATGAAGCCGGCACACAACAAGGAGGTGCAGGAGGAGCCAGTGCAGGGTGAGCACCGAGGGCTGGGGATCAAAGGAAGTGTGAGGCGGGAGCAGGCGGGGAGGCCTGGCCGTGTGGAACAGCTCAGGGCCGAGAAGCAAAACGAGCCATTTCTGGTCCTGCCTCTGCGGGACCCTGGGGACGAGGGGCGCATCCCCTAGCCACTCTCTCTCTCACAGCTTTATTGAGATAAGACTCACACGCCATATAATGCACCCACTTTAAGTGGACACGGCAATGGCATTGAGTGGGTACACAGCGTTGTGTAGCCGCCACCACCATCCATTTTAGGGCACTTTCATTCTCCTGGAAAGAAACCCTGCAGCCCTGAGCCCGGGCCCACACCCCAGCCCACGCCCCAGCACACACCCCAGCACCCCAGCGCTGCAGGCCCTGGGCCTCAGGGCCTCCCTCAGGCCGGCCTCCTGCGCGGAGCAGGTGCAGAGGGTGGAGGGGTGTCTGGAGGGCGGCCAGGGCTCCCAGCACAGGGGAGCTGAGAAACAGACTAAGAGAGGTTCCATCACTTGCCCAAGGTCACCAGCTGGAGGTGGCCTGTGGCGGGCCAGATTGGCTTGGCTTTGGCATTCTTCCCCCGGCCGCCCGCCCCTGCGGCCTGAGTCAGGGCGAGGAAGGGCGCGGTGTGCGTGCCTGGCTGGGAACAATCACCCACAACCTGCCAGCAGCAGCCACCGCGCCTTTATGATGGGATTTTAATTCGCTCCCCGTCACCCCGCTGAGCTGAGAAGCGCTCTCTCCTGTTTGTCTATTTCTCGTTAGGTTGTTGCTTAAAACCGGAAACAGAAGTGGCCCCTCTGGTCTGCTTACCTGGGGTTGTGGGGGGCGGGGGGAGCCTGGGGGGACATTCACACTCTCTGGGCCAGACCCCTTCCTGGATACCCCCATAGCTCTGCAAATGCCACCATCCCCCCGGCACCATTGGACCGGGGAAGGAGCCGGCCACAGCCTGGGACACTGCCCACAGGCCCCGGAGGTGGCATTCTCCCCTGACAGAACCTGACTCCCAACCCCCTTCCCAGTCATTCCCGGAACCGGAGGCACCGCCACTGTCTGCCCGGTTGTCAGGCCCAGAGCCCGAGTGGTCACTCCCGCGTCCTCTTTCCCCCGTCCCCACATCCAGTCTTCGGCAGGTCCCGTGGCTCCAACCCGTCCTCCCGGAGCCAGTCCCACCTCGGGCCGTGCGGGGCTGCTCTCACTTCCCACAGCCTATTTCACGGAACTTCCTCTAGATAGCGACGACGCCCTGCAAACCGGTGCTGGGACCGCATTTCTGTGAATTGCATCCCAGCAGGCCACCGGCTTTCTGAAGCTCTCCCAGCCCCCCCACCCCCCACCCAGTGAACCCTAACATGTGAACTCTGGCTCTGCCACAGGAAAAGGGCCTAGAAGCTTCCAGAGGGCATTGGGTACTGACCCTCTCACCCTCATGCGCGTCCTGCGGGGTGGCTTTAACCACTGTTCTGTGGGTTGAGCTCCTGGGAGCAGGTCCCGGGGTGCCCCCGGGCGGCCTCCCTTGGTGATACTCCCTCCACCTTCACCACCCCCACTCCCACCCCTGCTCTTCTCCCCCCTGCACCTCACGAGGTGACCTCGACAGGCTGATCTGCTGGGGTCTCCTGTCCCCTGCCTTCTGACTGGGTTTGGCCCGTCGAGGGCACTGACGGAGCCTGTGGCAGGAAGGGACGGGTTGGGGTGTTTATCCA
>NW_006284343.1:3239856-3246025 GCF_000327345.1 Myotis davidii
TCCCTCACCCTGTGGCCTCCGGTAGGAAAGGCTGCCCCCTCTTGCTGGTCCCTGTTGTTCCCTTAATTCCGCTCACAAATCTGTGATTGGCCTTTGCTGGGACATTAGCTGGTGCCATCTGCTTGCCAGGGAGCCTGCCAGGGGATGGTGGTCGTGATAATGATGTGACCGCGCTCTGAAACTCCAAGCCCGACTCCTAACCCACCTAGGACCCTGGGGTCCTTTCTAGCCTGCGGGTAGGTTGGAGGCCAGACTGATGGCTCTGTGGGAGAGCAGAGCCCCCAGGGTGAGGTGCGTGCCCCTCTCAGCCTCAGCATATCAGCATTTTGGCCCAGATCCTTCTCCGTTGGGGGTGGGGGGGCGTCCTGGGTTTGTAGGATATTTTGCAGCATCTGTGGACTCCACCACTAGATGCCAGGAGCACTTTCTTCCCCATCATCATAATCAAAAATACCTGCACATGCCCAGCCGGTGTGGCTCAGTGGTTGAGCATCGGCCTCTGAACCAGGAGGTCATGGTTCGATTCCCAGTCAGGGTGCATGCCCGGGTTTCTGGGGCACAGTCACCCCCTTGAGAACCAGCACCCTCCAGGAGGACGGGGAATGAGCTGAGGCCTCAGTGGGCTGGTTTCCTTCGTAGGCAAAGGAAAGGACCAAGCTGACCTCCAGAACACAAGAGAGGAGTCCTCAGCCAGGTCCACGGTGGCCCCACCACGTGCCCCTCCAACGCCCCCCTCCCCCCGACAGCTGGCTTTGTGAACCCCACGCCTCACCCTCAGCCTTCCTGACCCTGGTATTTATCCCTTCTCCTGCCTGGGAGCAGGTTCCGGGGTGCCCCTGGGTGCCTTCCCTTGGTGATACTCCAATGACTGGCCCCTCTTCTGCTCCTCCCGCCCTCCCGGCCCTCTGCACCCTCCCCTCCTGCTCCCCTTGCCCGCCTTGAAATGATTTGGGGAGGTGGCTGGCAGCAGGGGAGTACAGCTGCTGCTAAGTTATCCAAACGATTTATCTTAAGATTCATGCAGAATTCATTGTGTGGGGACGGGGCGGGTTGCGCTTTAATATTCATGCAGATTTGGAAGAGATGTTAATCACGGGTTTGGGTAATTTGCACTTCTGCTTGATTCCCCGCCTCCTCCGGCTCCGTGGGCCAGCCCCCTGCCCTCCCTCCTCCTCTCCTGCGTCCAGGGCTTTCCTGCAGCCCAGCAGGCACTGGGCTGGGCGGGAGGGTGGGCGGCGGACCTGCTATCTCCGGGCTGAGCTGAGCCTCTCCACGGCTGAGCTGAGCCGCTGTAGCACCTTTGGGCGGGCCGGGGAGGCCGGGTGGGCAGCGGCGGAGGGGAGCTAGGGACTTCTGGGCATCTTGACAGGAAATAGATAACCGGCTCTAGCAACCAGATATGTGCAATGAGCATTGATTATTCTCAGATTAACAGCTTGGGCATCTCAAACCCCAAACAAGGTCTCAGCTCAGCTCTGATCCCTCCCACCCACCTCCCTCTCCCCACTCCCTACTCCCATTGCCTGGCCTGGCCCACAGTGACAGCTGTCTGCACCCCACAGAGGAGAGGCAGCCTCCTGGGGAAGGGGGCTGGGGTCTCCGCCCAGATCTTAGTCCCCCCAACATTGTGAGGAAAGAGCCTTCCGGGAAACTGTCCCTGGGTCTGACCACCCCAGTCCTGGCTTGAGCCCTGCGTGCACGGGGAGGTGGACCTGAGCACCTGAGGCCACGCCCCGTGAGCGGGCCTCTCGCTCCTGCCAGGTGAGGGGGGGGACAGCTGAACCCGAGGGGCACCTAGAAAAGTCTGAGTCCCTGGGGCAGAGGGTCTGGGGCTCAGCAGGGGCGACCATCTGGGTCCCCCTCTCCCTTTACAGGTAGGAATCGGACAGTCCAGTGACTGGCTCAAGTTCACACAGCTTGCTTGTGGCAGAATAGAAGTGTGAATCCAAGTTTGCTGATGGCTGTAGGAAAGGGCTGGAGAGGAAGGTCTGGGAGGGGCATCGTGGGCCGGGCCGGGCCCCAGAGGTGACAGAAGGCACAGAGCTGGGGCAGGACAGTGGCACGGCCCCCTCCCCAGCTGGCTCTCTCTCCTCAGGCCTTGTTGGCATCTGGGCAGCTTCCAGCCCCAGCAGCCCGTGTCACCTGTCACTGCCTGTCAGCTCCCCCCCCCCTCCACACACACACACACACCACAGCTGCCTCTGTCTGGGCCCAGAATAATAATCAGGGCGCTGCAGACGCCAGATGGAGGAGGCCCTGGGACACAGAAGGCCACCTCTTACTCTTCCTCTCCCTTGTTAGTTAAAATGGAGCATCCAAACCCCTGGCACCACCTCTGCAACACACATGCATGCACACGCACACACACGCATGCACATGCTTGCACATGCACACACACAAGCGCGCATGCACTCACACACACGCACACACACGCACGCACATGCACACATACGCACATGCACATACCAGGATGTCCTGGAATTAGGTGCCCGGGAAGGTTCTCAATTAAAGGAGGGTGCCCACTGAGGCAACCCCCGGAAGTGACCCCGTCTCTCCAGGGCTAGTGGCTGCTTCTTCCATGCGGTGGAGCCTGTCAAGAGAGCAAGCCCAAGCCGAGGCTTGAGAGGAGGGAGGTGGGGGGAGAGCCGACAACATTGGGTCCAGCTCTGGGTAGAGCATGGTGAGCCACACGGCCTCACACCCAGCAAAAGTACCCTTTACTTTATGACATCACCCAGTGAAGGGGAGTCCAGCCCTGCGACCCAGCTCAACGCCGTGGCCGGCAGATCCCCGCAGAGAAGAGATTTTACTAGAAGGTGCAGGAAACCGCTGTTGGATGCTCCCCAGATCATCCTCCTAGCAGCTTGTTTGCATATTGGAAATTACTGGCAGAGCATGGGGGTCTGGACTACAGGGAGCTGTCACTCGGGTGCCCTGGGAAGACACTGCTGCAGCCTGGGCTGGGGCTGAGTCCATGAAGGACCTGCAGTTAGTGACTTTTCATGGAGCTGCACTGGACCATTGCCAACAGCGACACCATCTGGTAGTGGGAAGAATGGCAGTCATGGACAGATGAGAACACAGTTGTGTGGATGCTCAGCTAAGGGAACAGGGATGTAGCCCTGAGTACAATGTAAGTCCCCGGGGTTCTTGGACAAATCAGTGGAGGAAATTTTGAGTTTTCTGGCAAATAATGGGAAAAAAAATGAGAGGTAATCTGCTTACATGCCAGGCTGGAAAATTAGATTGTATTTCTCCCAAAGAATGTTCAGGCTAGATTAGAAGGTCAAGAGCATGGGCCTCTGGCTGTGGCCTGTGGCTTATTTAGTGTGAGACTTAGGGTGAGTCATGTTCATTCTGGTTTTTTCATTAACACCCCGCCCTCCCTGAACCTCCCCTGGCTCCAATATTCGATGGTGCTGGGATACATGTGCTTTAAGGAACACAGTCCTGATGGGGCTGGGGAAGAAGGGCCAGGGACCCCCCACCAGGGCGTGTCCCCTTCGAGTGCACCCAAAGGCCATGTGGGCAAAGCTCTCTGAGACCCCCACGTGTGATCAGGTGGGAGTGGCTCATCAAGCCCCTCTCCCTCCCGCCCAATGCCCTCAATTCCTGGGAGAGAGCATCCTTCTGGGGGTGGCCCTCACACTGGCCGTTCAGGACAACCTCCCGCAGAGCAGGCCGGTGGGAGAGTCCAGCTTAGTGCCCGGGTGAGCCTGCCTGATCGCGGCTCTTCCACTGCCCGGCTGGATGAGTTTGAGGAAATTACCTCATACATCTAAGCTCTAGTTCCTGCTCCTATAAAACGGCAAGACGGCATTCACTACTGGGGCTGCTGTAACAGATGACCGCAAAGGTCGTGGCTTAAAACAGCAAATGTATTGTCTTGCAGTTTCACGTAGAGTCCTGCGTGGTCTCACAGGGCTAAATTCTGGTGTCAGCAGGGGGTGTCCCTCCGACAGGGTCTCGGGGAGAATTCTTGGCTTTGCTTCTCCAGCTCCCAGATGTTGCGCCCATTCCTTGGCTCTCGGCCCCTCCCCTCCATCTTCAAAGCCAGCAGCACAGCGCCTCTCCGACCATTCTTCTGCTGACACATCTCTCCCTCTTTTAAGGACCCTGTGATGACCCTGGGCCTCCCAGGAAACCAGGATAAGCTCCCATCTCGAGGTCCTTCACTCGTCACTTCTGCAGACTCCCCTACGCCGCAGAAGGGGACATCTTCGCAGGTTCCAGGGGGTGGGAATTCTTCTGGGGTGGCTTTGTGTTGTGACCATGGGAGCTCTGCCTGCCTGCTGGCCCACCCCCACCCCCTGCACTAGTCGCACACCAGCAGTGCCAGGCACAGAGGGCACGCTGCCGGCCCACGCTCCCTCTGCACAGCTCCTGCCTCTGGCACAGACTCCAGACGCTGCCATGCATTTTGTTTATGCCCAGGCCATTGCATCTGTTTTCACAGATGTTCATATGCTGACATACATGTGTGCAGATACATGATCTGCTCAGGCCCAGTATAGTGCGCACACACATACATGCACACACACACACACGCCCCTGTACAGGCACATCCACTGCTCACCAGGGCCCTGCTCTTGAGCAGGCCCAGCTGCCCACATGCCCCAGGGTGACAGACTGGGACCCCACAGCCTGCCCTCAGCACCCACCCCTCCGCCCTGTCCCAGGAGCCACTGCCTCCCGCTCCTGCTCCCGGAGCCCCGGCTCACTGATTGGCCCAGCGGCTCCGCAGCCGGAGATGCGCCCCAGCTGGAGGAGCACACGTAATTTATGGAGTGTCTGATTTTTAATCAGTTTTTTGTTCCTGTTCTCTAATTGTCCTAATTAGATATACATGTTTTGATGAAGGTTTTTCCAAAATAAAAATTGTAATCGAATCTTGCTTGACATTCTTTACACCCACTCGCTCTGATCCAACCTTCCCCTGCCGCCGGGTCTAGAAACGATGCCGACGGTTCCGGCATTTGCACGCCCGCCCTGGGCAGTTGCCTTTGGCTCTGGGCCTCCGAGTGCTCATCAGGGTGGCACTGCCTTGCCCCCGTGGCCTCAGCGGGACCTCCACGGCCTCCCTGGGCTGGGCTTATGCCTGGGGAGGGCCCGGGAGCCTCAGGTACCAGCATGCCTTCTCTCTCTCCTCTGCTTCTGCTCCTGGGGCCTCCGCCCTCATCAAGTGAGGCCCCCTCCCCAGGCCTCCAGGACAAGGGCAGGCTCTGCCACCCCCCTTCTTACGAATAAGCAATCCCCGCCGCTTACCGAGTGCCTCTGTGTGCCAGGCGCTGTGTTCCATATACACTTCCCCTAATCCCCCTGACAGCCCTCGGGGAGCTGTACCAGGGAAGAAATCAAGACTTGAGAAGGTCATTCTCTCGCTCAAGGTCACACACCAGTAAGTGGAAGCATTGCCCCTGCATCCTCGGTCTGAGCCAAAATGCGCAGAGGTGATAGCTGCTTTCGGGGAGTGGGGGGGTCTGGGAAGCCCCTCTGGGTGGGAGCCCCCCACCCTGCTCTCCCTTCTGCACCCCGACCTCAGTGGCTCCTGGTTCACATTTCCTCCCGCCAAGTGTGCCGCGTAGACACCTGCGCTCGGTCTGCAGCCTTGAGTCTCTCGGCACCGGGAAGCCAGGGGCAGGTGCGGTGCCACCGCCACCGTGTCAGCTCCACGGCTGGAGGCTGGGCAGGGACTGACTCCCGGGGTCATAGACTCCAGAGAGTCCCCCACCACAGCTAAAGGGCCTCATCAAAGAGTCAGCCAAGAACCATATGGGCCGGTCCTTTGGGAGCTGGGTGTCACTCAGCTCCAAACCCGCCTGGTCTTGCTGCCTGTGGGAAGCGGGCCAGGAAGCCCTGACCAGTTTCTGCTTTGCCCGTTGTGCCCAGTTAGCCGCTGCCAGCAGGGGGCACTAGCGGAACCGGTTCTTCACCCTGGACTAGAGCTGGTTCCTTCTTGAATTGTGGGTTCCGGTTAGAAGTTTTCTTTCTCCCAAACCAGCATTATATGAAATGCTGAAAGGTATTCTTTAAGAAGAGGAAGAAGAAAAAGGAACTCTCACCATTTGCCACACCATGGATGGAACTGGAGAGCAGATAAATACCACATGAACTCACTCATTTGTGGAATATAAGGAACAACATAAACTGATGAACAAGGACTGATCCA
>NW_006284343.1:3246071-3249838 GCF_000327345.1 Myotis davidii
GGGTAACGTGGACAAGGACACATGTAATTTCCTAATCAATAAAAAATATATTTAAAAAAAAAAAAGAAGTTTTCTTTCTCTGTATCAGCACCTCTCAGAGATGCCAGCAATCGCAGCCAGCGTTGGCCCCTCCCACGGAGCTCTGAGTCCCGGCCCCACTGGCCTCCCCTCCAAACGCCTCAATTCTGACAGCCCCGCCCCCCTGCCTCGTTCCCCAGCACTAGGGAAGGTGGCTGCTCCGGCCACTGTCGCCTCGGTGAGGCCTGGGTGTCAGCGACCCTTTTCTGGATGCAATTACAACGACTCCTTTATCCGCCAGGCTATTCCGCTCTCTCTGCTAGAATGACTAGTGTGGGGCTTGAGTTTTGACTACACCTCACTGCTCACGGTGTCCAATTTTATTTTTTATATTTTTATTGATTGATTCGAGAGACAGAGAGTGAGATCTCTTTGTGTTTCCTCTGACTCATGCATTAGCTGGCTGCTTCTTGAATGTGCCCTGGCCGGGAATGGAACCCACAACCTCGGTGTAGCAGGACGATGCTCTCGCCAACCAAGCTACCTGGCCAGGGCAAGAGGATGCCCAACTTTAAACTCCGAAAAGCACACAGAGAGCGGGGGCAGCCGCACCCGCCAGGGGCTTGATGCTCCGAATCCTCCATCCAGTTCCCCGCGGCCGGGTTCCCACTGCTGTCCCACAGTCCCTCCCGGCCCTGGACCAGCACCGTCCTCACTTGCTTCAGCTGGTGACGTCGGCTGACGTTGGGTTTCTAGCCTTGCAAACAAATGAGTCCTGACTCATACGTTGGCTTCACGGCCTTTCTGGGAGCACCCCGGGCTTCACGTGGCGCCCGGAAGCCGCCTGGCTGGAGCCTCGTCCTGCTGGGAAGATCTCAGGGACACCCCACTCCCCGCCCCGCCCCTGCAGACGGCTCACGTTAGCCTCACCGGCCCAGGTGGGTAAGAGTCCGTCCATTGCCAAGCCTCTGGAGGGAATTTCCGTTCTCAGGGAAGGAAAGGGGGAGAGAGGGAAGCAGATGACCTCCTCGAACCCGCACCACCCTTGGGAGTGCCTCCTGTGATGGGAAAGAACGGGTTTAGTCGCTGGGGTCACACCGGCTGCCTTTGAATCCTGAGACGGCCACATGAGCTGTGAGCCCTTCAGCCATCTCTCCGTTGCCCTTCCCCTCGTCAACTCACTCAACAAGCCCTCTCTAAAGTTGCCCCTCCATGAAGCCCCCGCAAACACCGTCCTTAATCACACCCCCTCTGCACCCCTCATCTGCCCCTCAGATCCCATCTGCTCAGCGAGGCCCACATTTTCACAGGCATCGTCTGTGCGATGCCCTGGTGCAGCCCAGGCCCGCTCGGTGCCAGCGCACAGTAGGGCTTCAGAACGCCTTCGGAGTGCACTGTGGGGGCCACTTACAAGAACCATCTCCTTGTGTCCCCTGTGAATACGTCAGCTCCTGGTCTCCCTCCAAAATGCCCACTTCTCCCCCGGACGCCACCCGCTTTCTGTTAGTTGATATTTATGGGTAATAAGCCAAGCACATCAAAACCGGAGGTGAAAATGCCTCTTAAAATAAATACTCTCCCCAACAAGTCAATCCATCCAGGCAGCACCGGCTCTGCTGGCAGCCGGGCAGTGCAGGCGGGAGCTGGGGGGCGGGGTGTCCATGGCCCCTGGGACAGTGAGGGATGGGGTGGGGGAGGGGGGACATCACTCCATTCCGAGCTGCGGTGAAAAGTGGGCTCAGAACACATCACTCCTCGGCCTCTCAGCCTCCGACGGCAGCCGGGGATGGAACAGGTCGTTTACGGCTGGCTCTGGAGCGGAGAAGACGGACGGAGCGGAGCGACCCTGCTCCATCCAAGTGGGAAGAGCAAGGAGTCAAGGTCACCGGAAGTCAGACGCGCCTCCTTCTGCGCTGGCTCCGGTCGGGGTGGCCCTGAGAGATGCACGGGGCCTGTGCTCGAGCACCCACAGGGTCCCAGGGCACGGGCGGGGCTACCACGTCAGCTGGGCCCCTTCCCCACATCCCCTCAGCCTATGGCATCCTCTCCCGTGCCTCCGGTGTCTTCCCAGGGAAGTCGTCATGGGGCTGACATGGTTCCACGCTAAGGACTGAAGAACGGCTCTGGCTCCAAACCCACCCCTCCCTAGGATCCCAGACTGTTTCTACTCCCAGGGGTGAGTTCTCCTCCGCTAAGGACCCACATGCGCCTGTCCCCAGATAATTCCACTCGGACCCATGTTCTCGGGCACCGCAGTGTGCAGGTGTCCCAGACACGCACCTGCCCACCCAACGCTGCCCGGCCTCTGTCTGCTCCCTGGGCACATGCCCCAGTGGGTGCCTCCCGTCTGGGCTGGGGCAGCTGGGGACCAGGATCTGGGCTCCCCTGGCTCATCTCCTTTATTTCCTTCTTTCTCTCCCCACCCAGCAGTTAGCTCTCCGTAAGGGGAAATCAGGAGTGTGGAACCTGGGCCCTTGTGGGCATTGCTCTAGGGCAGCGGTTCTCAACCTGTGGGTCGCAACCC
Source organism: Myotis davidii (assembly GCF_000327345.1). Lineage (NCBI taxonomy): Eukaryota > Metazoa > Chordata > Mammalia > Chiroptera > Vespertilionidae > Myotis > Myotis davidii. Next base: position 3,248,614 of record NW_006284343.1, read on the forward strand.
CTTTGGGGGTCAAACGACCCTTTCACAGGGGTCGCCGAAATACATTCTGCATATCAGATATTTACATGACGATTCATAACAGTAGCAAAATTACAGTGATGAAGTAGCAACGAAAATAATTTTATGGTAGGGGGGTCACCACAACATGAGGAACTGTATTAAAGGGTCGCGGCATTAGGAAGGTTGAGAACCGCTGCTCTAGGGGGAAGCAAAGCCTGGCTTGGCCAATTCCAGCTGCTTCTGCTGCTCCTCCCGCCCTCCACGCGTCAGCTGACCTGAGAGGAGAGAGAAGGATGCACTGCTATCGCCCGGAAGGCATCCGGCAAGATGGACGTCCTGGGCCAGGCAAAGCGGAGCTCGTCCCGGGCCGGGAGAGGGGATGGGTGAGCAGCCACGGAGAAAGAACGACCTTTCCCATCGCCTTCAAGGTCAGAGCTGGGCGAGACAGTCTGCTGATTGAACCCTCCAGCTGGAACGGTGCTTCTCAAATGGGGCTGCACGCGGGAATCGCTTGGGGAGCTTCTAGAAGCACAGGTGCCTGGGCCGCACCCCCAGAGACGCTGGTTAATTGGTGTGGAGCACAGCCTGGGGCTTAGGGACAGTTTGAAAGCTCCCCACGTGCTTCTAATTACAGCCGAGATCGAGGCCGCGGGGCTGAGAGGAGCCTTGAGAAATCCTCTAGGCCAGTGCCTCTCAACCTGCCATGTGCAGCTGACCCCTAAACAGTGTGTGGGTGAGGGGCACCGACTCCCATGCAGCCAAAGGAGTGTGTAACTTTTGACTCTACGTACATTCAAATTATCTGTTTAAGAGGCGATTTTTGATTAGACCCAGGTTGAGGCCCAGAAGTCGGCATCTCTGACAAGCCTCAGGTGCTGCTGCTGCTGCGGGTCCCAGACCCACACTTGCAGGAGCAAGAATGTAGGCCAGTGGTTCTCAAAGTGTGTTCCCCGGGACCATAGCATCAGGGTCACCTGTGTCCTTGTTAGAAATGCAAATTCTTGCGTCCTATCCCAGAACTACTGAGTCAAAAACTCTGGTGGGGCCCGGCTGGTGTGGCTCAGTGGTTGAGCATTGACCTATGAACCAGGAGGTCACAGTTCCATGTTTCGATTCCTGGTCAGGGCACATGCCCAGGTTGCGGGCTCAATCCCCAGTATGGGGCATGCAGGAGGCAGCCAGTCAATGATTCTCTCTCCTCATTGATGTTTTCTTTTTCTCTCTC
>NW_006284343.1:3249983-3258384 GCF_000327345.1 Myotis davidii
TCAACTGACGGCTTAGGCCTGCTCCCTGCCTAAGCTGTCAGCAGGACATCTCCTGAGGGCTCCCAGACTGTGAGAAGGTGCAGGCCAGCCTGAGGGAACCCCCTGAGTGCACGAATTTCATGCACCGGACCTCTGGTATATTTAATAAAAGAAAAAAACTCTGGTGGGACCGAAGGGCATGCTTACATGTAGGAACCAGCGATCTCAGCGGCCAGTCCCCTGCCTCCAGGACACACCTGTCCCCGGGTCGGCAGGATTCCTCCAGGAGTCCAGCCAGGCGGGTGTTTGGGGTGAGAACAGTGTGGGAGAATTAATGAGCCCATATGTCAATTTCTGGCAGGGAATAAATGCACACAGTAAATGCACGAATGCCTAGTTTTCAGACCCCAAGGGAGAAGGAAAAAACACCTAAAACATCCCAGAGAAATGGAGAGATGGAATTCAATTCCAAACTAAAAATACACCTTATTTATCATTATCTAGAAGGAGATTGGGAGAAGGCCATTAGCAGGCATTTGCTGCCTGGGGCTGTTCGGCAGCAGGAGCCGGAGCCAGGGGGCTATTGTCCTACGTTCTTTTTGTTGCAGCAGCTCCAGCGACGGTGGCAGCCCATGGAGGGCCCATGCTGCTTCCTTCTACCAGAAACGCTCTCCCATCATCTGGAGACAAGTACGAGGGGGAGGGAGGTGCCAGGGCACAGGCGGTGCCACCTCCAAAGGGGCAAGCCACCTCCACTTCTACGAAAACAGCTGAAAACCAGCCCAGCCGTCTCAGACAGGCATCCCCAGGGATGGGGGGGTCCGGGCTGGGGGGTGGGTCACCTCTTATACTTTCCCCAAGAAGCCTGGCATCCCAGGCGTGCCCAGTCACCTCTAGAGGCCCAGGCTTGACAGAGAGAGGAAGGGGCCTCCAGGGTGAGTGGCCGTGGCTGCCCCCGCCTGCCCCCTCCTGGGACCCAGGGCGGCTTTGCAGGAGAATGTGGGCAAGTTGCCCTGGAACCCACGTGCAGATCTGGACCGGAACTAACCTTGGAAAGCAGGGGAGGGGCCCAGAAGAGAGGCGGCCAGTTTCATGTACAGAGAACAGGCTGAAGACGAGGGGGCCAGGCCAGAGGGGTGCCCAGGAGTCCACAGGGGCTGCTTTGACCCCCAAAAACCAAACCGCAGCTGCCACCAGGGGGCAGTCCATCGGGGGAGAAAGAGGGTGTCTTTCCCGGCAGAATCTAGTGGGGACACCAGTGATGAAGTCCCCCATCCCTTGGCCACCGCGCCAAAGGTTAGGAGCAGCCGCTTGTCTCCCAGCTGGAGAGTAAAACAGTGGGTTTTGAGTGAGGACACGTGGTCAAACATGGACTCAGACCTGACTCCCCCATTTGTCAGCCGTGCGCCTTTGGACAAGCCGCATAACCATTCAGGCTTTGTGTTCCCATCTGTAAAATGGGGAAATAGCAGTGCCTTCCGCACAGGGTGTGTAAAGCACGCAGTGGGACACCCACCTCATAAATGAGGCTGAGCTGAGGATGTGTGGGCCCCCCGACATCCCATGGCCATGCCCTCTCCGCTCTAGACTCTCGAAGCTTCCTGTAGGAGGAGCCTCTTTCTGCTCTGTGCGAAGCAGGAGGGAGATGGCAGGGACCGGGCAGGTGCAGGGCCAAGAGCCGCAGCGGGCAGAAGCCCTGGGAAGGCGGCACAGCCCCCAAAGGCCATGTCACTGGGCGTGGGTCTCAGACCACTGCTGGCCACTGGGCTCCCTCCTCGTCCTCGTGCACAAGGGTAAATGGTAAAACTCGCCCCCAGGTCCCGTCCTGGCCAGGCTGGTGCACATTCGCTGGGCAGCGAGGGTAGCTGCTGTGAGAGGGCGCTAAGCCTCGAGGTGGAGCCCGAGTTCCAGTCCTGCCTCAGCCACCGGCTGTGCAAACCACCTCCCTGCTCACCCGCCTGTCACACGGCATCTGTGTGCACCTGCCGTGTTCCCGGCGCTGGGGACGTCAGGAGGATGCCAGGGTACCGGTCCTGGCGTGCATCTTGTTAAAGAGGGCACCTTCCCCTCTGCTAGGGACCAGGCGCACTGGTGTGCGACTCCTGGCCCAGCGGCTGCCAGGATCGGAGTGACCCCGAGAGCTGTCTCCATGATGCGGCTGTATTTCTCTTCTGCGACACCTGACACCCTGGCTGCTCCGGGTCCCAGAGGTTCCTGCCTTCACACCGCCGCGCTCGTCCGTAAACCTTATTACATGAAATAGCCCGCGCGCCTCTGGCTGACAACCTGGAGAACCTCTTACGGCTGTAGGTCAATTCCTTAAACCACCATCACGAAGACAGAATGAGAACCAGTCAACGGAAACGGAAGAGTTGGCGGCAGCAAATAAATTCAGCAAATGGACCGCTGGGCGCACGGCCGAGGGAAGGGTTGGATTTCGGGGTCTGGGGCTGCCTCGCACCTCAGGCCTCACAGTCGGGAGCTGGCGAGCCTTGCCCATGGATGTGCCCCTCCCGGCGTGCCCCCCAGCCCAGTGGCTCCCGCTGGGTCCTTAACACTCATTTCCCCTGACTTCCTCAGTCCAGCTGTAGGGTGGCAGCCCCTGGGACTTCTCTCCACAATGCAACGAGCCAATTCCCATAAATGTTGATAGATAGACAGATGAATGGGTGGATGGATGGATAGATAAATGATACATAGATAGATGACAGATAGCAGGTAGGTAGGTAGGTAGGTAGGTAGATAGATAGATAGATAGATAGAAGACGTTGCGTAGGTAGATACCCTATTGGCTCTGTTTCTCTGAGGCCCCTGACGACTGCAGTCTCCTTGCCTGCTCCCTGTCATGTTGTGCACTCCTGTTTCCTCCCCTCTGCTCCTCCCTAGTTGCCTTTTTTTAAAGAGCTTGATTGAGGTGTAATTTAAATATCATAAAACTCACCAGGTGACTTGCTTGACCCGCACCTTTCCCCTGAGTCCCAGGGACTTTGAACTCAGGGTGTCACCTTCCACTCATCAGGTTGTCTACTGCTCTGCGTTCCTACCACCGAGGACAGCACCATCTCCTGCCCAGGGCCCACGCCAGGCAGCGCCCAGCCATGCTTGCCATGCCTGACAGGCCTAAAACCCGTGCCCGCTCTCTGGCAGCACCTGAAGGCGCCACCATCCCTCTGAGCCGGGTCCTGCAGTGTCTCCCCCTGGTCCTCCTTCCCGCCGTCTTGGCCACGCACCCCGACCCCGACGTGGCCACCAGTGGCATCGTGAACACACATGGTCATGCCACGCCCTCTTAAAACCCTTCAGGGGCCCCACTGACGGGCTAGGGCCTGCACCCTGTTGGTGTCACAAGGCTCTGATCTGAGTGCTCTGATGTGGCCCCGTGCGACTCTGACGTGGAAAGATTCTGGGTGATCCCAGTCTCAGTCCAAACGACCCTGGCCCAGGAGCTTGGTTCGGAAAGGACAGACGCGGGAAGGGTTCGGGGGGTCACCGGGGCTCCCATTGGCTTCCTGTCCCACCGGTCCCTGGGCTACTTCTGAACTGAACAAACGGACAGCTGTTTGGGTATCGACTGTTCCAGCTTCAGAGACAAAAAGAACAGGCCCTGGGACGGGCCTCCCTGCGCCTCACTCACTGCCGCCTGGGCTGGGGCAACAGGCCGCGCTCCTTCCGGTTTTGTCAGCTGCATTGAGAGTGACAGAGAAAGAGCGAGAGCAAGAGCAAGAGAGAGAGAGAGAGAGAGAGAGAGAGCAGCTGGCTTTGCATCTCTAATGGGTTAAAAAAAAAAAAGGCAATTCCATCTATTTATAAAATAGGATTACAGTTTTGCAGAATCCTGCTGGGGCCTGGGGGAGACTTTGAAAACACATTTATTTTGTTTCATCCTTATCAGAGCCACCTGCTCCGACTCCCCCCTCCAGCCCCAGCCCCCAACCGGTCTGTGTGTGAGCAGGACACCTTCCCCCCACCCCCGCCCTTGGGAGGGACTGCGGGCCTCGCCCACCGAGGCTCCTGGCCAGGAGACGCCCACGCCCTTGGTCCAAAAAGTGCCCGAGAGAGAGAGAGAGAGAGAGAGAGACAGAAGGGTCAGCAGCTTTCTCAAGAGAGTGGGCCTGCCCACAGAGGCCCCAGCAGGGCACCGAGCCCCCACCCAGGAAGAAGGGCTCTCCCTCCCAGACCCCGTCTGTCTACAGGAGAAGGGAACACACAAAGGAAGGAAGGGTGTGGGACGCGAGTTACGGTGGCTGGCGCTTGGGCTCCCGTAGCCATAACCACGGTGGACAAATCGCGGGGCAGCTAGTCCGGATGCAAAGCCTTTCCTCCCGGCGCCAGAGGGGAAGCCACAGGAACAGGAGGGGACATCGCTCCTAGCGCACGGTGTTCCTGGCGGGAGAGCACCCCGGCCCACGCCGGCCCCTTCCTGTCCTATGTCAACTTTGCCCATTTCCCACGCCTGCCCCTCTGTGAGTGGCTGGCTGTGCGTGATGAGGCGGGGTCAGGGTTTGGGAGGTGAGCTAGAGGGGGCAGACGATCCCTGGGCTGGACCATGACCTCTTGACTCTGTTATGTTGGGAGAGGAGGTGTCCAGGCTGATGGAAAGAAATCGCAGGATGTGAGGGGCCTTGGAGAGCATCTGTCTCAGCCACCTGATTTCACACGGTAGGAAAAATGGATTTCAGGGAGGTCGAGGTCTCGCCCAAGGTCATTTGGCCACAAGCGGCAGAGCCAGCCCATCAAGGAGCTAAATGAATGGAGGAGCCAGGTGCTCCCGCAGGTCCAGGGTGGGAAGGGCCCAGCGGGCGGCGAGGAGGAAGCTGGCTGTGCAGCTCCTTGCACGTCGTCGTTGCCTGAGGTCGAATGAAGAACTCTTCCAGAAATAATGGCTCCGTAACTCAGGCGCTAAGGTAATGGAAGCCAGAGGGAAGATCGCCTCCTGACTCTAAATCTCGGGGGACAGCTGGAGGTGGGAAGGGGAGAGGAGTAATGGGGGCCTCGATGTCCCCGACACAAATCCAGAGCGAAGTGCTTAGGAAACTAATCGGGTCTCCGAGGGAGAGGCGGGCGCCCTTCAGATAGTAAATCTCTCTATTACCAAGGACCGCTCCTTAACTGCCAACGCGCAGGCTCGCCCCGCTCCATCCGGTGCTGGCGCCTCCCTCGCTTCTGAGTCCCCCCCTCAACTCCCAGGTGCACCCAGTGGTCCCTGGGCTGGTCCCTGGCACTGTGGAGGGGTGCTGGAGGGCCCAAAGCCCCCACCGCCATGCCACCTGGGGAAGTAAGTCACCAATCTAGATTGGTATTGACAGATGTAGCAAATAAAAATACAGACGCCCAGGTAAGTCTGAAAAATAGCTCTAATTGCCTAACTATGGTAATGATCTGGGCAGGGGAGCTGAATGTGGACATTCAGGGTGTTCTCACAGGGTCAGTATGCGTCATCGGACAACATCATTAACACAGGACCTGTCATGTATATGCAGGACACCTGAGCACGCTCCCAAGCCCTGAGCCGCAAGCAGGTGTGTGGGAATGCGTCCTGCCCCCAACACCGGGGCCTGTCTGCTTCCTCCGGGGTGGGCTCCATCTCCGTGTCCACCTGGGAGTTTCAGTGTTTCCTCAATGGCCCCAGGACCCTCCTCACTGGGGTAGGAGGCCCAGAAGAAAAAGGCTCTCCAGAGTGGGCTGGTACTTCATCCCAGGAGGGCTTCCTGGTGGAAGCAGGCTCTGAGAAAAGGGGAAAGAAGGGTAATTGCATAACACCCTAGAGCTCCAGCATCTCCTACATTTAAAAGGTTGGGGCCCCAGGGATAAAGCCAAAATTACCATTTACAAAGCATCTCCTATGTGCTAGGCACTGTGCCAGGCGCTTTACATGGTAGGAATCATATTATTTCCATTTTACCAACAGGAAACCAGGACTCGAGACATTGAGTGGCAAGCCCAAGGCCACACAGCTAACACATGGTAGAGTCTGGATTTGTGTGTGTTTTTCTTTTATATATATATTTTTTTTATTGATTTCAGAGAGGAAGAGAGAGATAGAAACATCAATGGTGAGAGGGAATCATTAATCAGCTGCCTCCTGCACGCCCCACACTGGGGATCAAGCCCAAAACCCAGACATGTGCCATGACCGGGAATCGAACTGTGACCTCCTGGTTCATAGGTCGATGCCCAACCACGGAGCCACGCCTGCTGGGCTGGATTTGAACCCAGGTCATCCGACCCTGGAGGTCTAGTTATAATCTGCAGACAAAAGGCTTTTATCATCATCACCATCATCATCATCGCAAGCTCCCCTGAGCCCTCGTGAGGGGGTCTGACACCTTCTGAGCCACGCTTCGGGGTCCGGTTTGTGAAGCGAGGAATGAAGAGGACCGTCCCCGGGTGCCGCCTCTTGAAAACGCTCTGCAGGCAGGAGCGCAGGTTTTGCTTTCGGGGTGAGGACAGGAGGGCACAGCTGAGGCTGCGGCTCCAAGACAAAGAGGGAGAGAGATTGGGCTTCACATCATGATCAGCAGCATTTCCACGTCGGCACGGCTGCGTCTCATCTCCCCAGGTCCCCTCGGAAGAACTCGTCTCCGTGAAGAGTGTGCGGCAGCTCATCCATCAGACCGGCCCGCGGTGCTCCGGGCTCAGAGCTCCCAGTCAAGGAGAGGAGGGCAGCCACTCCGGGTCCCACCCGCCCAGGCTGCGACTCCGCCGGGGGAAGGAGAGACTGCCCGAGACGCCTGTCCATTAAGAAGCCTGTAATTATGCATAATAAAAAGACGCCGGCCCCTGTGTATACAAACACAGCGTTGACTGAGTGCCCTCTCCCAAACAGCCCTTCTGGCTCACACAGCCGCCATCAAACACCCTGAACATACGGCTGCCATCCAGGGCCCCGGGCGCAGATGGACAGGGGTGTGGGAGGCGGGGCCGTGCCGCCAAGGCTGCCTCTTTGGGGAAGGGGCTGAGCAGAGAGCCGGGGGGCCAGGGAGAAGGACATTTATAATCAGGACAGAATCTGGGACAGAGATCAAGGCCGCCAACCCCAAGATCAGCTGCTATTCTGTCTGCCCCCTCCCTATTATTCTGCTCCCCTCCCCCCAAAAAAACCGGTAGGCAGCTCTGCCTCGCTGCTCCAGAGAGGGGGCGAGGGGCAGCTGCCCAGCGGCCGGGCCTGTCCATCAGGACTATTTTCTGGTTTTGACTGGGGGGTTCTTGCCCCAGGCCCATCTACGGTGATTGCAGCACCTGTGACCTGCAGAGCAGGAAACGCACAGGTAGGTCGCTGAGAGTGTTTGCGACCTGGTCAGTCAGCAGGAGCGGGCGCCCCCACCACCACCTTGCTCGGCCCCCAGGGATCCAGCCGGCTGAGCAAGACGGCCCTGTGTGCCAGCTGCTCCTGATCAGAGCGGTCACCCCGAGCCTCCAGGTGCCTCCAGGCTCACCCAGAGAGCCTGCGCAGCGTCCCCCCCTCCCAGCCTGGTGACCCCTCAGTGTTCCCCCTCCCGGCCTGGTGACCCCTCAGAGTCCCCCCTCCCGGCCTGGTGACCCCTCAGTGTCCCCCCTCCAGGCCTGGTGACCCCACGCTGTACCGTGGGAGGGCCTGCGCCCCTCCATGCTGGGCCCTCCTTGCAGTCTCTCCCATCCCACACAGCCACCGTTCTCCCACTTGGCAGGGAAAGAACCGGCTTTCTGCAGGCAGCTCAAGGGCCAGGTGGAGCCCTCCCTGCTCAGTCCTTGGCAGGCCCCCTCAGCAGGTGCGCGGCCCAGGTGAGCCGGGCGGGCGCTCTGTCCACGTGGGGCGGGGGGAGGGGATGAGGCTGGGATAGACGCTGGAGGACACTGTGCTTAGGGCCCTCTTGCTCCGCAGCCCCCAAAGCTGCCGGTGTTGGCCTCGCTCTGGGTCCCCCTGGGACGGAATCTGGGAGGAAGACTTGGGTGCGGGAAGCTTATGTGTGAGGTGAGCCCAGGAAGCCGGAGTGCAGAGGGCAGGGGGAGTGAGGCTGGGAAGGGAGAGGCCGTGGAGGGGCGTGCCTGGGCTCATTACCACTGCGGGCACGGGCTCACTCCCACGGGGCCCTGCAGGAGCAGGAGGCCGTGCCCTCTGACCGGCTGCAGGGCCTGGACCAGGACATTCATGTCGCTGACTCCCGCCCCGGCATGAGGTGTGCCCTGGGGGCTAACACCTGCTTCTCCAGCTGCTGGGGGCTCCTCCTACTGCGGAGAAAGCCCAGGGCAGAGACAGGCGGGCGGGGAGGGCTCAGCCCAGACGGAATGAGTGAATGAAGACTCGAAAAAGGAACTTTTAAGGCTTTGGAGCATGGGCTGGGGGCGGGGAGAAACCCACTCTGTGCCTAAGCGCGTGGTCTCCGTGGATCTCAGCTCTGCCTCTGAACCCGGGCGAGGCCAGGAACGCCCGGTCCGAAAGTGC
>NW_006284343.1:3258436-3266495 GCF_000327345.1 Myotis davidii
GAGGGGCTGGGAGTGGGAAGGAGGAGGGAGGGGTCAGTGGTTCCCAACCAGATGTCACCTTCCACGTGCCCCCAACCCCCCTCCCCACTCCCCTACACACACACACACACACACACACACACAGAGAGACACATCTGTTGTGACTTTCTCCTCCTTACAATGACTAGGGAGCTAAACCATGATGGGACTGGCCAGGGTGAGCACCGCCAGCTGGGCCAGGTCTCCGCAGGTGCCAGGAGGGAAACTGGGCCAACAGAACCAGTGCTCCTCCAGGCCCCTCTGCAACGGGGTCGCTGTGTGGCTCCAGGCAGCGGGAAGGAAGTGGGGAAGGAAGGGGCTGGGAGAGGAGGACGGCGCCTCCTGGAAATTCTAATATCTCCCTCCCGCAACCCAACCGGCAGCTGGAGGGGGACGGGAGATGCTAATTTCATTTCGTCAGGTCCCAGCAGCCTTCCATTACGGCAGCCAGGAGGGAGGAAGCGAAGCTGATGTGGTTTAAAAAGCCTCCGTTTTGCGCTGTTTTTAATTTACTGCTGCCGGTAAGAGATGCCGCCTTGGAGTCGCTAATGATCCTCGTGAATTATTTTGGCTGATTTGCACACCCCTCCGACTTTAAATAACGAGGAGGAAGGAGAGCCGGGTCCCCCCTGGAGCTGCGAACCTGCAGCTGGAAGGCCACGCGGCTGAGCGGAGACTCCGGGGTGTTTTTCTCTCCACGGTTTCCTCGGGGCGGGCACCCGGCCTCCCCCCGGCCCCCTCCCCAGGCACTGGGCCTTCATACACAGGGCATGGCCCGGCCGGTGTGGCTCAGGGGTTGGAACCAGGAGATCATGGTTCGATTCCCAGTCAGGGGCACATGGCCCGGTTGCGAGCGCGATGCCCAGTAGGGGGCGTGCAGGAGGTAGCCAATCGATGATATTTCTCCCTCGTGGATATTTCTTTCTGTGCCTTTCCCTTTCTCTCTCTAAAAATCAATAATAAATAAAAAGAAAACATATAGAAACAGGGCATGAACTTGGGACGCCCGTCCCTCACCCTCTGCACTCCCCCAGCCGCGTCATGGTCACAGTAGCGGTGAACGTGCTTGGCGGCTCTGGTGCGCCAGACCCCGGGCCAGGCGCTATCTCTGCACACGCTCTGAGGCTCACGCTCCGCTGAGAACCAGTGTGACTCGCCCTGTGTCCCCGAGGAGTTCAGGGAGGCTCTGAGAGGTGGGGGAGCGTGCGCAAGGTCACCCCGCTAGGAAGTGGTAGACACAGGGCTCAACCTCACTCATGAAAGCGAGACCCTTCTGGTTGGCCTCAGTCTTGCCCCTGCAGGGCTGCAAGGAATAAAGGAGAAAACGACCCCGACATGTCTGCCTCCAGAGACGGTGCCCCTCCCTCTAGGGTCCAGGGGGCTCCAAGGGGACCATGCTGGCCAGAACGGCCAAGGCCAAGGACCGAGAGGGACCGGGAAACCCCCTCTCCAGACCCCCAGCATCCGACAGGCATCAATTAGCAGTGGCACCAAGGGTCCTGCTTCTGCCACTTGCCCCTGGGCCCCCTGGTGGGACATGTCTGCCAGAACACAGTCGGGTGGTCGGCCGAGGATCCGAAAGGAGCTTCTATTTATCTTGATCCACGGCTCGTCTCCATCCGGGGAAACGTCTCCTGTCTGCTGGTGCCCCTTCCTCCTCCTTCCCCTCAAAATAAAACCAGAGGCAGCCGGCTGGAGCGTGAAGCCCCGCCCACCTGTCCTTCCTCATCTGTCATGTCAGGGCCCGGGCTCTGGTGCAGCTGGGATGAGGGTCTGGCTGGGAGCAGCAGGTGGGAGGCAGGGCCTGGAAGGAGCCAGTTCGGGGAGCCAGGGGGAGGCCGGCCTCTCTGGCACCAGGGGGCCAGGGCAGCTGCATTAGAGAATCAGGCCCAGCGGGAAGGCTTTGAACCTGGCTGGGTCCAGACAATCAGAAAAACAACCTGAATCAGGAGCTGAGACATAGAGGCCCTGGGAAGCCGGGACTTTGCCATTAAAGGAGGAGCAATCAGTGTCTATGCAAAATGCTGCCGAGTCCCAATTTCCATCGCAATTGCCTGGGGCCCGGGCTCCCGGATCTGGAAACAGTGAGGGCTCTGGAGACCGAGGCTCTGGGTTCAACTCCCAGCTCTACCACTTGGCAGCGACGTGGCCTTGGGCAGGGTATTGAGCTTCCTTCCAGCTCCGTCGTTTGCCTGATGCCAAGCGGCCTGGCAGGAAGCGATGTCACTCCGGCCGAGCAGGAGAGGTGGGCGATCTCAGCGTTTTGGTCCGGAGGGGGGCTTGGACTCACGGGATGAATGGGAACCCGGCACAGAGGGGCCTTCTATGAGCCAACCCGCCTCCACCTGGGCGTGTGTCACTCTCCTCGGGCCTTGTCCTCAACCTTCTGTCTCACTTTTTCTCTTACTGTAGGTCGGCTCCTTGAGGGGGACCCCACTCGGCCGAGTCTTCATTGTCCCGTGGAATTTCCAGCTGGGACACAGCAGGCACTCAGCAACGCTGCTTCTGGAACAAACCGCTTGTGAGGGGGAGCCACTTACAGCAAATCGGGGTGCTGCCTCTGAGCTCCGCCTTCATGGGTGAGCCCGGACAGGGCAGGAGAACCAAGCAGGCTGGTCCCCAGGCTCTGCGCCCCCCAAGCCAGCCCAGGCAGAGGCTGCGGCCCTGGGTCAATGGCCAGACACAGGGAGGTGAAGGGGGAAGTGGGAGCACAGCAGGGAAGTCAAGGCCCAGAGCTGCAGAGAGAAGCGCTGGGCAGATGGGGAGACTGGTGGAAATCGGGGTGCTCCCGGACCCAGACCCCAGCCCACACTGGGGGCCTCTGCCAGCTAGGCCCTCCTGCCGGCCCTCAGGGAAAAGCCACAGTGAGGGGCGAGGAGGCTCTCAGCTCTAGGTCATTGCAAGGTCACACCAGCCAGCGCGTCAGCAAGGACTCATCCTGCCTTGGAAAAGCACCCTTGTGTGCGGAAAACGACTATGCCTCACGTGGAGCCAGCTGCAGGCTACGTGCTGGGACAGCCACATTCTCCCCCCCGCAACCCCTGGGACCTGCTCTCCGTCCCCTGCCCCAGCCCACCAAAAACGAGAGAGGCCCTGCCTAGGTCAGAGCCACAAGCCAACGGACTCTGTGGAGAACCCACTACACACGCGGGAGGTCCCTGCTGGTTGGGAGCCCATAAGGCAGAGGGTGTGGCCGGGCTGCTCCCATTCTCCACGGACCCCGGCCGAGCGCTGGACACCAGCCAGCCACGCGCCAGGCGATCAGTGGAGGCGCCGGCCCCGCCATCCAGCGGTCCCACTCTAAGATCCCAGGGATCAAGGCCAGAGTCCCCAGGGAGAGGACCCAGTCTCGGGCCCGTGCCTTTTGAGTCTTTTCCAGGAGGGCTCAGGGGCTCAGCCGCAGAGGGACTCGATTTTCAGGCGGGCCTCATCTCCAGCCCCCGACAAGGATTGGACGGGAGTTGCTCAGCTGCGTGTGATTGACATTTTCGATCACGTCATTCTTTGTTGGGGGCCTCCTGTGCCTCCTAGGACATCCCTGGCCTCTCCTCTCTAGATTCAAGTGGCGAGCCCACCTCCTCGCCAGCGGAGATGACCAGAGCGTCTCCAGACACCCGCAACCCTCCGCATGGGGCCAAATCGCCGCCTGGCTGAGAACCAAGGCCTGGCGTGATGCTCAAGCAGCCCCGCGTGGAGCATCTTCTCCGCTCGGGTCCGTTTGATGTTCTCTCCTGCGGCTCACTGACACCTCCGGGTCCTTTTCATCTCCCGACCCCTCCACCATCTTCAAGAGCAGCCCTTGCCCACGTAGCCCCTTTCCCTCTGTTATCGGGAGCTTAGAACCCAGCCTGTCTCCGGGCACAGGCCGCCGGGGCGCCGCCTCCGTCTCATCTCCACTCCACTCCGCTCCCTTTCTTCTCTCCCCAGAACTTTTCACCTGCGTCCGCCTTCTTCTGTTTTATGCATTCGTTTTGTCTGCTTTCAACCTTTCCTAGAAGAAGGGAGGCTACAAAGAGCAAAATAAATATCTGATGTCCAGGTACGCAGCCACAGGGGTGACATCAGAGAGAAGGCAGACACTTGCCGGGAGGGAAGTAAGATCGCCAGTAATTGGGGACCTGGGAGGAGGCAGAACAGTAATTGGGGGCCTGGGAAGAGGCGGGACGGAGCTGGTACCAGCCAATCGCAGGGCAAGGCGGGTGGGGGTCGCCAGGGGAGGACAGAAGCTGGGCTGGTCCGAGCCTCTCCCCAGGGAAGGGCCTGGCTCCATCTCCTCTCTGTTCACAGCGAGGTGTTTCCATAGACGGTGTTGGCCGGTGGCCAGACCCAACTGGCCAGCCACGTGAGCGGACCATCTCGACCGTGGCTCTTCCAGCCCCGGCTGAGCCTCCTGTCCTGACGGACGCTCACAGAGCAGAGACGGGCTGTCCCCACCCAGCCCTCCCCAAAGGGCAGGCCCATGAGCAAGATCAATGCTAGCGGCCGTCAGACACTAAGTCTTGGAGCTGTTTGTTACACAGCAAGAGCTCACTGGGAACCTTGGCTCCGTCATGTAACCCTCCGAAGCTGTTTCCTTAGCGGGACGGCGAGCCTTGTAGGGCCCACTGGAGGGCCGGACATGGACAAAGGACTCTGCCACTATCGACAGATAGTATTAGTGGTGCTACTGCCAAGGGGGCAGGTACAAAGCAAAACACAGCCACGCCTCCAGAATGGCTGGCTAGCAAACAGGCAACGACGACACAGTCGCATTCATTCCTTCTAAGGTCCCATCAGGAGCCCCCACGGTGCACCTAAAGGAGGCGTAGAAGGAAGTGCGGAACTGGGGCCGCAACAAGAGGGGACGCCCCCCACGCTTGGTCTGACCCCCTTTTCTCCCTCTTCTCCAACTCCACCCCCAGGTCTCGGTGACTGTCCACGTCCCCAGGCGAAGTCTCTCTTCTGAGTCCCTCATGACCAATTGACACTGCCTTCAGGGGCCTCAGAGACACCCTGCCCCACACCTCAACGGGTCCAAATCCAATCGTATGCCCACCCCCACCCAGCCAGCCACCCACCACCATCACCGTGACCTTCTCCTGCTCTCCCCCGCTAGTGAGTGGCTCTGTCCAGGGCCATAAGTCATAAACTGGCCACCCTGCCCCTCCCTCCATCCCCCCACATCCTAAATGTCACTGAGTCCTGATGGCTTTGCTTCCTAAATACCATTCAAACCGGTCCACTGCTCTCCATCCCCACGCCGGCCCCCTCCCATCAGCTCCTGCGTGGGCCACTGCCTCGTCCCTCCCACCATCTACTCATCCCTCCCACCTGTTCTACACACAGCACGAGCAAGCTTTTCAAAACACAAATCAAATCACGTGGCCTCTCCTTGAAAGCTTCTGCTGGTGTCCCAGTGCTCCTGGGACAAAGAATGGTGCCCTGCCACACCTGTAATGGGCCCTGTGAGGTCTGGCCCCTGTCCCGCCTGCCCATCCCACCTCAATCACTCCCACCCCTGCCCTGCCTTCTGTGTTTCAGCCACACTGGCTTCTTCTCATTTCCCAGACTCCCCACTTTCCCTCCTGCCCCAGGGCCTTTGCACATGCAGTCCCCTTATGCTCTCCCAATCACCCACCTCCAGCACACTTTTAAGAAGCCTCCCTGCTCTCTCTGACATCTCCAGCTCCTCCCTGCCCGGCCCACTGGTACCAGACAGTATCTCTCCTTCATGGGGTTCATCTCCATTCCATGTTGCTTTCCTTTCTGCAGCTCTTCGATGGATGTCTTCCTTTCACACTAGACTTCAAGATCTTCAAGGCTGTGACTGGTTTTGGTTATTATGATACCCCAAGAAGCTGGTGTGGCACCCTGACACACAGTAGGCACTTGACAAACATTTGTTGAAAGACAGCAAACGTGGAGGAGAGGGTGCTGAGGGGCAACCCAGTTCATGGTCATCTGAAAAGTCAGGCAGCATGTTAAGGAGTAGGTGGGACTTGAGCAGACCGGGACGCATACATAGGTTTTGTATTGCTGGAGTCATCTGGAAGGACATTCTAGGCGTATGGAACAGAATAAACAAAGAAGTAGATACAACAGGTTGTGTGTGTGTGTGTGCGCACGCACATGCTCGCACATCTGTGTTGAGTCAAAGGTCAGGCTAGTGGAGGAGCAGGTTGGGAAGAAGTGGGACATCGGGGTTGGTGGATGACGGAGGGTCTTGAATCCAGACAGAGGAGTTGGTATGTGAAAACTGGGAGACTTCAGCCCGGCATGGCTCGGTGGTTGAGGATCGACCTATGAACCAGAAGGTCCTGGTCAGGGCACACGCCCAGGTGGAGGGCTCAATCGCCAGTAGGGGGCGTGCAAGAGGCAGCTGATCAATGATTCTCTCTCTTCATTGATGTTTCTCTCTCTCCCTCCCTCTCCCTTCCTCTCTGAAATCAATAAGGATATATTTAAAGCGGGCGACTTCAGAGCAATGGTGATTCCAGGCAGGCGGTCAGGAGAGAGACAGACAGGAAGCCAAGTCTCTTAGCAGAGGGAGTGGACACAGGGGCAGGGCCAGTTAGGAGGCTGGTCGGCACCAGGGATGCTCCGGTGAGGCCTGGATGGTGAGGCCCTGGATGGTGAGGGCGGTGAGAATGGGGAGGCCACAGTGGGTGGGGAGATGTTAAGAAGAGAGCCATCCTGCAGCCTGGGGACCTCTGTGGGCAGCAACCTCGACACAGCATCCTCCTCCTCCGCCCTGAGTGTGAGGAGCCGGCCTGCCTGGCAGAGGGAGGGGCGGCCATGCAAGAGGCACCGGTGTGATTTCGAGTCTCTCTGTCCCCCGGGCGCGGTGCTCCGCGCTGTGTCCCCTTCTGGCCAAGCGGATCGATACCAGCCTCCAGGACGGATGCAAGGGACGGAGACAAGGTTAGCCGTCTGTGCAGAGCACCCTGCAAACCCAGCGGCCGGCACTGCCTGGGTGACTTATTGCTTATTAATAATATAAATATGTAAATGTTTCCAGGGCCATATTGATCCCGACATGGGCACCATCCATCATGCGGGTGGGGAACAGTGTGTTATAAATATCAAACAATAAGTCTACAGCCCAAGACTTGCCAATGGGGGTGGGCCAAGGCGGGGACCAGCCCCAGGCAGTTTTAGCAGGGAGAACAACAGCCACACCCACCGTGTGGGGTTATGAGGGGAGGGGGGCAGACGGAGGGTCCCCCAGAGGGAAAGGAGATGCACTCACATAGGGATTCTTGGGCGAAATCTCCCCTTTTCTCCTTATCTGTGAGCAGGAAGAGCCATCATGAGAGCTCCCAAAATCTCTGACTGGGGAGAAATGCATCCATCCAAGTGGGGAGAGGGGTCCCGTCTCCATTTCCCCGGGGACGGAGCTCAGAGGTTAAGGATTGGGTCCTGGAGTGAGGCCAACCGGGACCGAGTCCTGCCTTCGGGGCTGACCAGCTTTGTAAATGTCAGTTTGCTCATCTGGAAAGTGGGCGTGTTGATACCAGCCTGCAGGGTTGCGATGGAGATTACACGGGACGATGCCTGTACAGTAGGCCCTGCGGTGGTCAGTGTTCAAACAGGACGATGTCTGTACAGACAAGTTTACCTGGTGGAGTGCAGGGGACCAGGTGCGTACCATGTTCAAGGTTCAGGAATGTCCAGCAGCTTTAAAAAAACAAAACTATTTGACTTTATTGAGCTCAGCATTTCCTCAACTTCTTGGCCCCAAAAATCTTTTCCATAGAGACCTCCCTGGACCAATGTTCCACTTCGTCCTCTTCAGCGAACCCCGACCCAACGCATGCGTAGCTTGAGAGTTTTCTGCCAGGTCCAAGGAGCCCTGCCAGGATCGATACCGGACCTTGACCTCGTCCTTCACTCCCAAGTTTCCAAGATGGTCCACAGGCTGGGAGAGGAGGGAGGGGATTCTGGAGGAGCTGGGGGGGGGGTGCAGCTTTCACGGTTTGCACTGAGTATCTCTGCATTGTCTGGTGAGAAGGGAGGGAGGGAGGGAAGACATGTCTCCAGCTCTTCCTGCCCATCCTGGGGG
>NW_006284343.1:3266568-3267090 GCF_000327345.1 Myotis davidii
GTGCCTTAGCCGCACCGACTTTCACAACAACTCTCTCTGGACTCAACTCCCCAGAAAGAAAGAGGCCGGCTCAGGGTCCCGTGAGCACCCCACCCCGGCCCAGGACCCCACTGGGATTTGGCTCAGGTTCCCGTGAGCACCCCATCCCGGCCCAGGGCCCCACTGGGATTCGGCTCAGGCCCTGTGAGCACCCCACCCCGGCCCAGGACCCCACTGGTGTTCGGCATCTTCCCCAAACGGGACCTCTTCATGCCGGTTTGGTTTTATTATGATGCCAACAACACACCAGCTTAATTCTCCGCTGTCTTTCGTCTTAGTGTTTTAATTATACAATCCAGCACTCCTTAAAACATGAAAAACTGCTCAACTTTTCAAGCAATTAAAAGGCAGTGGAGTATATCAGCCGATGGGAGACGAGATGAGTAAATCACACAATTAAAAAAAACTCATCTGGTGAAAATGCAGCCACTCACCTCAAAGGAGGGAGGTTTCCTGGCCCCCCCACCCCCACACACACACACG
>NW_006284343.1:3267103-3300355 GCF_000327345.1 Myotis davidii
AGTTCACAGACAGGTGTCTCCTGCCTCTCACCTTCCTCCTGGGCCCACTGCCCCGCCCCCCCATCACCTCCCTCCCTCCCTCTGTTGAATGAGCTGACTGGGGGAAGAGCCAGGCGGGCAACCTGGCCACTGAGCAGCTCCTCACCGCGGCTGTGCCAGTCCCCTCTCAGCCTGTTTCCCGGTGCAAATGGGCGGTATCAATGGGTTGGCGTTTGTTGTCGTTTTTAGTTTGGTAAACTACACATGACATAAGAGGTACCACCTTAACAGGCTCAGCGTATAGCTCAGTGGTGTTAAGAACATGCACATTGTTGTGTGGCCATCACCCATCCATCTCCAGAGCTCTTCTTGCAAAACTGAAACTCTGTCCCCATTAAACTCCCCGCCCCCCCCCCCATCCCCGGCTTCCTGCATCACTGGTTTTAAACTGGCCTTTGGGGAGACTGGGGGGTTGGGGGGCATCAGGGCCCTGTGGGCTGCCTGGGAGGGAGAGGGAAAGGGAAGGATGCGCAAGGGGCTTCTATTTCCATGGAAGTCAGCGGCAGCCCCAGTTTGATCTGCCTAAGCCCCCGGGCTCCTGGGCGAGGCTTCATTTGAGGAAAAGGCCGCAGATGCTGTTTTGAAGTCTGAAACGGGGAGGGGTGGTCAGAGAGGTCTTTGGCTCTCAGAGCAGCCGGGCCAAGGGGTTTGGTCTCTAAGAAGCGCTCCGGCCAGAAGCAAAGAGGGTTGGGGACCTGCTTCTTGGAGTTGAGAGCGGGGCGGAAAGAGTCCCCCAGGAAGGGCTGGGCACACCCCAGAACCCGGCCTCCCACCCCCAGGTCGATTCCTTTCTCCCTGCACACTTGGCATCATGACCCCAGGCTTGTGGGCCCCCAACCAGTGACTTCCCTGCACCCTGAAAGTAGGGGAGTGGGGACAGAAGGTGCACAGCCCCCCTCACCCATCACCAGGGGAGCTGGAGAGCCTGGAGGTGCCTCCTGCCCTGCTCGCTGACAGTGGCCGCCTGGGCTGGCTCGGGGGAGAGGAAGAGGCCAGGGCAGCTGCCTCGATCCACAGCATCTGGTGGGGATGGAGCCTCCCGGGTGGACATGCCTCCTCCCTTCTTCATCCCACGCTGACGGGATTGTAAGTGCTGAGTTTGGGGCCCGAATCGCAACCAGGTGGGTCTCTGCAGAAGGAGGCGAGGTCGGGGCCCTGGCATGGTCTCTAGAACCGGGGTCCAGGTCTCCTGCAGGCGGTTCCACACCCCAGAAACGTGCTGGCTCCACACCGCCCTGTGGGGGGGAAGGCGGGTGGGAAACCTCGGCTTTCCCTTCCCTTGGACAGCACCTGAGGGAGCAGCTGATCGGGCTCTGAGGCTGGCCCGTCCGGACGTGTGACCTGCTTTGCGGGTGGAGCCTCCCCTCTGGGTCTTTCCCAGGAGAAGCAGACCCCCAGCCACGGAGGGAGGCCTGGCCGTGCGCAGTGGGAAGTAGACTTGGGACACATCCATGTGCAAGCAAGCGGAACAGGTGCACACCCAGGTCCAGCTTTTACCATCACTCCGGCCCCTCGGGCTCCAGCCTCGTCCACGCACTGAGGCACGTTCTCTGCAGTCACCTCTGTGGGGCCACCACCCCGCCCGTGCCAGCCCTGCTCTCCTCGCTGACACTCACGCCCCTGCTCCACCCCTTCCCGGGGTCCACACAATGTCCCCGACCTGGGCCCACACTCTCTTCAAGGTTACTTCCCGCAGCAATTTCAGTTCCAAACAGTTCCTGCTGGTTGCACTCGGTAATTCCAGAATCTCCATTAATCATTCTTAAGCCCTTTGAATGCAACATTTTCCCCGAGAACCGAAATTTCTTCACAACTCTGCACCCACCTGCCATCTCCAATTACCCACGCTCATCAGTCATTAACAGGCAGCATTAGCATGTCCATAACTTCCATATATACCATGATTGATCTGGCTTGGAGTTTGCTCCCCATCCCCTTAACTGGCTGAGGGGTCACCTGGATGGGGTGGGGGTGGGGAGGGCGCGCACCTCACCCCATCTCAGAGTTAATACGTTAGAGCAGAAATAGAGTCCTGGTGGCATTAAATCCAGCTCTTTCTTTTTGCAGATGAGGAAGCTGAGGCTGGAAGAGATGGACTCCTCCCGCCAGGGCCATCTACCTAATCAGTAACGAGTCCTCCAACCACCCTGGGCAGCCTCTCCTCCACTGTGTTTCCTACAAACTAGTTTCCAGATATACAGTGCGTACAGTAACAGTGAGGAGGGGGCGGCAGGGGATGCCTGGAGCCCAGGGGGCCTGTAACCCGATGCCTTTGGGAAGCCTGAAGGTTAGATCACGCGCCCCGGTGTTGACAATGTCCCACGGGAGTGCATTCAAGGCTCGTGAGGAGTCTCCCATGAAGAAACCCGTTGGCTTTGCCTCCTTCCAAACTCCTCCAGGCGTCATCCCTCCTTCTCTCTAGGCCACCTGCATCGGTTACGGTATCGCCATGGAACAGAATAAATCAATCAACCCCAAAACAGCAAGCACAGCGTCTCACCTGGCGATCGCGAGGGGCAGGGCTCTGCGGGGGGTTCGCGGGGTGATCCGTGCTCAGGGTGTCACGAGGCTGCAGCACCATGTGGGTCAGGGCCGCGGTCACCCGAAGGCCCTCACGCACCTGGCTGTTGGCTGGAGGCCTCGGTTCCTCACCAAGAGGGCCTCCCCGTAGGGCCGCTCACGAGCCCGCGGACATGGCCGCTGGCTTTCTCCGAGTGCGTCGTCTGGAAGAGACAGAGAGAGGGCTGGGAGCTTCAATGTCTCTCACGGCATCTCCCCCCAAGTCCCACACCATCGCGTCCACACAGTCAGCCCCGGGCACTGCAGCAGGGGCCGCACGGTGTGGAATGTGCATTCCAGGGGACGGGACTCGTGGGCGGCCACCTGGGAGGGCGACCGCTACACAAACTGACGCTGCCTGTCTTGTAAACCACAAACCCAGAACCTCCTCTGTGGGGATGCAAATGCCCCGAGAATGGGGTGAGTATCCAGACGCCCCACCTGATGGAAGTAAGACCAGAGGCCGCCGACGGCTTTGCCCGGCTCAGCTTCCTCAGGACCAGGCCCCAGCCCTTTGTTTCCGCTCCGTTTTGCCTGGTCTCACCCTTCAAGGAGGCTCTGTCCCTCTCCCGGCTGGCCCAAGATGGGCCAGGCGTCTGCAGGGAGCCAGTGGCCACCAGCCTCCAAGCCGAGGCCCAGAGCCAACATGCTCTCCGCCTCCGGTCAGCCCCCAGCCTCCGCTAAGGCCAGGCTGACTCCTCTCTGCCGTGTGGGAAGCCGCTCCTACGCTCCCGGTTCCAGTGTGAAGGCAGCTGTAATAAGAATTAAAATTTGCTAACACTTCTGAAGAGCTTATGGTGAGCCAGGCACTGCGCCAGCCACTTCCCATGAACTGTATCATTTCATTCTCAATGACCCTGCGAGGCAGTTCCTCTATCCCATTGGACAGATAAGAACATCGAGGCTCCGGCCAGTCAAGGAATCCTGCCAACAACACGCAGCTGAGAGCGGCACGGATGAAATTAAGCTGGGGCTCTGACACCAGGGCCCGAGCTGCTGACGGTGAAGCGATATTGCCTCCAGCTTCCAGGTCACCTGTGTCCTGAGGGAGTCTTTTCTGGCTCGAGCAACACTGCTCTCTCACTTCAGCCGGAGTTCCAGGGACTCCCTTCCCCCCGAGGGCAATGCTCTGGATCATTCGATTTTAAAATGCCGAATACAGCCCTAGCCGGTTTGGCTCAGTGGATAGAGCATCGGCCTGCGGACTCAAGGGTCCCAGGTTCGATTCCGGTCAAGGGCATGCACCTTGGTTGCGGGCACATCCCCAGTAAGGAGTGTGCAGGAGGCAGCTGATCGATGTTTCTCTCTCATCGATGTTTCTAACTCTCTATCCCTCTCCCTTCCTCTCTGTAAAAAATCAATAAAATATATTTTAAAAAAAATAAAATAAAATGCTGAATACAGAGTGATATTGACAGAACATCGTCTACCCACAACAGCACAAAGGTGTCTTTTCTTCACCTGCCGCCTCAAAACAGGTTTTAAAAGGCACACTAATATCTTGAAAGACAACCGATGGTGTTACGTAAAAATATGAGCATTGTATGTTGGTACGAAAGACAAGAGATGGTGTTGGCAAGCTGGGTCGCTGCAGGCCCGTTCAGCAAAAGGATTCTTTACAAATCCATGACCAGGTGTAAGAAGACGCGAAGGCGTGGTGGCAGGTGCCCGTCGCTACCGAGTCCTACGGAAGAGTCCCACTGCCCCACGCCCTCTGGGCTTCATTTCCTCATCCTTCCCTCTCTCCCAAACCCCGGACACCACTGATGGTTTTACTGTCTCCATTGTCATCGTTGCCATCACTCAGCGCCTCCGCTGTCTTTGATCCCTGGGGCCGAGCGCTGGAGAACCGCAGGATCGTCCAACTACACAGATGCATGGACTGAGAGACGCCCACATTCTAGGGGGGTTGGCATCCATCAGGAAGGAGTAAGCTCAGGCCCCCTCCCCAGTTGGAGTAAGAACCCATTTTATTCCCTTTTCTGCCCTCCCCACCCCCAGCCTCACGTGCGTTCCTCATTCCCTTTGAATGATCCAGGTTTCCTCCTACGAAAGCTAATTTAGGCCCCGTAACAGAGGCTACATTTAATGTAAATGGAAGAAGCAGACCCGGAAGGATTTATGGTAATAATAACCTGCTTGTAATAACACCGAGCGGGTCACCTGCTCACGATGGGGCGGGCTACAGAGAAGGAAATTTGCCTCCCCAAAGGGCGTGGTGTCACCAGCAAACTGCGGGGGCACCAAGTCTTGGATGATCTTATTAAATCCCATAGATCTTACCTCTCCTGTGGGAAGAGGGCCACTTGTTCCCCCGGTTCAGACAACGGCCAGGGTGAGCCCTGATGTGGAGATCGGGGGTGGGGGATGGAGGGCGGTTCCCCAAAGGCCTAGAGTCCGTGCCTAGTGGACGGAGGGCCAGCCCCCCATGAGGCCACGTGCTGCGGGGCACCCAGGGAGTCCTAAGGGTGGGAGTGGGTTCCTGGTGGGAGCAGAAGGGGAGAGAAGGAAGCTGTCCCTTTGTGAGGGATGGCTCTGATGTCACAGAGCGGGGAGCTGAGCTGAAATAGAAAGGAGGAGGCTTCGCCCGGCCGGTGTGGCTCAGTGGTTGAGTGTCAACCTATGAACCAGGAGGTCAGGGGCACATGCCCGGGTTGCGGGCTCGATCCCCAGTGTGGAGCTTGAAGGAGGCAGCCAATGAATGAGTGATTCCCTCTCATCATTGATGTTTTTACCTCTCCCTCTCCCATCCACTCTGAAATCAATAAAAATACTTTTTTCAATTTTTTTTTTTTAAGAGGGAGGTTTCCGAAAGCTGGGACGCAATGAACGCCAAGCCCCGGATGGTGGTTGGCAGTGGCAGGTGGCTTTGGTGAACCAGCAAGCTTTGCACGTGTAAAGGAACTTGGGTTCGGATCCCAGCCCCATACTCCCAGCCTGCGTGCTGATGAACGCATTGGAAAACTTGCTTCATGCGCCCCCAGCATGGAGTCCATCTGTCGCGGGCGCATCGGCCCCAGGATCTGGGTGGCCCTGGCCGGGGGTGGAGGCCTCCTTGCCGCTGGCAGGTCCAGAGCCTGGGTGTCTTCCCAGTGGTTGTGGCACTATCCTTGCTTCTTAAGGACCCTCATCCCAGGAGAGACCCCAGCCTTGCCCCTCCCCCCATCCCACGCTGCCTTCACCCCACCTTGGAGAAGCAGGGGAGGGGTACAAACCCTGTCTACTGTTAGCTCGGCTCCGAAACTGGAGGCCCCAGCCCCTCCTTCGCCCCTCCCGCCCCCCACCCACCTCCTCTCTGTGTTAATGGTTCGTTAGGAAATGGGTAATCTGGAGAGGATCATTAATGCAGTGAGCAGAGATATTGCACAAAGGATAATGGCTGCTTCCCCGGCGCACTGCGGCTTCTTTAATGTGTTTGCATGAAATCACCCCATTATGAGACTGTCCTCATGGGGGAAGGTGGGGGCAAAGGGCACCACGCCCGGGAGTGAAGGCAAAGCCATGTGTGACTTCCAAGAGCCCCCTAGATCCCAGTCTGGGGCCCCTTAAATGACCGTGTCTCCACTGAGGCCTCAGCCCAAGGCAGATGCTGCACACGCGGAGGGAAAACCAGTCCTCTCGCTGCCAGGGAGGGGGCTGGACCTGAGTTCCTTCCCCAGGGGCACGAGTGAGGAGGCCTGGGGGTGGGGGGACACGAGGTAGCCCCGGTCCCAGCAAAAACAAAGGCCAATCCAGCCCCCATAGGTGCTCACCAGCTGCTTCCTGAAGGAATGGGGAGCCGGGCCCCTGAGAGCAGTGGTGGGCTGCTGCCCTAGCTCACTCACTGCCCTCCGCCTGCTGCCCTAGCTCACTCACTCCCCCTCCACCTGCTGCCCTCCCCCACTCACTCCCCCTCCACCTGCTGCCCTCCCCCACTCACTCCCCCTCCACCTGCTGCCCTCCCCCACTCACTCCCCCTCCACCTGCTGCCCTCCCCCACTCACTCCCCCTCCACCTGCTGCCCTCCCCCACTCACTCCCCCTCCACCTGCTGCCCTCCCCCACTCACTCCCCCTCCACCTGCTGCCCTCCCCCACTCACTCCCCCTCCACCTGCTGCCCTCCCCCACTCACTCCCCCTCCACCTGCTGCCCTCCCCCACTCACTCCCCCTCCACCTGCTGCCCTCCCCCACTCACTCCCCCTCCACCTGCTGCCCTCCCCCACTCACTCCCCCTCCACCTGCTGCCCTCCCCCACTCACTCCCCCTCCACCTGCTGCCCTCCCCCACTCACTCCCCCTCCACCTGCTGCCCTCCCCCACTCACTCCCCCTCCACCTGCTGCCCTCCCCCACTCACTCCCCCTCCACCTGCTGCCCTCCCCCACTCACTCCCCCTCCACCTGCTGCCCTAGCTCTCTCACTGCCCCTCCACCTGCTGCTCCCACGTCTCCAGGCAACTCCCCTCCAGGCCCAGAGTTACCCAAACCTCAGTCGCAGCCCCCAACCAACACAGCGCGAGGCCCTTTCAGAAATGGGTGGGGCCCTGACCGGTGTGGCTCAGTGGATAGAGCGTCAGCCTGGGAACTGAAGGGTCCCAGGTTCGATTCCCGTCAAGGGCAGGTACCTTGGTTGCAGGCACATCCCCAGTAGGAGGTGTACAGGAGGCAGCTGATCGATGTTTCTCTCTCATCGATGTTTCTAACTCTCTATCCCTCTCACTTCCTCTCTGTAAAAAATCAGTAAAATATAAAATAAAAAAAACATGGTAGATTTAAAAATAAATAAAATAAAATAAAACGGGTGGAAAACCTGAGACAAACTGGTATTTTGCTCACATTCAAAATTCTGCCTCCACACTCAGAGGGTGACTGTGGGCACCCACACTCAGAGGCCCTCTCGGGGTGCCCAGGGTTCCAGGGTGCCTGCAGGAGCCGGGACAGGCAGCTCGGCCCGGCTCCCTTCCTCTGCTCACTGGCGCCCAGCTCTCCCCACAGGTTCCTCACCATCCCAGATGTCTTTGCGCTCACGGGTGAGATTAACACCAGCCTGGGAGACCTGTCATTAGGCCTCCTAATGAAGCCGCACCGCCCCGCCCGCCCCGTTCCCCGGGGAATTGCTCACTCAGCCCTCAGATCCTGCAAGCTCCTCCTTCCAGGTCCCTGAGCTCCCCTGGGACGCCATCCCCACCCACCTCACCTCCTCAAGCCCCAGCACAGAGCCCACTTTCCAGATGGGCAAACTGAGGCCCGGCATCATCCAGCGAGTTGGTGGCAGAATTGAGACCAGGATTCAGGGTCCCTCCCCCGCTCCCAGCCACCGGCTCACCAAGAACAGGAAAGGGAACCGTGGTTATGGGGTAATGAGGGCGGCTCGACCTTTGCCTCAGGAGTAGACCGGGGCACATCTTGAGGGAGATTACAAGTAGCAGTTTCTTTTCTGGGAGGGGAGGGGGTAACCCCGGAAAACGCCTGCAATTACAGCTCATCACCGCTGCCTGGTAATCAGGAGGCCAGAGACAACGAGACCTGGGATTTATTTAGCTCCTCCCCACCCCCAAAAAAAAAGTGACAGGAGCCGGTCCCTCTAGGGGACTCTCGGAAGGTCAGGCCACTGTCCCTTGGCAGCCCTCGCCCACGCCGACCCCTTCCCTTCCCCAGAGGTCAGGCTGGGGTCACTGGGCCGCCCGACTCCTCTCAGCCCCTCTCTCTTGTCCGTTCTCTTTTACTCAGTGTTTATTGAGTGTCACCTCCGGGTCACTCCTGGAGAGAGGAGCAGAGAGCCCGGCACGGCCCTGTCCTCAGGGAGAGTAGATTCTGGTCTGAGATACAGACGACAGGCAAGCGGATGTGTGACTAAAAGAATGACAGCCTGTCACAGAGCGATGCATGGAAACGCATAGATAGGGCGATGCCATAGAGTGACAGGTCAGGTCCCAGACCCTCCACCAGGCCCCTTCCTCCCTCTCTCTCTCTTCCTCTCTCTCTCTTGCTCTCCCTCCATTGAGTCATTCATTTAACAAGCCTGAGCTGAGACCCTTCCAAACCCCAGAAAGAGGGAAGCCGTCAGAGGCTTGAATGAGGCAAATGCCCTCGCCCACGTGTTTGTCTTGTGGACGCGACCCACGGGAAGAGGCTGCCGTGTCCCTTGCATCGCGTCTCTTTCTCTCTGGGAGGCTCGCATCCCTCCCTCCTCCTCTTCTTCCCCTTTTGCTTTCTTCACCTGGCTCTCCTCCACCTTCAGGTGATTCTAATGCGCAGCCAAGGTTGAGAACCACGGCACTAACTCGTTTCCAGCGAAGAGGGGAATTGCCTCTCCCGGAGCCCCAGGAGGGGTTTGAGCAGCTTCCAGAGAGGATGGGAAGGTTGGGGTCCTGAGTTCTCCCTGCCTCTCTCTCTCCCAGACCAGTGCCTCCTCCAGCCAGGCTGCAGAAATCCAGAACACAGAGAGAGCTCCTGGGTTTGCATGGTCTGGCTGCACTCGCTCTACCCCCCCCCCCCCCCTCCGCCCCCCAATTCCAAATTCCCCAGGGGTGTCTGGCCCAGAACAGGTCAGGTGACTCCCGTGCACCAATCAGCTGCGGTTAAGGCATCGCCATCTGGGGAAGGACATCTGGGAGCTCAGCTGACTCAGCCTGGACCAAGAAGCTCCAGGCACCGGTGAGCTTGTGATGTGCTGACTCGGCCAGAGAACCCCACGCCGGTGGGGGCTGGGCAGCTCAAGAGGTGCCCCCCACATCCACCTAATCCCAGAAATCGGCCGTGTGGGTGACGGGCCCACGGCAGCTGCAGGCAGTAAGCGGCTCGGCTGCCATATCTCAAGGCCCACGATGTATCTGCTCCTCCAGCAAAGCTCAGAGCTTCTCAGTCACTGCCTGCTCTCCACGCCTCTGCTGACCGCTCCGCGGGGACTGGAGCCCCAGCTGGGAGACTGCGCTCATCACACTGCTCCTGCTCCTCCACAGGCCCCCGTCCAAGGTAATCCTTCTGTCCTCATCCCACAGTCGTGCTCAACAGCATCTGACATAATCCCGCTTTGACCTTGACATCCTCGCTTCACTGGCCTTGGTGATCCTACCTTCTCCCAGTTTTTTCCCCACATTCCTGGCCTGTATTTCTCTGTCTCCTTTACTGGCTACGCCTTGAGCTATAAAGGTTGTTTAAATGGCTTTCTTCTTTATATATATATATATATTTTATTGATTTCAGGGAGGACAGGAGAGGGAGGGAGAGATAGAAATGATGAGAGAATCGTAGATCAGCTGCCTCTTGCACGCCCCCTACTGGGGATCCAGCCCAGAAACCCAGGCATGTGCCCTGACCAGGAATCAAACCGTGACCTCCTTCCTGGTTCACAGGTCGATGCTCATCTGCTGAGCCACGCCAGCCGGGCCAAAGACAAGATCTTCAAGAAGAGTTCTGTGTCGTCTAAGTCATGGGTTGACTTAGTGAGAAACTGCAAGACAGTTTGAGCTGATGAGGAACATTTTTCTCTCAAAAATAATAAAAAAGTATACTTTAAAAAAATCCAAGAAAAAGAATGTGCCAAACAACCATGATCTAAACATAAGCAAAAGTTTGAGCAAATGATGGAGAACAGAGAAGGATGATCTGTTTGATTCTGACGTACGTCTCCTTCCCATCTCTGCACGAGGCTGGTGATCGGAGACGGAGAGAGAGCCAGCATAGCCCCCTCCACGCCCCGGTTCATGAGGGGAACAGTATTTCCATCCTGATCAGAATGGCAAGGCTGTTGACTGGATTTCCACTTTGAAGATCAATCTATAGATAAGACATGGGTGACTTATGGGTGGTTAAAGAACAGAATGCAATGTTACCAACTTCGACAATGTCAAAGTAAAGATAAGGCTGGTAGAACTGGGAGGTTAAAAGGGGTGGGGAGAGGCGAGGTGAAGGGAAGCCAGGAGGTCTCGTGATGGCCTCATCTTACGGCATCAGCACCAAAGAATTACTGCCTCATAAGGGAAGAAGAACGGAGTGTTTTAAGTGCATTACTTAAAATTGCTAAGGTGACTAGTGTAAAAAAAATAAATACAATTACCCAAAATAGGATGATATGGCATCGTCATCATTCACGGTAGGGAATCAGTATGGGTCTCAAGTTAACAAATCAAGAAATGAAGATGATAACACCATTAGAGACCACCCAACACTTATGAAAACAAAAACACCGCGGTTGCCTTTGAAGGTTAGAACGACACGTAGGGATGTAGGGAGATCTTTGCAACCAGCTGACTGAAAAGGAAAGAAGTCAGATCCGTTTACAGGCAGCTCTGCACGATGCGTGGGCACCACCCGGAAAGTGACCTGTGCAGGACAACCGGTCAGCACGGTGTCCCTGAAAGAGTGGTCGAGCAGAGTCCTCCCCAGGGGCAGGAGTCCAAGCATCTCTCTGGCTCTCCACTCTGACAGCCAGAAGTAGGATCTGCGTTCCCATGTGGGCTGTGGCTGGTGGTTTTCCCGGGTGGTCAGGGATTGGGAAGACCAAGACCGGGAGATGGTGACAAGGACTTCTGGGGAAGAGAGATGGGGAGGGAGCTCTTGGAGTGAGTGCAGAGCACAAACATACGGCATGCTTTCCGAATGCCCACCAAAGGGCCGTGGCTCTGGGGGAGGTTTTCAATAATCCTCTTAGCCAGCAGACCCAGAGAGGAGGCGGGAGGGGCAGGAGAGGAAGGGGGAGGCAGCCAGGAGGAACAGAGCTCCTGGGCTGTGGCCCCTCCACGGCTTCCCTCTCACCCCCTCTCAGCGTCACCCTCCCCAGCTGGACTCGCCAGGACCTCCCCTGCCCCTCTCGCTCCTTCCCAGACGCCACAGGAGAGGCTGATCCTGGAGGAAGAGGCCGGGCCGGGAACTGGAAGTCAGAGGCCTAGGCTCCCTCAACTGATTCACTGCATATTACCCGGGGAATCCTGACCCAGGCCTTAGCCCTGTTCCCTGGCCTCATTGTTCCCGTCTCTAAAATGGGCACGGCCTGGAAACTTCTATCCCCCTAAGATGGTCCAGAACTCCCCTCTCCATCTTTCCTTCTCCAGACCCCACTTTCCATCCATTAAGAAACACCGACATCTAGTGGTTCGGTGAGGGACCTGCGGCACAGACTCACCCTCCAAGGAGAGGAATACAGAAGTATCTAGAAAGAGGGAGACCCCCCACCATCTCACACTATCCTCTGCAACTTCCCTCCCTGTCTCCCTGAAGTACCCCCAAACCCCAGCTGGTCTGGGAGTCAGGAGCCGCTGCTGAAACGGCCGTGGGTACTGGTTCTGGCGCAAGACGGCCGGGCAGCCTCCTGGGCGGCGAGGAGAGACCTTGGGGAAAACACATCAGGGATAATCCACCGAGTGAACCAGAGGAGCTGAGTACAAGCCCAGATCCCAGCAGCCACGCAGGGCGCCACCCCCACTGCCACCACGGACAGGGCCACAGACAGCCGGATGGATGGAGGCCGCCGCCTGCCAATCATTCATCTGCCAGCCGCTCGGACATGTGGGCCACCCGTGCTTACTCAGCACTCCCAGGTGCCCAGCACCATGCAGGCAGCTGACTCTGTGTGTGTGTGTGTGTGTGTGTGTGTGTGTGTGCGCACACATGTGCAGGCTGGGGGCAGGTGTGCAAAGGAAGGCGAGGATACACACAGTGTGAATCACTGGCGGACGTAAGCAGATGAACCGTACAATAATCTAAACTCATTTATTCAACACATCCCACCCCACACACCTGCTGTGCGCCAAGCCCGGAGCCGCCTCCCAAGCTGCAGGGGGCTCCCCACCCTGGCAGCTCCCCGGGCCTGCCGCCCCTCACTCCTACCCTCCAACTGACCTACTTCACACGGATGCCAAGCAACTCACTATCACCTTCCACGGCTGCATCCCCAGGCCCCAGCACACAGAAGGTGCCTAATACACGCTTACTGACACCGTTCATCCGGTCCAGGCCTCACCCAGAGCGGGACCCCTCCTCGTGGCCTCACTGACGGTCTCTCACCCCATCCTCAATGCCGCCGCTGACGGCTACTCACTACCTCATGTGCTGTTCCTTCGTCAGGGCTCCGTGACAAGTGACAGAAACGAGGGGGGGTAGCGGCCCCGTAACTGTAGAGAGAAGAGGTGCAGCTGGGAGAGGGCGGGCCTGGGCTCCAGGGGGATGGCCCGTTTCTCCCCATTTCTCTCCTTCTGTCTTTCTTGACCCTGACCACCAACCCCCCTCTCCAGGGTCCGCTGCTCTCAGAGGCTGGCCTCGCCCTGTCCTTCCATCTCCTGGCTCCCTCTGGGCAGCAGGAGGGAGGGACCTCCAGGTGTGCGCGAACCAGCTCAGGGTACCAGAGGACCCTCCCTCCCTCTCCCTCCCACTCCCTCCCACCCTCCCTCTCCCTCCCTTCCTCCTGCTCCCACAGAACACAGGCTGCTTTCCAGGCGATTTGGCGGCCTCCCTGGGAAACAAACACTTTGAAGCCTCTTCCAAGCCGAAGACACCAAGTGGCCCTGCACCCCTGGGCCACCTCCAGTCACCAGGCCCCAGGCTGCCTTGCTGGAGCAAAAGCCTGGGGCCCATCCCCCAGGCGCAAAGCCGGGGCTGAGACAGTCTCCCAAAAGCACAGTCAGGAGGCTTCTTCTGCGGCCAAGCTCCCCTCCGCCCCCCCCCCAGCCACAGCCCCGCCCCGCCCCCCCCAAGCAGGAAGAAGAGGGGTGTCTGTGTGGGGGAGCTCCTCCCAGTAACCGGGAGCTTCAAAGAGAACTGCTCCCGGGAGTCCCGAGCTGCCCTGGAGCTGGGGGCCAAGAAAACCAGCCGCCGCAGATCTGGCATGATGAGCCATGGTGGACTCGCGCGCTGGGGGGCTGGGTCTCACCGCCACTATGGAGGCACTGCCTCCGCTCTCCTGGCTTCTCTCTCTCTTTCTTTAAATATATTTTTATTGATTTCAGAGAGGAAGGAGGGAATCATTGAGATGAGAGGGAATCATTGATTGGCTGCCTCCTGCACACCCTACACTGGGGATCGAGCGCACAACCCAGGCATGTTCCCTGACCGGGAATCAAACCGTGACCTCCTGGTTCATAGGTCGATGCTCAACCACTGAGCCACACTGGCCGGGCCCCAGCTTCTCTCTTCTGTGCTTTAAGCCCAGGCTGCAGAGCCCCCTCCCCAGTGGCTGCTGGTGCATGTGGCCTGGGGCGGGGGCACAGCTCCTGGGTTCCATCACAGCCAGCGCCAGGCTCAGGGCCCTCCCCTGTCCCTGCCTCATCCCCCCGGATCCTCAGTTAAAAACATGCCAGCTCGCCTTCTCCATTAGCAGGATGGTTTCAGCAGATACCCACAGAGCAGGGACCCCAAACCTCCTCCCCCACCCCCACCCCTGTGCCCTGCAGTTTTTACTCCTCCCTCCTCCCTGCTCCAAACCCCAGACCGCAAGGGCGGGTGTGGGGCTGCTGGGCCGGCCAGAGGGACACCCCAGGCAGCCAGGGGCCCTGAGAGAGAACCCGCCCACCTGCCCCCTTAAGAACCCAAGTCCCCTCCCCACCCTCTGGCCCTGGCTTCTGGGTATGGGGCTGAATCTCATCAACAAGAAATCTGAAGCCATTAAAATATAATAAAAGAGAAATTAAACGTAATCGCTCTGTAAATTATAACTAATTGAAACATCAATTGTAATGTTTATGATCCGCATTGGAGTGAGTGATGCCTCAAGTCCCAGATGAAAGTTAAATGACGGTGCAATGTCCTGGATGGCCCTCCCCACCCCAGCCTCCACCCGCCTCACAGGGGGTCTGTGGAAAGGACACAGGAAGATGAGAAACAGGGGTGGAGCCACAGGTGGCCTCCCTCAGGTCAGCCTGCTGGGGACCTGTGCTCCGGGCACCATCTCTACGTGTGGCCTGTGTCACCCTCCTGAGCTTCCCACCAAACCCACCTGCTGGGCACATGATCTTCCCCATGACCTTCCTCGAATCTCCTCTACACAGTAGCTTTGGCTGGGTGTTGACGCCGGTTTCCAACCACCATAACCCAGGTTCTGGAGTCCCGGTGAGCACAGGGCTTGAGTGGATCCGTACATTAGAGTCAAAGACTGTCTACGGGTCCCGAGTTGTCTCTGTGCCCCAGCACCCAGCCTGGGAGCACTCCCTGCCCGCCGGTGAAATGAATGCATGGAGCGGCCTTCCCGGAAGCCAAAGGCCCGTCAGCCAGGGTCATGGGTCCCTGCCGACACCGGGAGACAGGAGCGCTGAGAAGCAAAGTCTGCAAAGCCAGGGTCCCCCATGTTCCTGGGTTAAGGAGAGGCAGGGTCTCGGGGGGTCGGGATTTGTGGCTCCCAGTTAAATGCCGGGTCGAATGGGCTTGTGAGACAAAACTGTTTTTTCGGGGAGCGGTGCGTGGCTCCCAGGTGACTGCAGCGGTAATTGCTTCACTGGGATAAGCTCCTTAACGCGCTCCTGGCCAGGAGGTGGGGAGGGCTCTGGACAGAGGGACCAGGTCAGGAGCTGCGGCCAAGGGCACCCCTCTGAGGAGGAGGAGGGAGGGAGGAGGGAGGAAGGAGGGAGAAACAGGTCAGCCCACACAGGGGCTGAGCTCTGATGAGAGTGTCCTGGGGAACTAGGGCCCCGTAGCCAGGGCGGGGGCGCATTTATCACGTGAATGCTTCCAGTTAGATTACTGGGTCATCCAGCAAACCCTAGCTAGGCAGCTGGTAGCACTGAGGCTGAGCCCTGTGTACCAGGCCCTGTGCTGAGCAAAGGCAGCCATTGTCGAATACAGATAATGCACCGACGCTGTACGCAGCAGGTCTCATTAGTACCCCTTCCAAAAAAAGTCTCCGTGGCTCCGAGGGGCCAAAGAATTCAGCTAAAAGGTACAGAAGATGGAGAGATCAATGAGACGCAGTCTCTACCCGGAGGAGGTTGCCATCCAGGGCGGGGTGGGTCAGACACCAACCAGGCGGTTTTTAAGTATGCTTTTGATTAAATTACAAAACACGCGCCTACTATGCGCTGGGCGTCAGGCTAGCACAGCACACATTCACAGAGTGGACGGTACCATGACCAGCTCCCAGGTCAAGAAATAGAAGAGCCCCCCAGGAACCCCCTTTCGCCCTTGCCTGTCACCACCCTTCCCAAAGGTGACATTGCCCGGGCCTCTGTCACCATGTTCTGCCTGAACAACTAGATTTTATCAGGGATGACAAATGCGAAGGGGGTTGTATGCAGGCAGGAGCCTGGAAGGACGTGTCCCACAGCCCAAGGCAGGAAGAAGACTCTGGGAGGAGGCCGTATCTGAACCAAATTCTGTCGGATGAGCGGGAGTGAAGGCAGAGGTGGAGGAAGGGCTGTGTGTGTAGTGCTCGGGGGGAGGTAGGGGTGGGGGGGGAATCACCCAAGTGCATGGGTTCCAAATCTCTCACCTGTGGCTATTGATCTTCTTTCTGTCCTACAGAAAGAAGTGAGTTCAAGGACTTAGGACCCGGCCTGTGTGGCTCAGTGGTTGAGCATCAACCTACGAACCAGGAAGTTACAGTTCGATTCCCAGTCAGGGCACATGTGGACTCGATCCCTAATGTGGGGCGCACAGGAGGCAGCCAATCAATGGTTCTCTCTCATCACCTCATTGGCTATAAGTTAGTCACGTGGCCACAGATAACTGCAAGGAATGCTGGCATGTGTCGTTTCTACTCTGGGAGACTCAATGTGGGGATTTCTGGGAATCTCTGTGCTAACTTCCCTGTCGTGTGTATGCAGCCTAAGGAATGGGATTGTCCTTTAGTATCAAATCCTTACCCACCCTTTCACCAGCCTGGCCATGATTCTCTGTCTGTCATTGTTTCATCAAACACCTTATTATTCAGGGATTCCTTCCCTCACTCCTCTATCGACTCATGTACTCACTGGTTCATTCATTCATTCATTCATTCATTCATTTCTCAACAAATGCTATCCCCATGCCTTGCATTCAGGGCATGGAGAAGACCGTGCAGACCCTGCATGCAAGTTGCTTACAAACTAGTAGGGAAAACAGCCAAGGAAACCTAGCATTTTAGTGCCCTGGCGTAGGTGCTCTGAGAATGTGCAAAGGCTGCCCCCCAGACACGGTGGGCCCTAACCCATCTGGGGCTGCATGCAAGGTTCCCAGGGGAGGTGACGTCCCATCTGAGTCTTGGAAAAACGAACTTTACAGGGACAAAGGGCACAGGGAGGACTTTCCAGGCTGTGGGACTGTAGAGCAAGGCCATCCCCTGTCCGTGGTGCTGACCCACAGGCCCAGGCAGGAGTCCCATGGGGGTGGGGGGTGAGGTCAAGCCAGGCCCTGACCCCACCTCTCACCCACTCGGGGCTGGCACTCGGGTGGGCAGGTGGGCTGGCATGGTGTGGCATTTAGCCACACACTTCATTTTCGTAACGACCTTCCCATCTCCCCTCAGTCTTGCTTGTCAGTCTATGACCATTAAATTCCTCATTAGCAAATGAGATTTGGATGGGTTCATTAAGATGAGGGATGGCCCCAAGATGCAGCTGGCCGGGGGTGAGTTAGAACTCCTTTTCTCCTTCTTAATTAGAAAATAATGCTGCTCCCATTCTGTGCACCCCTCTCCAGGTCTAATATGAGGCTCCCATAGACCCCGGGGAGTTATTCAGAGGGACCAGTGTAAGGGGAGGCCAGACCATAGTAGACAACAAATAGGATACAGCTGCTGGTTCACACACACCCTCCGAAGTCACCCTATCGGGGCCGAGGCGCCCGCCACTTCACACTGAAGCTCAAACTCTGAATGTGACATTCAAAAGCCTGCCCGGCCAGGTCCCGGCCCTTGTCCAGCCCCCTCCCCACATGGGCCCTGCATGGAGGCAGCGGCAGGCGGCCTGGTGTGTGGCCTGCTGGAACTGGCTCTCGTGCCAGCTCGCGAGAGCTGCTTGTTGCATAGTCAGAAGCCGGCACCACACGGGCGGCTTGAACTTGGCCATGGTGGGGGTATTTACACCACAGGAATTGGCAAACGCTCCAAAGTAAGAATTTTTTTTTTCTCCTAAGGAAGCCAAATGTTAGACATTTGCCAGCACAGCCCTGTCTGAAGGTCCCTGACAATGTCACGCACTTGGGTAGCTCCCCTCTTTGAATGTGCTGTTCTCTCTGTCAGGGTCTCCTCCTGTCCCCTGAAGAGCCTCCTCTGTCTCTGTCCTCTGCCTGGTGGAATCCCGGTCATTTGTTGAGGCCCCGGGAAGGAGTCCAGTCCCCTCTCCTGTGTCCTGCCCTGTGGGAATCATATGCCCCAGTCAGACTTCCACCTTAGGGATCATGTAGCTTCTAAAAATGGAAACCCGTTCCAACCATCTGCAGGGAAAGGCAGAAACAGGGGGGACAGAGCACCTCACAAAACCCGGGGACGGAGGGGCAGCTGCTGTCACCGGCACCGGGGAGTTGACCCACAGCTGCTCTTCTTCAGAGCCACCTCGGCTCTGACCTCTGACCTCTGCTTGCACACACCCATGTGGCCTCCCTCGGGGAGGTGCCCTTGGCCCCCAGTTTGCATGAAATCCCGGCCCCGTTAGCCAATTAGCCGCAGACCAGGGTTGTTCCAGGTTAGTCCATCCTCTGAGGACACGGGGTGTGGTCACAGGTCATGGAAGGGGCGGGGGGAGGGGGCACAGCCACTGCCTCCTCCTCCGCAGTTGCCATGGGGCTGACTCTGGAGAGAGAGGTGGGGAGAGCTGGCCCAACTCCCGGGCTGGAGGGCAAGCTCACGAGGACCCCCAGTCCTAGCACAGAGGAGAGGAGACGCTTAGGAAGTATTTGTAGATGAAATGAATCCCCTCACAGGCTGGGTCTGTCTCTCAGCAGCCTGTGACTCAGCCGGTCCCTGAAGAGGGAGGCCACAGGCTTTGAGGGAGTCAGTGCCTAAGTGGTGAGGCATCCTTTTCCTCCAGTTACTCGCTGTGTGACCTCGGGCAAGTAGATTAACCTCTCTGTGCTTGGGGGGGCCTCCTCAGTAAAATGGGGATTGTGATCTCACCTACTCTAGAGCTGTGGTGAGGAGGACAGGAGACCATCTTCCTGGAGCAGCTGGGGTGGCCCCTGACACAGAGCAGGCAGTGGACACAGGCATAGCGCTTGTCCCCGCTCTATCCTGAAGCCACAGAGCAGGGTCCCTCTGCTAGGCGGCTTCCTCTCCAGGTCGGATGCTCTTCCAATCCCACCGGCGCCTGCTCTGAGGGTTAAATCCCAGGGTAGGGCCTGCTGATCATGGCGGCAGCCCCTCCTCCCCGCCCTCGTCCCCGGGGACATCTGAGCTGAAGACTTCATCTGCTGTAATTAACAGGCCAACTGCATCAGTCTTGCTCCATTAACCGCAGAGCAGCCCGTCAGGCAGGGGGTGAGAGGGAAATGATGATCGGGAAGGTGAGGAGGGGGTGGACAGGAGCCAGGCGTGACCCGGCCGGAGCCCAGCCTGCCCGCCACCTCCCTCCCACCTTCTTTCGCTTCCGGTCCCTGTGACCCTACCAAGGACCACAGAGGCCACGGGCCACATCTCAGCGGAGAAGGGAACAGCCCATGTCACCGGCCAGGTGCTCCTGACAGCAGTGGGTGGAGGGGAGCCTTCCCTGGCAGAGCAGACTGTGGGGAGCAGCCAGACACCCCCTCCCCAGGAAGAGCCCCATCCCTCCATCTCCAAAGACAGTGCGATGTCCAGACAGGGAGCAGCGCGGCTGCCCATGAGCCTTTGCGGGGAGGCTGTGGCACAGGTGTCTCAGCACTGGGACCCCTGCTGTTGGCACATCCTTACTGACAAGCAGGCAGCAAGCAGCCACCTCCCTGTGTCTCCCCCTCATCCCGTCCCCCCGAGATGAGTCTAGATTTGCACAAACTGTTTCCCTCCGCTCGCACTAAGCAAGGAAACAGGAAGGACATGGGAACCGGGGCTGTCGGCCTCCGGGACTGCACGCCCCCTGCCTCCACCGGGGACCCTCTCCTTCTCCCTCCCTGAGCACGCATGTGCCCAGAGCAGGTCCGCGCATGCACGCGGGGCTCCCACGCTGGCACCCACGGCACCTGCTTCCGGCTGCACAGCAGTCGCCAGCCAGCTTCTCTTTAATCTCCTCACCTCGGGAGCCGCTGCGGCATCGAGAATTGCTTTTGGAAGCGAGGTCACCGATTTAATTGGCAGAACTTGTCCTGGGCGATGCCGCAGAATGAAGCCACCCGGCCTACCTGTGTCTCTGGCTGTACGTGCCCCAGGCTCACCTGTGCGCAGGCTCACCAGGCGCAGGATTCGCGCGGCCGGAGACCGTCCTCCCCCACGAACGGCACGTGAGCCTGAAGACAGTGCCTGGGTTTGGGGGATCAGGGAGTGTGGGGTCGCTTGGGGGAAGGACAGGACAGAAGAGAGCCTGCTGGGCCCTAGGGGACGTCTCTGCCTTAGAATCACTAAGGAGACAGTGACCCAGTGACCTGGCCACCCGAGGTCACAAGGCCACCCAAGGTCACAAGGCCACCCAAGGTCACAAGACCACCCCACAGTGGAGGTGGCTGGTCCAAGTGGAGGAGTGGGTGGATGGAGTATCTTCCACTGTCTCTGGGTCTGCACCGCCACCCTGCTCCGTGCCCCAGGGGCGGGGGGCCACCCTGAACCTGTTGGGTTCAGCCAGAGGGAAGCCCAACAGGAGATAGATCAGAGGGAGGGAGGGAAGGAGGGAGGGAGACAGTGAGCTGAGATACTGGGTCCTAGCTCTCGCCCTGAGTGGTGGCCACAGTCTGAGCTGGACCTTTGGCTGAAGGTCTCGGGGCTGTGTGACCGCCGGCAGGTAGGTCCCCCTCTCTGTGGAGGTCCGGAGGCCCGCCCTCCACACAGCCTGGCTGCCCCAGGTCAGGCCCAGTGGCTGGTCTCCCTCCTGCCTCCACGCACCTGGCTGCACCTTCACAACCATCTCTTTATTCACTTGTCTTCCATCACTCGTCTTGCTTTGTCTGCTCCATGGGAGGGAGTAGTTAAAAGGGAGCCAAGTGCCGCTCCCCCCTCGCCCCCCGAAGGCCCCCCACCCATGTATCGCAGGCTCTGAGGCTGTCATTCATTTCATCTCGCTCCCCCACCCACACCCGTCCAGCCCCACCCTCACCCCGACTGGGCATTAACACTGTGAATACAAGAGGCCTGCCCACTCTCTCCCCTCCCTCCCCACTCCTGCCCGGCAGGGGGCGCCAGGCCCCCCGGAACACCCCTGCCCATAGGGGTCTCCTGTCACTCAGCCAGGGTGCTCTCTGAGCCTCGTGATGTATGGGCTTTAATTTTCCTGGAGCCTCCGCCGTGTCCCTTCCTTTCCCCTGGCCTGTCAGGGTGTTTATCTCCCGCCCCTCCGCCGCCCCTCCTCTGGTTTTTAATTTGAAGCCTCCTCCTGGCGCATCCTGAGCAGGCCGTCTGCGGCGGGAATGCATGAAGCCGCTGACAGCTCTATTGATTTCCTCTCCGCCGCCGCATATGCAAGATCTGTACAAGCTGATAGGCTGGCCTGTCCCCGACTTGGAGGGACCGTGCCCTTTCCCTTTCCCACGCGGATGTCCCCTCACCCCGGCACGCGCCGATGCAGAGGAGGGGCTTGTGTTTCTCGCCCAGCCTGGCTTCCCCGCTGCCTGCCCCATGTCCTGTCCTGTGGACACCATCTCAGCAGCAGCCGCTCAGGCATCAAGCAGCAGCTGATGGGGGGAGAGGGGCCGTGGAGCGAGGCAGGGGGTTTGAGGAGGTGTCACCTGTCAAAACTGACTGTGCCCTGCCCCCCCGCCCCCCCCCAGAAGACCAGGCAGGCTCTCTGAGGGGTCTCCTCTCTCGGCCTGTGTCCCCGAGCTCTGGGGGAGGTATGTGGGCGACTCCAGCCTGCCTCCTTTCTCCAGGTGGAAGTTCTCCAAGTCCATCGGCAGCTCTCGCCTTGGACTCACGTTCAATGAGCAGCCGCAGAGCCGGCTGCTGGCTAAGCACTTTCCGTGCCTCGTGTCTCCTGGCTTCTCAGAAGCAGGGCAGCCGCAGACGGTGGTGCAGCTGCCCACAGGTGGCACGGAAGGTTGGGAAGGAGGGATGCGTACCTCTCCTCAACAGGGACCGAGGCTCGGAGATGCCCGGGGGCTCTGTCAGGGTCTCCCAGGCAGACACAGGGTTTGACCCCAAGACGGACTGGCTCCAGGAACCGTTTTCTTCCCATCTTCTCATAATGCCTCCTCCAGGAAGACCTCCAGGATTGGTGCCATCCAGTCTGATTGCTGCTTTATGAATGCCCCCCACCCTCCCCGGAACACACAGGCGGTGAGGGTTGGCACAGTCAGGCAGGCTGCTGTGCGTGTGTTGGGTGGACTCTCCCCCGTGTGGACCGGCACCACCGTTACTCGCTCTCCCTGGGCCCACCCCATCCCCAGCCCGATCGGTCCCCCAAGGCTCCCACCTGGTCCCACAGTGAGAAGCTTTTGGGTTCCCCCAAAAAACGCCAGCCCCCAGGCCCGCCCCTGCCTTCTTCCCTCCCTCCCGCCCTTTCCCAGGGAGCCGAGCTCGGCGAGGACGCCAGACTCTCCCTGCCGGAACCTTCCCGCTTTAATAAACAACTCCCTTCCGAGATGATGAAAGGCCAGCCCCTGCCGCCGCCAGATGCATGGGCCCCTCGGGGGCCGCTTGGAGATTAAATGAGATGGTAGATATGAAAGCAGCTGTCAGGTGTGAAATGCTATACAAACATGACTCCTCATTTATAGCAGCCGTCACAGCCTGGATTTTAGGATTCAAGGCAGACAGGGCCGCTTGCTCTCCATTTCCTGTCACGGCCTCGGCGCCCCGTGTGGCCACGTTGGGACGCCACACCCAGGGCAGGGGGTGACCTCCAGGCCTGGAGGGAGCCCGGATGGCACTGGCTGGCTTTTTAAATGATCCCGTTGAGGCTTCACAGCAGCCCTGCAGGGGGGAGAGGAGGCAGCAGACCCCCCTCCCCCCACACACACACCTCGCTTCAGGAGCCAGCAAGCAACGGAGGCGAGACTGGACCGGGCCAGGGGCTACTGTGCGGGAGCCCAGCCGGGAGCCAGCCCAGGGCGCCCAGGCAGGCCCACCAGAGCAGCGGAAAGTGGGGGCGGCCGATTAGGGTGCCCCTCCTCTAGTCCTTCCCCCCTCCCTCCACCCTGGCTCTAGAACCCCGGGCCTCCATGCCCTGCAGGGTGCGCCCTGGGCCCCTGTAGGCTTTTCCACGTGTCTCCACCAGGGTGCTTCAGTCAAACCTGGCGTCCTGGCTGCTCTCACAGGGGTCAGGGCTGGGGCCCCTTGGTTACCCGCTGTCAGGGCCACACCGTGACCTCTGGGCTCACCCTCCCCTGAAGCATGGGAGGCGCCCCCTCCAGGCTCCGGCTTCGCCTTTCAGTAGCTGCCGTTTTATTGCGCCATTCGTCCCCCCTGGAGAAACACTTTGGTACTTGAACAAATTTGCCTCTGTGTGTTGTTACTACTCATCTATGTTCGCTTATTATACAACGCAAGAGGGCGAACATCTGTCTCTCTGGGATCTCTGCCAAAAGGGAGGCACGGCCCTCCCACTGTCCCTGTCCCCATCCCGTAGGCCCTGCAGTGGGCAGAAGCACCAGGCATTCACTCAACAAATATTTGTGTGGACCTACTATGTGCCGGGCACGGCATGGTCCAATTTAACCCTCCATTCCTCCCTCCCTCCCCATCTTTCCATCTCTTCATTCCTCCATCCCTACACCTGTCGACCCACCCTGCATAGAGGGAGTGAGCTCTGAAGCTGCATCCCGCTTGAGAATCCTACAGTGTCCGCATTGAGCACCCACTGCATACACAGACGCGGACTGCATTTCAGGAGCCGTCCACAGAACGTGGGACCCCTTTCTCGCCTTCAAAGACAGTCAGTACAAATGGATGAAAGGTTGAGGGCTGGGGCACAATCAGCGAGAGGTGGGTGTGAGCACCGACTGCATGGCTGACCAGTGTCCGGAGTCGGAGCCGAAGGGTCGTGCCTGAAGGGGAGGTGGGAGCTGAGCCCTGGAGGAGCAGGGCTTGTTATCGGAGGGACAGCGCAGGCTCAGCCTGGGGTCAGTGCCTAGCGCGTTCAGAGGCCAGCAGTTTGGGCCCGGAGGGCGGTCACCTGTGGTGGAGCAGGTGGCATAGAAAAGACCAGAAAGGCATCAGGCCCAGGTGGAGAGGGCCGGCCGGCCAGGCGGAGGGTCTGGGAACGTCCCTCTCCGCTCGGAATGGAGGCACCCATCCCTCTCAGGCTGGGCCCCAACCTTCAGATGGTCTAAAGCAGTGGTTCTCAACCTTCCTGATGCCGCGGCCCTTTAATGCAGTTCCTCATGTTGTGGTGACCCCCAACCATAAAATTATTTTCGTTGCTACTTCATCACTGTAATTTTGCTACTGTTATGAATCGTCATGTAAACATCTGTTATGCAGGATGTATTTTCATTGTTACAAATCGAACATAATTAAAGCATAGTGATTCATCACAAAAACAATATGTAATTATAGATGTGTTTTCCGATGGTCTTAGGCGACCCCTGTGAAAGGGTCGTTCCATCCCCAAAGGGGTCGCGACCCACAGGTTGAGAACCGCTGCTCTAAAACGTCACCCCTCCCAGTGGACTGTTCCCACTGCTGACACCCAGGGGCATCCGCGGTTACAGAAACAGGGTTTGGCTTCTGCTAAAAGGCGCTCTAGTACAATCAGAGGAATTTGGGGGTGTCCCTGTTGGTGTACTCTTCCCTGTAGCCCAGCCCCCCGGAACTGTGCTCAGCCTGGGCTCCTGTGACCGAGAGAGATGGGCGAGTTCAAAGTGAAGTTCATGGTGAAGTGCTCTCTCTTCAAGTGTAATAAACACACAGGGCAATTACATTCTGTTGTGCAGTTATTACATTTTTGAGAAACAAATATAATAAAACATAGACATTGGTAGAGAGGTTAAAAATGAAATAAAGGCGGAGGATAAAAATGAAATCGATAGCCACGGGTTTCCCAGAGCCCGCCCCGCCTGCAGGGAGGTTACCTAAGAGTTGAGAGTCATTATGTGCCACGAAAATAACATCGGTGTGGGCCG
Source organism: Myotis davidii (assembly GCF_000327345.1). Taxonomy (NCBI): domain Eukaryota; kingdom Metazoa; phylum Chordata; class Mammalia; order Chiroptera; family Vespertilionidae; genus Myotis; species Myotis davidii. The sequence continues at coordinate 3,291,756 of NW_006284343.1, forward strand.
AGGCGGCCAAGAAAGCGCTGCCCTCCCCACCGCCAGCCGGTTTTAGGTGCAGCCTGGGCTCCGGGATCTGAGCAGCGTGGGTTCAAGCCCTGACTTCTCTCCCGGCTCCGACAACCCTTCACAGCTGTCCCCATGGGTAAGGACAAAACCTTGGCTATTGGAATTATTTCCAGAAAGAAATGTGAGGCATGCCTAGAAAGAGGTTCTAAAATATACATAAAAAGGTCCCGCTCCGCTGGTATGGCTCAGTGGTTGAGCATCGACCCAGGAACCAAGAGGTCACGGTTCGATTCCTGGTCAGGGCACAGGTCTGGGTTGCGGGCACCCCTACTGGGATCCCCATTAGAGGTGCATGAAGGAGGCAGCCAATCGAGGATGTTTCTCTCGCATCTGTATTTCTATCGCTCTATCTCTCTCCCTTCCTCTCTCTAAAAATCAATAAAAAACACATTTAAAAAAAAAGAAGGTTCCTTCATTCAAATGAGACAAATCCCCATGCAGATGCCCAATGCACAGGTCTAGTGACAGTGGGAGATATAAGATTTAGGTCTTCAAACTGGATCTAAAATAAAATCTAGCAAAGCCAAGGGTCTGGGGGTAGAAAAGGGAAGGGATTGGAGGAGGGAGGCGGCCGGGTCCAAGCGTGGAGCTGCACTATTAATCTAGGCCTACAGGGGGCAGAGGTGCTGCAATGGGAAGGGCGAACGCCTACATAGTGGTAATTCTTGACCCTCCGCAGACACCGTACCCAATTTCCTCCGGGGGAGGGATTAATTGCCCGGAAACGGAAGTTACGCTCTTTTTCGCCCTCTTCGCCTCTGGCTGCTTGTTGTAAGTACCTCTTGGGCGGCACACAGAGAGTAGTGGGGATAATCCGAGGTAATCCACGGCCGAGTGAAGTTCTCGGACCCCCGGCCTGGTTCAAGGGTTGCGAGGAAAGAGGATGGGGTGCCCTGGGGCCAGCATTTCAGGGGGTCGGGGAGGGAAAGCGGGGGTCCCTGTTGGTCCCCGCTAATGTCTGTCCTCCCCGCAGGCGCCGGCCGCACGCTCCGCGCCTCGCAGCCATGGTGAGTACGGCCCCTGCCTGAGACTTTCCCGGGGAGGCGGGGGCCCCCGGGGCGAGGGTCTCCGGTGGCCCGAGCGGGGCCGGGGACGCGACTGTCGCCAGGATGTCTGGCCTGCAGCTCATTCCCCGTTTTCTCTGTGTCGCAGCCTCGCAAGATTGAGGAGATCAAGGACTTCCTGCTCACAGCCCGGCGGAAGGACGCCAAATGTGAGTGGTCGCTCGGGGTGCGGTGAGCGGGAGGGAAGGGTCGCGTTGGCGTGGAGCGCCCCGCACCCCGGGCTGCCCCGGGAGCGTCTTCCCCAATGCCAGGCGGGAGGCCTTTTAATGGTGGACATTTTAAAAAGTCGCTCCCTCGTGGCTTGGGTTTGGGGCTCTGAACGGAAGTTTTACTGGGTGAACGGCTGCCGGTGCGTGTCCCACAAAGCCGGGATTCGTGTTTGCGGGTTCGGTTCTGGGCTGAGTGCAGGCCCTGCTCGCGGCGAACTTCATTTACTAAGAAGTTTCACCCCTACGGGTCTTCGTGTCTCGGGGTGTACGAGGGGAAAGGGGGCGATGCATCAGAAACGTCAGGGCGGGCCTCTGCTTGCTGTGCGCCGGCCCCTGGCGCCCGGGTGGGTATCCTCATTCCCGCACCGGACACGGGCCCTGCCCTTCCCCCTTCCTCGTAGTTGAAGGAGGTCCGGGGGCTTGTGCTCAGTGCAAGATGGACCGTCGATTCGTGCGCTGTGTTAGCCCAGAGTCGTCTTTTTTCTGCTCCATAAAAGCTTCCTCTCCCCCTGAGGGTTCTCGCGGAGGGCAAGTCAGATCTTTTGTGGACGTGGGGCCGGGACGGGCTGGGAGCCGGTCCTCGCTACGCTCCTTGTCCCCACGGGAGGAAGTGGTGTCGGAGAGCCTTTCAGTGGGTTCTCAGGGGACAGCGAGGGCCCTGTTTGTGCCCCTGGGACCTGCCGCAGGCTGCGCCTTGGACCCTCCGGTAACTGGAATGAGATGGCGGTCACATGATCAGCGGCTGGTGGGAATGCCCGCCCTGCCCCACGGGTGTGGGGACCGCAGGTGCCAGGGTGGCCGCGTTGGTGTGCTGTCCTGCGATGAAGAGGGGGTGATCATGTCAGTTTTAGTTCAGACCAGGGAATTTGGGGTCACTGCCTGGATCAGTCCCAGCTCTAGCGATAGCGGTCGCGAAGGTAAGCATGACACCATTTCCTTGTGTTGAGGGGTGACTGTGTATGAAGATCCATTAGAGACCTTAATGCATTGGAGAAATGACACTAGAGCCATTGATTCGTTTGCATTTTAATTCTGTTTGGGGGCCTGATTCTAGACGGTTTGTCCTGTGAAGGCAGGTCATCGCCCCCTGGACAGAATAGGGCTTTTTAAAAAAAAAAAAAAATTTTTATTATTTTCAGAGAGGAAAGGAGAGGGAGAGAAGGATAGAAACATCAATGATGAGAGAGAATCATTGATAGGCTGCCTCCTGCATACCTCACACTGAAGATTGAGTCCACAACCCGGGGATGTACCCTGACTGGGAATCGAACCATGACCTCCTGGTTCATAGGTCGAAGAATAGGGCATTTTTTCAATTCTAAAACGTACATGATATAAATTTACCATGTTTAAGTGTACGCTTCGCTGCTCTGAAGTACATCCCCATTGCATCGCCAAAACTCTTGATCTTGCAAACTGAAACTGTACCACTAAATCAGTTTGACTGACCTAGGGACCTCTTCAATGAGATCAGACGGTGTTCTTCGTGACTGGCTTTCTCATGTAGCATAATGTCCTGGAGGCTGAGTCACCCCTGGTGTGGATAGACCATTCCTCCATTCATCCTGCTGCAACATGGAGGGCTTTCCACCCTTCGGCAGTTTGGAATAATGCTGCTGTGAACATTGGCGTGCAGGAACCTCTTGTCCCTCAGTGCTTGGGGTATGCACCTGTAGCTGGAATTAATGCATCGTGTGACGATGTAGAATTCACGTCTTTTAAGAGACCCTACACCTCACAAGTGCTACAGGTGTACAGCAGGTGCTAGGGCTGATGCAGCCACTTGAGCGAAGGCGGCCAGTGTGTGTGCCTGCTGAGCCACCGGGCCTCAGCTTCCTGCTCGGTGCCCTGTCCTGTAGCAGCTGTTGGCAGAAACGGGGTTGTGGGTACAAGCTGACCTGTGCTGCTGCTGTGACATGCTGAGTGCGTGTGTCTGGTCAGGTGCTTGGGCTGAGGCACAGGAGCCCTGTTCCGCCCTTACCCCGGCCTCTGGATTGGCCTTCATGTTAACAGATCCTGCGGGTGAGCACCTGGGCTGTCTTTAAAGCAGTTGGGATGCGGGGTGTGATGTCCCTGAAATGACTGGCCCTCGGGGAAGCAGTTGTCTTCCAGAAGCCTGACCAGACTCCCCAGATCTCACACCCTGCACTAGGGGTTGGGCTGCAGTTGGGGCTCCTCGCCGCCTGAGTGCGGGTCCTGAAATAGAATTCGGAGGCAGTGACTGGGCTCTGTCAGTTTTAGGAAAAGTGTGAGCGCACACTCACTGCTCTTTCCCATCGCCCCCGAGTGGAGCGGCGAGTTCTGGTCCCGGCAGATAGCCCATCTCCTTGCTTTATAAACTCTTCCTTCCCTTCAGAAAATAAGACGGGGACAGTGTTCCCGGATGTGTTGAGCGTACAGATACATGGACAAGCCGTGAAGGTCAAGCCCCAGGTGCTTGAGTCTTAATAAACGGGAAAGGCGGTTTCTGGCGGTTTTTGAAGATGGGGTCATAGAGGGCAGCTTGTTTTCTGTTTCGATGGGACAAGCACACCTGTGGCCGTGGTTGCGGTCACAGGTGCCACTTTCTGCATTTGTATAAAGCAGGTGAACCATTTAATCTGGTGCAATTAAATTACTGATTTTGGTCTGTTTGGTAGCTGTCAAGATCAAGAAAAATAAGGATAATGTGAAGTTCAAAGTCCGGTGCAGCAGATACCTGTATACCTTGGTCATCACGGACAAGGAGAAGGCCGAGAAGCTGAAGCAGTCCCTGCCCCCGGGTGAGTGAGCGGATTTCTGGGCAGGCGCGCAGGCTGGGCCGTGCACGTATCGCCGTCCTGTTCGCGAGTTGTGCCCAAGGAGAGGCAGGTCCGTTTTGTGGTCTAAGCATCTGCTCTTGCCCCTGTCGTGCAAGCGTGGTGATCGCGGACATGGCTCAGGCCGAGGCGGATTTGTTTCCCTCGTTCCTGCTTTTCTCGTGCAGAATAGTAACCGCTCACACTTACTCTGCCTCAGTTCACCCCACCAGGCAGACACTGGTTGTGAGGAAACTGATTAAGTACCGTAGGCCGTGAGCATGTGTTAAACATAGGTCCGTCCTGGGGTGGAGGAAGCTGCCCGGGGAGCACCGAGCAGCTCTAGAGGCTGCCTGTCCACCCTGAAAGTTAGCCGGTACTGAGCTCGGCCGTGTGGGAGCACGCCGGGCCCCTTTATAAAGGCTGACAGGCTTTTTTTAAATCAAACACTAAATATTTTATGCAAAACCTCCCTGGTGGGCTTAATGTCTGAGCTTTGTGAGCCTTCTTGGCTTAAGAATAAACCCAGACAAGCAGCGTGACTCTGTCTTCTGATGCCTCGCGTTTGCCTCTCTCGCTCTAGGTTTGGCAGTGAAGGAGCTGAAGTGAACCCGACATGCTGATCTGTATTAAAACGTTAAAAATCTTCTCGTGTGTCTTGTCTTTGAAGGCCGGAAGGGAAATGTCACGGGTTGCTAGACTCCCGTGGGGCTGGGCTGGGGGTCCTGGTGGCAGCCTCGTTGCGTCCCTAATCTTGGGCTCTGGTCCCAATGGACAGAGAAAGCTGTTTTGTTTGAGCCTAAGTTTGAACATCAGTAGATGACATAGGCAGAAGAGCCGGATGTTTGTGGAAATGAGCCAGCATCACTCAAGATTTAAAGTCACTTAGATAAAAGGAGCTCCCTGCTAATGAAAAGGCTGGTGGAGAGGAGGAGTTGATTAGCCTTGGAAATGGCTGCAAGCAAAGACAATTGTATGGCAATTGTCCTTGGAATGTAGCCCCACTTTCATGACTATGTCCTCCGCCAGCCACAGCCCCTGTGGCAGGAGGGGAGTGTAATACTGAGAAACTGGGAACCTCAGGAGCAGGACGCTGCAGGAAGTGAACGCAGGTGCGAGGGCAATTTGGAGCCGGGCTCAGGGAACCTTAAAGCTGAGGACTTGAGTGTGTGTGAGCCCAGCAGAGGAGCCGGGCCTCCAGGCGTGGGGCAGAGATGGAGTTCACGGGGCTGGTGGGTGTGTGGATGGGCCAAATCCCAGCATGAACAGCTGTTTAGGTCCAGCCAGGCCTGACTCTGATTAAATCCTGGTTCTGCCCTTTGCCCACCTGCTTGTCAGCTCTGAGCGCCCTGAAGAGCGTGCTCACAGTTTGGAGCGAGGCTGCTCCCCCGTGAGGTGACAGGCCAGCACAGGCTGGGGCTCCTAGACCCTTGGCAGGGACGTGTCCCAATATTGCCTCGCTTTCCAAATTGTATGGCACATGCCCATACTAGAACTTAGTGTTTTGTTGTAAGGGTTAAATTAGGTGCTGGTGAGGATTTAGAAGCGCTCTTGGAAATTTGGGAGATGGAGGTGGTGGTCGTGTCAGCATTGACCACAAGGTGGAGACATACTCCAACAGATAAACCCTTGACCAGGCCAGTCTGGAAATGGTTTGCAAGTAGCTAAGAGCCTGAGGCTTGATTTTTCCGTAAGTTTTCCGGGTGTTTGGGTCCTGAGGAACATGGCTTCTGTTCCTTCCAAGTGCTCAGTGACCAGTAGCCCCAGGCCACTTTCAGTGGCTTCAGTCCTCCCCATCCTTTTAACATCCCTGCCCAGGAGGGAGGGTGTGCCGCTCTGGCTCCCTGTGTCCGGCACATTGTCCAGAGACTAGCCCTGGCTCCTAGGAGACTAGCCCTCCGTGCCCACACACGGCAGCCTTTAGTGCTCAGCTCTCAGCTCTGGCTTGTGCCTTGCAGTCACGGGGCCCAGCTGATCCCACAGATGAAGCTGGTTTGAGGCACAGGCATGGGTTAGGCCTTCAGGGGCTGGTGCCAGCCACCGCCCTGCTGGCGTCAGCTCTCCACTTGGGAGGGCTTGTCCTGGCTGTGCCCGGCAGGCCTCACTTCATCTCCCCAGGAGGCCTGTGTGCTCAGCTTCTGCTTCATTGGCTCACCTTTCCGAGCCGCTGGCCTCCAGGGATGCAGCCAGAACACTCCAGCTGGGCGCAGACTGGCCAAGCAGGTTTGGGTATCCCACTGTGCCCATCACTGCTGCTGGCCCCGAGGGAGCTTTTGCAGTTGCTGTCCTCAGTGGGTGAGCAGGCCTTCCCCTTCCCCTACCCACTCTCGGGCCCAATCCCAGCTCTGGAAAGGCTGCCGTACACCCGTTCAAGGTCAATCCTAAAGGCAAGACACCCTGCCACTCCCCAGGAGACAGCCCCGTTCCCTCCTGACTTGCAGGCCCTTTGGGAGGCTGCAGCTGTCCCCTCCGTGCTGTTGACACGGAGGAAGGGGAGCCAGCCTGTGAGAGATGCCCCCTGAGGCCGCCACAACTGCTCCAAGCCCATCCTCTGCAGCCTGCAGTGGCCGCTTCAAAGACCAAAACCCTTACCATGTGTGTGTGCTCTGCCTCCTGCCTACCTCTATGTAAAAGTACAGGTCCTGGCCCGGTAGCTCCGTTGGTTAGAGTGTTGTCCCGACATGCCAGGGTTGCAGGTTCAATCTCTGGTCAGGGCACATATAAGAAGCAACCAATGAAGGTAGAACAACAAATTGATGTTTCTCTCCCTCTCTCTAAAATCAATAAATAAAAAATAAGTGAAAATATATATAGGTCTTCATTCTTACGAAGGCATTTATTTTAAAGTAAGGCTTATTGGGTGTAACTTACAGTGACTCACCCTTTTTGGTGTGCAGTTCGGTGGATGTTGACATTTAAAGTGTTACTGCCACTGCAATCAAGTGTTTCTGTCACCCCTAAGGGCCCTCTTGCACCCCCGCCGCTGACCTGTTCTCTGCAGTTTTCCAGTCTTTCCTCCCTGTCACTCCCCTGACTCGGTTTGCACTTGCCCAGCGTGGTCCCTGACCTCATATCATAGTCACTGCCCCTCTGCTCTGAATCCTCCCTGAGTTGCCTCCTCTCCGTCATCCTTCAGCTCTCACCTCATCTCATTCTCCAGGAAACATCCTGGACCACCCTCCCTCCCCCCAGACTCCATCCCCCTCTTACAACAGAGCCCACGTGGATCAAAGGCTGCCCACTCACCTATTAGATTCAGACCCTGTGCAAACAGGAACCTGTGTTTTATTCATCACTGTGTCCCCTGGAACAGAGGGTGCTCCATCCACATTTCTTGAATGAAAGAAAACCCCTGTGAGAGAAGCTTGGTCTCCAACCTTCTGTGCCCCAGCTCTGGGCATGCGCAGATGAGATGGACCAGCCATGTTCCTGGAAAACCGACACAGACAACCAGGAGAGGCCAGGACACAGGACTCCTTCCCGTGGCCTCTGTGGGGCCGCTGTGGACTGTCCACGGGTGTTTGCAGACCCCCATCCACCTAGTTCCTGGAGCCAGGAACCTGGGAGTTTGCCCCAGTCGCTACTGCCTGTAGGCAGGCTGCCAGGGCCCAAGCCCCATCCCTTCCGGACCCCTTCCACTCCCATCTCCCCAACCCCAGGCTGCCCTCCACCTGCCGGCCCAGCGTCCTCCGGTCACGCCACGCTGTTTTCAGGTGCAGAACCGAGGCCCTCTGCTGCCTGGGGCCTCTGTTGACCCTCAACTCCAGGGAAGCGACTCCGAGGCTATCAGGTCTGCGGCTGCCTCCACGGTCCTGACCCTGCTCCGCCTTTGCTTTTCTCCAAAGCACCCCTAACGTCGCTGCGTGCGTCTTTGCGCGTGGATTGTTGCCATCCGCCCACTGAGATGCAGACCCTCCGAGGGGGGTTTCTGTCAGCTTCTGTTCAGGACCGAACAGTGCCGGCACACAGTAGGTGCTCAGTAAACGTGTGCTGCTGGTGGCTTCCCCTCCCCTCCTCTCCTCTCCTCTCCACTCCCCTGAGGAAGGCCCTCCCTCCAGGAGGCCCTCCCAGTCCCGCCTGCTGGGAAGAATCACGTGGCATTCCTCAGTCCCTAGTGCACCCCAGGGGACAACTACTAAGTGTTGCCCCCTTCTGTCCCCAATCTGTCAGTTCACCACCCCCAAAAGCCCTAAAACGGCCGGCCTCGCCTCCAGTGCCACGACCGCTAGCTGCACCCATTGACACCTTATAGTAGGGTATAAGGCTTCTACCCTAGATTGGACAGTAAGTAATGAGAAGCGGGGACTTAGGGAGTAACTAGGAAGAAACAGACTTAGGAGCGTTTGGGGGCTGTTTTCACTCCTTCCACCTTTTTCCGCCTCGGCCAGGACAGATCCCAGATCACAAAAGAGTTCTTGGGCGGGACGCCCTGCAGGAAAGCGGACGCACAGAGGGCGGGGCCAGGACTGGGGCGGGGCCGGGATCGGGGC
>NW_006284343.1:3300462-3301561 GCF_000327345.1 Myotis davidii
GCGATGAGGATTACCGGGAGGTGAGTCTGCGCCGCCCCAGACCCGGGCCACCTCCCCGGCCTCCCACCCTCTGCCAGCCTCCCAGACCTCCCCCTCCACCGCCGCCCCTTCCCTCCACCCTCGTCCCCTTCCCCCGGGACCCTCCGCGCTCGGCACTCCCGTCTGGGAACCTCGTGGGCCGGGAAAACTGGAAACGAGGAGTTCAATCAGCGGTGGGAAGGGGAGGAGGGGTGCGGAGGCGGCCTGCGGGGTGGAGCTGAGCGCGGAGGGGGAGGGCCGGAGGGCGGTGTGGGGGCCTTTGTGCCAGAACCCGGGTGACTCCTCCGTGCCAGCGAGGGACTCCGGAGTTTTACTTCTGGGGCTTCAAGAAAAGCGCTCTTTCTGGGGCTGGGCGACCTGGCGAACTTTGGGCAGAAACTAACTGGAGTCTCCCCGGTTGGGCCCCGCAGCACCCCTCCCCTGTCCCTGCCCGCAGGGTGGGAGCGGCGGCCGGCTCCTCTTCCTGGGCCATCCTGGAAGGCTGCGGGGCTGGGGGCGGGGGCGAGGGTCCCCACAGGCGCAGGGATGTTTGGAGGAAGGACGGGGTCCCGGGTCAGCCCCATCTCGCCAGCGTCAGCCTCCCTACAAACGCCCTTCTATACCCTGTGTTTTTGGGGTCTTAGCCCGCCACCTCCCTTCTCCTTGCACTTCTGCCATTTCTCTGTTGTGCTGGCCCTTCGCCCTGCGGTCTCTGGACCCCACAGGGGGAGGGGGACCCCCCAGACTTCCCCGCCCAGGCTGAGCTACAGAAGCTCCCCACCTTCTCAGGTCTGGCCTGGCCCATGTCAGTGCTCTGCTGGGTCACAGATTCGGGCTGCAGCCCTGGCGGGGCCCGTTTGTTCAGAGCTATGGGCCCATTTCGAGACTTTGACCCCCGCGGCCTCCACCTGCAGTCAGGCTCACGGGCTCCGTTTCCGGTGTGGGGCCAGCCACGCCTGCAGGAGGCTGAGCCCGGAGCCGGCTGTTCGCCTCCTGCCCGCCGGGCCTTTCTCCTGCAGGTCTGGGAATGGGGGTCCCCACCGGCGGGTGTGCAGTGCAAGTGGACTGGACTGGGAGTCTA
>NW_006284343.1:3301640-3304076 GCF_000327345.1 Myotis davidii
CTTCCCTCCTAATCTGCGCTTGCCCCGCCCTCCGAGAGCCCCGCCCCTGGAAGTCAGAGTCCCTGAGAGCGCCTCTGCCTGGGGCAGCTTGGGGGGCTCTCCTGCCCACCACTGAATGCATGGAGCCAGGCGGATATGATTTCAGACAGCTGTGTTGTTGTGTATTTGTCCCAAACCCTGCGTCCACATCCTGCACCTGGGATCTCCCACCACAGCCTTCTCCTCCCTTCCCGGCCCGGCCGGAGGAGATCTAGACTCCTCTCTGGATCAAGCAGACCCCGGGCGGGCTGGTGGGCACTCCCTCACCCCGCAGGCTCCCAGGGACAGCACCTGTGTGTCCAGCAGCCTGACTAGCAGGCCTGAGCCTGCCCCACCCCCTCAGTGCCATGGAGAGGTGGCACCTGACCAGAAGGCCCCACTCACAGCCCTGCCCCTCTCCTCCCCGGGTTTGGACCTGGCACACTGTGCTGGGTGTCAAGTGACTCCAGAGGGCATCCCCGTCCCCTGGGCCACTGCTCCTGGCGGCCGGACACACGGCCCCACCCCATGCTCCTTGTCCCAGTCAGGCCTCCTGAGGACACTGGGTGGGAGGTGAGTGGGATGAGCTGGCCAGGGTGGGCAGTGGCTCTGGCTGTCACTGAAGGTGGGTCCCGTGGTAAGTTCTCCTGTTGTCGGACCACTGCCTCCCCCAGAGATCCCCTTTCTCCTGAGAGGCAGTCACAGCCAGAGTCGGGCAGCAGGCGGCTAGCACCCTGCATTGGGCACCTTCTGCCGCCACTCATCTCGGTGCTCAGCAAACTTGATCCGAAACAAGCTCTCTGCCAGCCTCGGGTGCGTGATGACCAAGGCAGCCAGGGCCGGGGCTCCGCCATGCAGCTGTCCGGGCTGGAGTCCCAGTTCTCTCGCTTACTGTGTGACCTGTACCTCTCTGAGCCTCGCTTGTCTCACCTGCACGTATTAGCCAGATGCCCCATGCAACATGCTTAGTACATAGAGGGTCCCACAGCACATAGTAGGACCCTGGTGAGCTAATGTATTGAAATACACTGATGTCTTCAGCTCCACAGTGCTGTGCAATGCTCACTGCTGCTACAGTCACCGTGCGGGCGCCGCGGGCGCTTCCTGTCCCCTCTCCTGCATCAGCAGACCAGCGCTTTCGGGACACGCATGAAGAAGCAGCGGTGCTTGTAACTGTATATTCGGGACCTGCACGAAGCAGCGTGATATTTTTGTGCTTCGGCATGTACTTTCATGTCTTAACTTCGGGTGCTTCTGCTTATAGACTCCCCGGAGGGTGCCAATGTGTGGGCCCCGGCCGGGGGAGGGGGCAGAGTGGGGGCTAGACCCAGAATTACCGGCTCACCCCACTAACCCCCTCTCCGACTTGGGGGCAGGTCTCAGGGGGAGAGGCCAGGCAGGGAGCCAGGAAGGGTTTGGGTAAGCCAAGGTTGGGATGAGGAAGCACCATTCATCCAGCCTAAAGGTTGAGTCATGGTCATCGGACAATCACGCTACACCCCCACCATCCCCACTGCACCCCGGGAGAGGGTGGGAGGGCAGGCTGGGGGGTGCTTAACCCTTCCCAACCCGGCTCCAGCTGCCCCGGCCTCCCCGCTAGGCTGGCTCACTCTGTCTCCTATGGTCTTCGGGTCAAGGGGGCTCAGGCTGTTCCCCGGCCCCACTGAGTGCAGAAGCCCCTGGGGGTCCAGTCCTAGCCTCAGGATTCCCAGAATGCAAGTGGGTCACTGCTGCCCCCAGCTTGGCGCCTGGATTTCTGCTCTGGGTTTCTCAAACCAGAACTTACCGAAGTCACTTAAATGAGGAGAGGCTGCCAGATAGAGGGGCTGTGGGCAAGGTGTTGGGGTGGGATGGGAGGTGGTGGCTGCAGGACACTGGAGGGCGGGTGATGTGGGAAATTGTCCTGTCCAGGCTGTCAGAGCAGGACGGTGTGTGAGCCTGGCTCCCTCTGGGCCGTTTTCTCCCTCTTCCATCCTCCCTCACCCCGTGCACACGGGGACCTGCCCATCCTCCCTCACCCCGTGCACATAGGGGCCTGCCCATCCTCCCTCACCCCGTGCACATGGGGACCTGCCCATCCTCCCTCACCCCGTGCACATGGGGACCTGCCCATCCTCCCTCACCCCGTGCACATGGGCACAGCCAGGGGACCTGCCGTGCTGCTCAGAAACAGGACTGTAATTGCCTGTGAGAGGGTGGCAGGGACATGGAGGTGGGGAGGTGGCTGTGGTAACCGACCTGCTGGTTAGCCCTCCACTTCCCTCCTCCTCCTCCTCCCGCACCTTCCTCCTCTCCTCTTCCCTTCCCACCACCTCCTTCTCTCCTAACCCTCTGCCCCATGCCCCCTGTCCTCCCAGCCCAGAAGTAAACCACTAACAATGCCCACCCTCCGAGTTTGGGCTTCCAGCACAGCCTTTC
>NW_006284343.1:3304425-3308364 GCF_000327345.1 Myotis davidii
AATTATCTGTGACCTCATTGCGGCCAGATGCCCAGCTCAGAGCGGCCCCGGGCCCAGGCCTGCAGCCCCAGCCTCTGATTTTCAGAATTATCTCCCCCTTGGACCTGAAGGGTCCCGGCATCTCCCCCACCCAGGTTATTGCCCCGACAGCCCAGGCTGCAGCGCTGGGGGTTCTGGACCAGGACCCCCTGGGGGGCACGTGGGAAGCTGGGTGAGGCTATCCCCTTAGGAGCCTGACTGACAGCCAGGTCCAGTGCTGGTGCCATCTGGCGCCCATCTGGCTGCATCAAGAGATCGGAGGGCATGGAGTGGGCACAGGCCTCCTGGCAGACAGCAGCTCCCTTTACGGGACCCTGACTAGGCCTGAGTCAGCATCTCCTACCCCTTCAGAATTCTGGGCTTTGCTGCCACCATTGGCACTGGGGTCGCTGTCCCATTCAGGACGCGGTGAGAGGGACCCCATGGGGTACATCCCAACATCTCCCCTCCCCTAGCACAGTGCTGGCTCCTGGCTTCTCTGGATGGACCCGACACCTAGGACCAGGCTCGGAGGAAGCAGATCCGCCAGGCCATCCCTTCCTGGGCCTGGCCCAGGTCCCACTGAGCCCCTCAGATGTGCCTCTCCCTGCCTGTCTCCCTCAGTCACTTGTCACTCTCAGCCCTCCCTGCCAGCAGATGCCTCCTGCCTTGTGGGGTTCTGAGCGTCTCATCGGGCAGGGCCTCATCCGTGTCCCTCCAGGCGCGTCAGCCACACACCCGGGGCTGGCCTGCCACTGCCCCCCATCCCACACCTCCTCCCCTCAGCGGGTCGTCCCCGACCCCCGCAGCACCCGTGTCTGGAGGAAGGGTGGCAGACGCACTACTGGGCCTGGTTCCTACACCCACCGCCCTGTGGGCGCTCCAGGCCTGCACACAGGGCTCTTCCCAGACCCCCAGTAGGACCAGCGCTGACTCCACGGCTCTCCCTCTGCAGTCGCTGCTGTTCCTGGGGCTGGTGGCCGCCGTCTGCCTGGGCCTGAACCTCCTCTTCCTCGCGGCTTACCTGGTGTGCGCGTGCTGCTGCCGACAGGCCAAGCCGCGCCAGTCCTGCTGCGTCACCTGGTCGGCCGTGGTGGCCGGGCTCGTCTGCTGGTGAGTGACCCTCCGCACTGGCCTCGTGTGTGCGGCCCGGGGCTCAGTGTGCAAGAGGGCGAGGGGCCGCGGTAGATGGAAAGGGGGCCTGCCCACCGCGTCTTGCCCATGGTTGGCCCATGACTGTGACACCCCTTCCTCACTCTCCACCATCAGCCCCCCCAACAAACCCCAAGAGGTGGGTTCAACAGCTTTCTGGCCACGTCCTCCTGATGGAGCTCTGGGCACCTCATGGGGAGCCTGTCCCTGGGTGAGCGTTGTCCCTTTTCCTGCCAGGCAGCGGGAATCCGATGCCCGCAGAGGTGATGGGGCCTCCGGCGTGCCGCTCCCCTGCCCGGCTGTGACCTGCCCGGCAGTTTATTGGGTGGCACACACGAGCAGAGGGCATCTGCTCTCTGAGTCCCTGTCCCCTCCCAGCCGCTGCCTTGAGTCTGAGGTTAGAGAAAGTCTGACTCCAGCCCAGATCAGTCCATCTTCTCGCGGGATCAGTAGCTCTTAGTGCGTTACTGACGCTCCTTTCGGATGCAGAAGTGAGGGTTTCTAACTTCAGGCTGGAGCCCGGGCTCTGTCTACGTGCTCCCCGGTGTGGCTGGTTGCGTTACTCTTGTTTTCAATCTCCAGGGGTTTTTCCAAAAGCCTCAGGTCTACCCTGAGACCTCCTGGGTGGCCACCCTCAGGGGATAGAGTCCCGTAATGCTTAGTGCCCACTGCATCCCAGAACCCATAGCGGAGTGATTCCGGCAGGAGGGAATGCAGACAGGACACCGTGAGCCTGGGAGTGAGGATGTGGGTTCTCACCCCAGGAGCCTCACCTGTTAGGGCACTTTCAGTGTCCAGTCCTGCCTGCAGCGACGCAGGGGTGACAAAGCACTGAGCACATGGGTGGGGCCTGGGCGGGGGACACAGGCAGCCAGGGCCCAAGTCCTAGGCGTAAAGGAGAGTCCAAGCCCAGGTCAGGAGTTTACAGGCGCCTGGGGGTCCCCGCAGAGAGGAGCCCCTTCAAAGTAACCATGGCTTCGGCAAGCTGCTCCTGGGACTGAGCCCACAAACGTGAGGGACGTCAGACAGACAGACAGACAGACAGACAGACAGACAAAGGAAGTGCTGACGCATGGGAGGCCCTGACTTTTTAAAAACACGACAAAGGACAGAAGAACACTATGGAACAGTAAGAATGACTCCGGAGGGTCAGATCTCATAACCTGCCGTGGAAGGGAAACTACGCAGGAGTGTGCAGTGTGTTGGCGTGTTCTACACGGTATTTGTGGCAGGCAAGAGGGAGCCAGTGGTGGGAAAGATGGCACTTACCGGGAAGGGCCCAGCCCAGCCCACACTGACACATGGGCACACGGCGGACACCCTGACCTGCACTTTTTAAAAATATATATATGTTTGTTGATTTGAGAGAGGGAGAGAGAGATAGAAACATCAATGATGAGAGAATCATTGACTGGCTGCCTCCTACACCCCACCGCACTGGGAGCCCACAACCCAGGCATGTGCCGTTGTCTAGATTCGAACCTGGGACCCTTCAGTCCCTAGGCCAGCTCTCTATCCACTGAGCCAAACCGGCCAGGGCCTGACCTGCCCTTTCAATGGGAACACTGAGCTAGGGTCAAGGCACCTGGAAGGTTCCTGTCACAGTCTCCCAGGGTCCGTCCTAGCTCCTGTCGTGTTTGAAGAAGGAAGAAACATCACGCACGTATGCATGTGTGTGTTCGTCACCCCGCCCCCAGGATCACTGTTTTGAATGAAAACTCAGGAGGCTGCTTAATGAGGCTGCTCACGGCCCCCAGGGGTGTGGGTGAGAAAAATGCCGTCGGTGACAGAGGCGCGATCTGAGATGATTTGTTCCGCCTGGAACGCTGGACCAAAACCAACCACATGAAATTTCACAGAGATAGAGTCAAAGCTCTACTATTGGTTAAAACAAAACAAACACCCATTCAGCTCTGCGGAAGGAGGGGGGCTGGGCTTCCGGGCAGATCCTGGGGAGAAGTCCGGGTGCTTGTGGAGCGCCAGGTCAGCGGTGCGGAGAGGGGATCTCAGGACATGAGCGTCCCCTCTGCCTGCCCCGCGCCCCGTGCTCAGAGCTGGGTGGACAGTCTGGGCACCTCACTCAGGCCATGTTTGGGGGCAACACTGACCAGTTAGAGTGGAGCCTAGGGGACGGTGAGGATGTAGACAAGGGTCTGCAGGACACGGGGCCAGCCTTAGGTGTCTGACGGGGTGTCTGCAGGATTGGAGGCTTATTCCGGGCCGACCTAGAGGACCCCGCGAACCAGCGGGGGCCTGGTTCAAGGAGGTGGGTGGGCTTGGGCTCAGGATAAGGAGGGACTTTCTACAGCTGGAGTCACAGGGCCAGAGCTGGAGGGTTTTCCTGCTGCCTCACTGCCCTGTGCTGGGGAGCGAGGCCACCAGGCCAGGGCCAGGCGGGCCCTGAACCCACCCCGGAGAGAGTGCCTCAGCTAAAGTCAAAACCCACTTCTCTCCCTGGAGAGGCCAGCTCTGTTCATAACCATCAGACCTGGAACAACTAAGACTTCCTTCAGGAGGTGATGGGTAGATAAGCTGTGGTCCATCCAGACCATGGAATAGTACTCAGCGCCGATAGGACATGAGCCACCCGGCCAGCGTGGCTCAGTGGTTGAGTGTCGACCGATGAACCAGGAAGTCACCGTTCCATTCCCAGTCAGCACGTGGGTTGTGGGCTGGATCCCCAGTGTGGGGCGTGCAGGAGGCAGCTGGTCAATGATTCTCATCATTGATGTGTCTACCTCCCTCTCACTTCCTCTCTTAAATCAATAA
>NW_006284343.1:3308676-3309789 GCF_000327345.1 Myotis davidii
ACCTAATGTATACAGACTTTGGGTGATACGATGTGTCCATGTAGGATCAGCAGTTATAACCAATGTCCCGCTCTGGTGGGGGCTGTTAACTGTTGACAGTAGGGGAATCTTGGTGGGGTGGGTGGGGGTTGGGGGGAGGCAGGAGGTATATGTGTAATCACTGAACTTTCCATTCAGTTTTGCTATGAACCTAAACTACTCTAAAACAGTACATTAAAAAAGTTCTCTGGTGCCACCTCTAACTTCATTTGGGTTCTTGCCCTTAGTGCTGCGGTGGGCGTTGGTTTCTATGGAAACAGCGAGACCAACGATGGGGTGTACCAGCTGATCTACTCCTTGGACAACGCCAACCACACCTTCTCCGGGATCGATGCGCTGGTAAGGCTCTGGGCAGCTGGCCGGGCCGGGCCGGGCACAGCGGGTGAGGTCAGTGTGGACAGAACAAGGGCCCAGTCAGATCCCGCCCGCTCGGCCCCGGAGGAGGAGGGCGTGCTGGGCTCCATTTGGGGCTGCAGTTGGGTGCCAGGAGCAAACAGGCAACTTCTGCTTCCCGGGCGAGAGGGGTGCCAGGGCTGTGAGGGCCAAAGGAGGAAGGCTGCTGGGCCCTGTGGGGGCGTGGGGACAGGGTGGGGTCAGATCCCACTCATCTTCAGGAGCGCTGGACACCTTCCCACCGGGCCAGGGAGGCCCAGGGTGTTCCTGCGTTCACATGTGGAGTATCATGGGGTCCAGGAGGTGTCAAGGGGAAAACTCTTCAAAAGCAGCCAACCATGAAAGGCCCGCCCGGCCGGGCGGTCAGACTGCCCGGAGCCCGGCACGGTGTCCTCCGGCTCTGGCTCCTGAGCGCCGTGGGCCCAGCTGGGGCTCAGGGTGACGGATTGTGCTGGGGTGGCCAGAGATGTCGGACTTTTAGGGAACGAAGGAGCTGCTCTGCTGAGCCTTTGGCCTGAGAGACAGCGACGGGAGGGTGGGGCGTCTGGGTTTCTCAAATGTAGACCCTGGCCCCCAAGTGTGCCCACCTTCACTGGCAGGGCCCGGTCACTTGGGCTGATCTTTCAGGCAGCCCCGGTGCCCGAGGAGGCAGGCTCCAGGGCAGTTCTCAGGGAAGCCAGT
>NW_006284343.1:3325443-3325987 GCF_000327345.1 Myotis davidii
CAGAGAATGGAATAGTACTCAGCGCCGATAGGACATGAGCCACCCGGCCAGCGTGGCTCAGTGGTTGAGTGTCGACCGATGAACCAGGAAGTCACCGTTCCATTCCCAGTCAGCACGTGGGTTGTGGGCTGGATCCCCAGTGTGGGGCGTGCAGGAGGCAGCTGGTCAATGATTCTCATCATTGATGTGTCTAACTCCCTCTCCCTCCCTCTCTGAAATCAATAAAAATATATTTAAAAAGAAAAGAGAAATGAGCCATCAAGCCATGAAAAGCCACAGAGGAATGTAAGTGCATGTTAGTAAGTGAAGGAAGTGGATCCGAAGAGGCTACGTGCTATATGGTTCCCACTACATGACATTCTGGAAAAGGCAGAACTATGGAGACAGTAAAATATCAGGGGTTGGTAGGAGTTGGGGGGTGGGGGATGAATAGATGGAACAGGATTTCTAGGGCAAGGAAAATGCTCTGTGTGATACTTCATGGAGGACGCATGTCATTATACGCTTGTCCGAACCGGTAGCATGTTCCACCCCGAGAGTGAAC
>NW_006284343.1:3326442-3332976 GCF_000327345.1 Myotis davidii
ACCCGGGCACCCTGTCCTCCGGCTCTGGCTCCTGAGCGCCGTGGGCCCAGCTGGGGCTCAGGGTGACGGATTGTGCTGGGGTGGCCAGAGATGTCGGACTTTTAGGGAACGAAGGAGCTGCTCTGCTGAGCCTTTGGCCTGAGAGACAGCGACGGGAGGGTGGGGCGTCTGGGTTTCTCAAATGTAGACCCTGGCCCCCAAGTGTGCCCACCTTCACTGGCAGGGCCCGGTCACTTGGGCTGATCTTTCAGGCAGCCCCGGTGCCCGAGGAGGCAGGCTCCAGGGCAGTTCTCAGGGAAGCCAGTCCTCGACGTCAAACCGTTCAGACCCCTCTGGCCAGCGGAGGGTGACCACCCAGGTGGCCCATTCGTGTCAGAGCCTCACCAGGAAAGGCAGTCCCAGCCGCAGCCGGGAGCATTGTCCTGGGCTCCTAGGAGGACTCACCTCTGTGCCCTCCTCCCTTAGCTCCTCTGTGGCCTTAATCCCTCCGCCCTTCCAGGGGCTCGCCTTAAAGAGACAGCTGGGCTGCTCATCAGCGCCCCGTATGGCGGGGGCCGTGGCTCTGGCCTCAGAGAACTTTCTGGGGAGCTGAGGGTCACCAGGACCCAGCTCCCCTGCAGAGCCTGTCCGTGCACACCTGTGCCCACTGGGCCCCGTCCCGGGGACTGCGAGCTCTGAACACTGGTTTGGCAGCTCGGGATGAGGGAGAAGCACTGGCTGGGGCAGCGGGGCAGCCTCGTGGCTGATGCAGCGTGACCTGGAGGAGGAACCCAGCCCCGAAAGGAGAGTCCCTGGCCAGGGAAGGCCTGGAGCCGTGACCTTCAGTAGCTGAGGGTGACTGTAAGGAATGGCCCTTGTCTCCCCGGGGGCGGGGGAAAGGAGAAAGTCCCAGAGCCTTCCCGATGGGACGCTTCAATTCTGTCCTGGTCTCGCGGGAGGAGAGTGGTGCTGTGGGGAGATGAGCGGAACAGATCCAGGCCGGGCCCACCCGCCCAGCAAGGATGAGTGCTGGGGGCAGGTTGGCACATTCACAGCAGCCCCACGGCCCGAAACTCCCCCACGGCCCCAAGGGGAGCGTTCTGTGTGTCCCTGGGGGTCAGCCCCTTGTCCTCTCTCCACCGTTCCTCAGCAGTGAGGACAGGAACCCCAGGCTTTGTGGCCCAGCCAGTGGAGCTGCTTCCATCCTGAGGACAGCCCCCTCCTGCCTCTGCGAGACCAGAGCTCTCCTGGGGCCAGGCTCCAGGGCTTTGGGCCTTGAGGGAGGGGGAGGCACCCAAGGGCTCCAGGGGAGGCAGCAGGTCTCCGAGGGCTCCCAGGTCCAAGGGGTGAAGGCCACTATCAGATAGGTGGTGTTAGCTGAGGTGCTGTCGGTGAAAGTGCCTGGTAATCTACAGAGCGCCCTCCAGATCATGCGCCTATGATAATGAGTGCCATTATTATAGCTGATGTAATTATGTATATTACTGTAATCACCTTAAAGGGGAGAGGAGGCTTGAATTGGGGGAGGGGAGGACTTGAGGAACAGGTCAAGTGACTCAGAAGGAGCCGGATCGAGGTGGGCCCTCCCGGGCTCCCTTTCCTGGGCCAGGGCCCCACACTGGTGCCTCCGAGGAAGTTGGTGGGAGGGAGTCAGGAGGGGCCGAGGCTCCAGGCTCAGGCTGGCCTAGCAGGTTCTGGATCAGCTAACGCTCTGATGTGGGGGGTCACCCAGGGTCATTTGGGAGTGACGGCGGGTCCTTCCTCTGGATCCAGTGCCCCCATCTGTGCCCCAGTGAAGGGGACCTGGGCTCCAGTTACCCAGGGGACCAGGCCCACCTCTCACCCCCAGAGGCTCAGCTTCAAGTAAGGGCCTTGGGCTCTACCTCCCCTGAGGCTCATGGGGGCCAGGGTGCTTCCTCTGCTCTCACCTGGGCTGCAGCAGCCAGTGGGCAGCCCCAGGTGGGGAAACTGGGCCCAGGGCAGCCGCATTCCTGTCCCAGGTTGGAAGCTAGCACTTTCAGAGCAAGAACTAGAACCCCCGTGTCTGGTCCTCACCCTCCCCTCCCAGGATCTGACATGGGGCTCTTCCTCCCCGAACCTGCCCAGGCTCCACCCCTTGGACTCCTAGGGTCTGCCCTTCCAGAAAGCTCTTTAAGGGCAGAAGCTTCCCCCTCGGGAGCTGGATAGCCTGGAGCGCTGGCCCCACCCGTTCGGATTCTGTAGGTCTGGGTGGGGCTGAGCATTTGTGATTCTAATGATTTCCCAAGCTGCTCACCCTGCTGTTGCTGCTGCTGCTCTAGGACCACAGCTCCATCCCATATCCTATGGGACCACAGCTCCATCCCATATCCTATGGGACCACAGCTCCATCCCATATCCTATGGGACCACAGCTCCATCCCATATCCTATGGGACCACAGCTCCATCCCATATCCTATGGGACCACAGCTACATCCCATATCCTATGGGACCACAGCTCCATCCCATATCCTATGGGACCACAGCTACATCCCATATCCTATGGGACCACAGCTTCCACCACCTGCTAACTGGCCTGTAACCCTGCCCCAGCCTGGGGCGCTGAGCTGCCTCTGCCCCCTCGGTGGCGGGGAGCTATTCAACTCTGGAATATCCCCCCTCGGCCTCCCTGCTGGGAGCTCTGTACGGAACCTCTAAGGAGCTGGGGTGGCGTGGAGAAGGGGTGCTCCAGGTCAGCGCTGGTGTCTGTTTTTGCATTGTTCTGTTTCGTACGGCAGCTAGGTCCTGGCTTTTGTCTTTTTCGAGGAGAGGTTTAAGAAAATAGAGAAGTTAAAAACGTAGAGCTGTGGCAGGGGGAGAAGTGGCCTCAGCTGAAGTTCACAGATCATTGTCACAGCCCTTTGCTGTCACGTCTGTAATGCAGGAACGTGAGAATACCACGTAGTTCACGGTTTGTGTCTCCCACTGCATTAATAACATGCCTGCGATGTGCATGTACGTTGATCTTATCGAATTAAAAAGGACAGCGTTTCGGGGTGGCGTTTAGTTACTGTGTTTCCTTCCACGTGGTTTTCGCCCCTTATGAGGCTGAAAGCCGCCAAAGCTCTGAGGGGTGGGCCTCTCTGCACTCCGCCCGCCTAATCCTCAGCCAGCCTGTGAGAACGGGAGCTAGCGGGAACCAACCAGCCGCGGACATTGACAAACAAAACAAAACGAAACAAAGAGGGCCTTTCTCCTTTCTGGAACAGGAACTCGGAGCACAGAGCCCTGCAGATGCGAAGGCCGCCCCCTAATCCGGGGGTCATCTGCCTCTCCTGCTGCGCTCCGGCTGTGGGAAGCGCCTGCCCCTTCTTCTGGGTCACCTTTAGCTTCCTTCCAGGCCTGGGTTTCACACACTCACCCTTCCAGCCATCGTGCGGGTTGGGTTAGTGTGACGATCTCAGAACAGCCCAGCTCTGCTTCCCCTCATGGCCAGCACCCCTGCACCAGCCCCCAGCAGGCCCGCAGGGAGGGAGGGATGCGCTCAGGGCTCCCGGGCTGTGTCCCTGGGTCCCATGGGGACTCTATGTCTGAGTTCCTTATCGGCAAGTCATAGACAGTCCCTACCATTGTCCCTCCCTCTCGACCTTCAAATAGCAAGATGCTTCCTTCAGGATCCGCTCAACTCCGGGTTCTGGTGGCTCAGCCAGGGGCCTGCAGCCTGTCCGACCGCCTGCGGGACAGACGGACAGCCGTGCAGACAGAGGAGGCGCTGGTTTCCTCCGTCAGGTGTCAGGAGGCAGGATGGGGTCTGCTAGTGCAAAGCTCCATTGTCTGCCTTCCGCGGAGCTCGGGGCTGCCCGCTGGCTGGACAACGGGCCTCCCGCCGGAGGCCTTTCCATCCTGTTGGGACGAACGGTCAGGCGGCAACGGGAACTCTGGGCTCAAACAGATGATTCCTCGCCCTCAGAAAGAATTCGTAATCCAACGTGTTGAGGGTTTTAAGAGAATCACAGGAAGAAACAGGTTTTTGTTTGTTTCCCCGCCTGGGTCTCTCTTCAGAGGAAGGTGCTGGATCGCGGGCCCGGGTCCTGGTCAGGCCGGCCGGCCGGGGCCTGTCCCCTGGAGGGAGGGACCAGAGGGCTGGGCGGGTAATGGGAGCCTCTGTCTTCCGTCTGAGCAGCAGCCTCGGGGATGGGAGGGCTGGGGTGGGTGTGTGTGCAAGGTGCGCTCACTGAGCCCAAGCACAGTCCCTGCTCCTCACAGCACTGCTCCGGAATCGGGTCCAGAGCTACACCCTCTGGCTTCCTCCTGCCCCGGGGCCAGATTCGCACCCCAGCCTCTCCCCAGGTGTCCGGAACCACCCAGAAGATGGAGGTGGACCTAGAGCGGCACCTGGCCCGGCTCAGCGAGATCTTCGCCGCCCGGAGCGATTACCTCCAGACCCTGAAGTTCATGCAGCAGAGGGCGGACAGCGTCATCGACCAGCTGTCAGGGGTGCCCGTGTGGACGGAGGTCACAGCCCAGCTAACCCAGCTGGCCGACCAGACCAGCTACGTGGAGTACTATAGGTGAGGGGCCCGCGGGCGCTGCGCTGGCTTCCTTCTTCCGAGCCTGCGTCCTGGGCCCTGGCAGGGAGGTGCCCCAAAGGCCTTCATGAGCCATTAGCTGAAGTGAGAGAACATGAGAGCTCACGGGGCCGAGTGCTGGGCCTTAGACCAGCCTCCTGAGACAGGCAGGCGCCGAGGCCTGTGAGGGCGGTGCTAAGCCAGGACCCAGCGTGGCCCTCCCGGTACACAGCATGGGGCTCCCGGGACCAGCATGCTCCCTGGCTGCTGCTGGGTCAAGTGCAAGTGGTTGACAGTTCCTCACCTGCCATGGTGTGTGGAGCAGGGGGCCAGGGACATGGGGGCCTCTTTGCCTGCACAGAGCCCCCCCATGATGGCAATGTCTTAGCAAGCCCAGCGGTGCCCCGAGCTGGAGTGGTGGGGGCTGGGGGACACCACCCCCTCCTTTGCCGTACTCGGATACATCATCTATTCTTCAGGGGCCCGTTTATGTCCCCCTGCCTCCCCATTCCTCAGACCCCATCCCAGGTGAGGACGCTGGGCACTGGTCAGCTGAAGGGTCTAGTGAGGTCACTCTGGGAGAGCCAGTGAGGGCGGCAGCCGTCTGTCCGGCTGGGTGTCTCCTGGCTGAAGGTGGCACCCACCCATGAAGTCACTGTACCCAGGCCCGGCATGGAGGAGGCTCGAGGGCAGAACAGATAAATGAACCCTGACCAAAGAAGTGTCAGCTCTTTGGACCTCCTCCCCCCCAAGTCGTTGACTCCTTTTCAAGCCATTTGCAAAGGTCAGAGCCTTTAGCCCAACGTTGCACAATTTACTCTGGCTTTCTGGATTCGTTTCCCCTTTGTGGGAAAGCCCCACCCCAGGCTGAGCGAAGCCAGGGACCTCCCTGCCCTGGGCTCTCTCCTGCCCAGGGTAGGAGATGGCAGGGCCCTGCTGAGAGGCAACACATGAGGTCTTGGCTCCAGATAGCGACACCCTCCCCTCGCCCCCCACCCCCCCGCTCCGCTCAGCAGCTACCCAGCCCCTGCACTAGATGGGTGATGGTGTGCAACAGCGCCTTCCTCCCAGGTGACGGAAGGAAACTGCCAACTCTGATGACTGGCTGTGACCCATGACCCCAAACAGTGACCTCTGATTAGTCCTGGGACGTGAGAGACAGTCATTGCTGAGCCTTCGCAGTCTTTTTGTTAGGCGGGGTCAGGTGGGGTAGGGCGCAGGCGTCCATTGTGACCTGCCGTTCTCTGAGAGGACCTAGCAGAGGACCTCGTGCACTCAAGGGCCTGACATGGGCATTTTGATAATGACAAGGATGAAATAAGTCAGAATTCCCATATCTAATTTAAGGTAATTTTATTAAAAATGGGAGGGGAGGGTGGTGCCAACTGCACAGAAGCTATTTCAATCTGGGTGATTGACAGGGACCCCTAGAACTCCCGTCCCCAGCTCCCACCCCTTGTCCGGGTCTGGGCAGCAAAGGTCTCCTCCCAGGTTAGCGCCTGCAGCTCCTGAGCCCTGAGGATGACCTGTCCCTTGTCCTCACCCCTCCCCTCACCCGTGGCTCTGGGTGCACTTTGTCTGTTCTTGGCCCAACTGGCCTTAGGGCTGGGGCTCCTCCAGGCACCTCCCCATCTCCACTTTCCGGGTGGTGTAGAGCCCGGCCATCCAACTCCGCAGACATTTCTTAGCTCCTATACAGGCCTAAGCACCGGAGGCATGAGAGGCCTGCAGGGACGATCCGCTCCCAGAGGCTCTGAGAGGCTTCTTGTACCGGAGTGAGCAGAGGACTGAACCCGCGGAGGCCGGTGTGGGAGGGGCCCTGGGAGTAAGGGCTGGCAGCTGGCAGCTTCTTGGGGAGCCAGGAGCCACGTTCTCCATTGGAAATACAAACCCAGGCCATCCCCCAGCTCCTCTGGGAAATGCACCCGCCTCACAGAGCTGTTTCCGGGACCATGAGGCGTGGCTACAGAACGGGGGGTTGAAGCTGGGCCCCGGAGAGTGAGCTAGAAGCAATCCTAACTTGATTTCC
>NW_006284343.1:3332986-3335603 GCF_000327345.1 Myotis davidii
GTCCTGCTGAGGGAGGGAAGCCACGAGAAATCTTTTGGTTTGAAACATGAAACCAGGGCTTTGAGAGGGGCCTGGTGGCTGGCCTTCTCTCTCTCCCTCCCTCCCTCCATGAGAGAAGAAGGGAGAGGGAAAAGGGAGAAAGGGATAGAAATATCAATGATGAGAGAAGCATTGATCGGCTGCTTCCTGCATGCCCCACACTGGGGATTGAGCCTGTATCCCGGGCATGTGCCCTGACCGGGAATCGAACCATGACCTCCTGGTTCATGGGCCGATGCTCTACCACTGAGCCACGCTATCCGGGCATGGCCTTGTCTCTTGCAGGAAGGCTGGAGAGTTGGGGAATTCCTGGGCCAGGCTCCCCTGCTGCCGGCCTCAGTTTCCCAACCTGTAAATGGGGATCCTAACACCAAATGGTCCCCAGGTCCTTCCAACTCTGACTCTGATTCTGAGAAAACTGGCTCCTCGATGGCCTCATCCCAGGGGAGGGTGGGCCGCCCAATCTCCCCAGAGCCCCCACCTCCATTTCCGGGCACCACAGGCAGCTGCAGGCCTGCCCCACTCCGCGCAGGGGGTGTTTCGATCCGGCGCTTTGGGGGCCTCCATTCACAACGGCAGAAAGAACCACACTGGGCTGCGAGGCCTCCAGCGAGCTCCCTCCCCGTCAGAACCCCATTGTCACTGTCTCCCAGCTCCATCCACTTCCTGCCCACACTCCAGACCTCTCACCCTCCCTATGTATCCGTGGAGCAGGAAGCCAGTGCTGGAGAGGAGGGGTCACTGAATTTATTTGGCTCCGACGTCGAGAAAAAGAATGAGCAGGAGACCTCCCTTGTGGGCACTAGGAGAGGGCCCTCCTGGGCCCCATCCCCCGCCCTGGGCAGTGGTACAACGAAGGGTCAGGGGGCTTGGGGCTGCTGGTCAGGCCCCCTGGATGGGGAGTTGTGCCCTGCTCCCCCTGACCGTCCCTCCCCCTCCCTCCCCCCCAGGTGGCTTTCCTACCTCCTGCTCTTCATCCTGGACTTGGCCGTCTGCCTCATCGCCTGCGTGGGACTAGCCAAGCGCTCCAGGTGTCTCCTGGCCTTGTAAGTAGCCCGGCCTGTGGGCCTGGAACAAAGATCTGGGCAAGCAGGTGGGGTGACGGGGCCACCAGCAGAGAGAGGGGGACCCGGTCAGGCTCCAGGGAGGTAGCGGGAGCAACAGCCTGCAGCGCCCAGCCAAGAGGAGGCAGCAGCCACCACCCCGTTATCTGGACCCCAAGCAAGGGCTGGGCTTTCCTCTCTGTGTCCCCAGTCCTGGGCCTGCCCAGGCATTAGCCTCCCACCGTCTCTAACCAGCACCCCCTCAGCCAGCACCCCCTCAGCTGCCTCCAGCATAGCGACCTATATCCCAGTGTTGGGTCCTTCTCCTGTCCCGGCAGTCAGCAGGGCCGATGTGAGGGCAGGGACCAAGACTCAGGGGTCAGGGAGGGCAAGTTCATGCCAATAGGTAGGGTGCTGAGATTGTGGGGTGACAGCCATCATGGGGTCCCCTGCCTGCCAGCGTTTGCCTGGATCCCACCGCTCTGCCTCTCTCCCAGGCTGCTGTGCGGTGGGCTGCTGGCCGTGATCCTCAGCTGGACATCCCTGGCCGCCGACGCCGCTGCAGCCGTGGTGGGTGGGGGGGGAGGGGGGGGGAGTGGTCTGACCAGGACCGGCTGAGGTGGGTGGTGGGTGGTACCTCTGTGTCCTGCCCAGAGCCCCCAGGGCAGGTCCGCTTCCAGTCTCTGTCCCTAAGCTAGAACCCCAGAATCTCAGAGCTGAAGGGCCTTAGTCCTCCCACACCAGCCCCCCTCACCCTTCAGAGGGGGACCCAGGCCCAGAAGAGGAAGAGGCTTCCCCAAGATCATGAGGCTTTTGGCCACGATAATAAGACCGCTGAAGCCTGACCTTTGCCCCCACCCTGCCCGGTCCCAGCCACCGGCTTCCTGCTTGTACGGACGTGCGTGGGTGACGAGGTGACGGCTCTCCGGGCTTGAAGAAGTGACCGGGACGGGTGGGGCCTGGCCTGGGCAGGAGGAGCCCTCGGGCTTCGGCAGCACACCCTGTGTGCCAGGGCCTGTGAATGAGCCTTTGATTGGCTGCAGATCCTGCCGCATTTTAATAGGAAGCGGGGAGAGGAGGAGCCGGGAGCCGGGAGCGGGGAGGGGGGCGGCAGGCCGTCCCAGGCTACTGTGGGCAGCTTTTGTGTGGCCTCCCTGCCCCTGCGCACTGAGGCCTGGCTTTTGTTTGTTTTGTTTTGTTTTGTTTTGAGAGCTGTGGGGTCAGAGAACTGACACTGTGACCCCCTGTCACCCACCCCTCCTGCCTTTCTGTCCCCCAGAAAGGACCTCCTCAAGGAGGGAAGGGGCATTAGGAGGACTGGCCGAACAGCACCACTCATTTGAGGGGAGCTCCCCGGGAATCCGGGCACTCCTTCCCCGCAGTGGGCCCCTGGGAAGGTCACTGAGGTTCTCCAGGCCTCAGCCTTCTCCTCTGTAAAATGGGGAGAATCATAGCCCTTGCCTTAGAGCAGTGGTTCTCAACCTTCCTGATGCCGCGACCCTTTAATACAGTTCTTCATGTTGTGGTGGGGGATG
>NW_006284343.1:3335711-3338937 GCF_000327345.1 Myotis davidii
TAGTGTGTTGGTGGGATGAGGTGGGTAATTAGTCCATGCGGGGGGAGGGTGGGGCATATGCTCACTAAACAGCAGCTGCCACTGTTACCACAGTTACTGTCATGGGAGGGTCCCAGGCTAACTCCAAAGTCGGGAGCTGCCTGCAGGCTCCGCCACCAGCTGGGCACTGAGTGGCTTCCCCACCTGCCCCAGCTGTGCTCGGCCCCCTCTCTCTCCCTACCCCATCCCTGCCCCACTGCATGGACAGTGCACACATGGGCCCGTGTCCTGGTGGACAGGAAGGGGAGTCCTCCTGGCCGGAGGGGGAGGCGGGGACGAGGAGGCCACATCCCTGGTGGAGCTTCTGACAAGGCCTCCTGCCCGTCTTTGGATCTCAAACTTCTCGGGGGTGACCCAGACAACGATGGTGGCCTCGCCCTCTCCCCACCCCCCACTTAGGCTGGCTCCCCTCCTCCTGCCCCTCCAGTGACAGGGTGGGGGTGCCCCTGGGCCGTGGTGGTCAGCAGCCAGGCCGTCTGTGGGTCATCAGCGGCAGAGCCTGGAGCTCATGTCCTCTGACCCCCAGCCCCGTGCTCTCCCAGCCCCTACCCCCCCCTCCCCCCCAGTCTTCCTGAGCAGGACCTGCGCCCAGAAGCTCAAAGATGGCTTCGGCACCAACATGGTTCTTTAGAGTCCAGGGAAGGCTTCGCGGGTTGACACCCCGGGGGGTGTGGGGCTTGATAACAGCAAGACAAACAATGAAACAGATGAGCAAGTGAGGCCCTGGTGCAAATAGCCCGACACCTCCCGCAGCCTCCCACGGGCCAGGCTCGCCAACGTCCATCCCAGAAGAGGCATTAGACACCGGGGAGGCTTGATGTGCAATCAATTCATGAAGTGAATATTATAGGCAAGGCACCTGCCACAGAGCTAGGGAGGGGCGGAGCCAGGACTCAAACTGAGGAGCCTGGCCCGTGGCTGTTCTTGGCCACAGGACTGAGCTGAGGGGTCCAGTGGCTGGGCTGGGGGCACAGGGCTCCTCCCAGGGCCCTAGTGTGGTGACTTTGCCCCGCCCCTCCCGTCTCTCCCTGGCTTAGGGCACTAGTGACTTCTGTGCGGCTCCCGACACCTTCATCCTGAACATCACGGAGACCCAGCTCAGCACAGGTACAGGCTTGTGGGCCTCCCTGGTCAGAGCTGCCTGGGCCTCTGCTTACCTGTTTCCGCCCTGGAGTCCCCGGTCCCTCCCAAACCCGACGCTTCCAGCACCAGCCAGACCTCTGAGTCGTTTCTTTTTGTTATTATTGTTATTTATTTTTATTGACTTCAGAGAGGAAGGGAGAGGGAGGGAGAGATAGAAACATCAGTGATGAGAGAGGATCACTGATCGGCTGCCTCCTGCACGCCCCCCACCCGACACTGAGCCCAGGATCCCGTCACATGCCCCGACAAGGAATCAAACTGTGACCTCCTGGTTCATAGATTGATGCTCAACCACTGAGCCACACCGGCCGAGCTGGGCCGTTTCTTAGAACCTGCCTCCTTGGGAAGCTTGGGAGCGGCTCAGCCACGGAGGGTGGACGAGGGCCTGGTCCCTTTCCTGCCTGACCTGGTCTTTGCCTTGCAGAGGTGACCCGTTACTACCTGTATTGCAATCAGAGCGTCAGCAGCCCCTTCCAGCAGGTACAGCACCCGCCCCGCCCTCACCCTGCCCAAGCCCCCTGTGTCAGCCTGCCCCCCTCCTAGACCCCCAGCCCCAGCTTCACTGTGGTCCTCTGAAGGGGACAGTGCTCTTGGTCAGCATCTTCTGGGTCACACATCAGCATGTATGATGCCCATGACCCAGGTGTGGTTGTCGTGCTGATGCTGTGAGGTGGGTCTGGGTGGGGTCCAAGAGTCTGCATTTCTCACAAGCTCCCAGGCCAGGCCAGTGCTGCTGGTCCGAGGACCACACTTTGAGTAGCAAGAAGCAAGGGGGCCCTGCAGCTCTCAAGGAGCCTGGGGGTGAGGGGAAGGTTCCTGCAGGCGGGAAGGGCCATAGGCAGGGATGTGAGCGCAGATGCAGCCGGGGGAGGGGCGCTGCAGGGGAGTGAAACCTCACAGTGGGGCCGCGGTCTCTCCTGGCGCAGGCGCTGACCATCTTCCAGCGCTCGCTGACCGCCATGCAGACCCAGGTGGCGGAACTGCTGCGGGCTGCCGTGCCCTTCTTCCCCACGGCGGAGGTGAGGCGGTCTCCCCAGCATCCACGCAGAGGAGGGGAGCCCCGGGGCCTGTGGAGAGGGTTCCCTCCCCAGAGTCTGGCTCCTTTGGCTTGAAAGGCCTCTGTGCACCCGCTGCTGCGTGTGGTCTTAGCCACAGCCCTGCCCCCACCGCTCAGTGTCTGCCTCTCTGTCCGTCTGTCCGTCTTCAGGAGGAGCTGCTCGGCATCCAGCTCCTGTTGAACTCCTCGGAGTCCAGCCTCCACCAGCTGACGGCCTTGTTGGATTGCCGAGGGCTGCACAAGGTGCTGGGCTGGCCCTGGGGGCGTGCGGGGGGTGGGGACACCCCGCTGGCCACAGTCTCCCAGAGCAGCCAGGAGAGGCTGAGAAGAGAGATTGCCCGGGTGTCCTGCAGGCCTGGGGGATGGGGAGGAGGCTGCACAATGGAAGGTGGAAGAGGTGCCTGGCGTCTTGGTTCTCTCCAGCAGCTGAGACAGGGAGACCCGGTGAAGGTACCAGGGGGCGAGGTGGCAGCACTGGGTCAGGTCACCTCTAGGATACTGGGGACCCTGACCTCGGTGAGGGCGGCTGCTCCCCGTTGTCCACACTCCCGGCCACCTGGTCATCCCATCCATCTCCCTGGGTTGCAAGTGGACATCCCAGGCTCATGGCCAGGCTCATCTCCAGGAATTTGAACTATCGGACACTAAAGCAGGGGACACACTGGGATTAGGCCAACAGCTTTCACATCCGGATGGATGTAGAGCAGATAGTCATCGTGCCAGTGCAGGCCGAGGGAGAGGGGCTTCCAGGGACAAGCTCCGCCCCCAGGCCGTGCCCACGCCCTTCCAGCTGCGTGTCCCTCTCCGGCAGGACTACCTGGATGCCCTCGCTGGCGTCTGCTACGATGGCATCGAGGGCTTGCTCTTCCTGGGCCTCTTCTCCCTCCTGGCTGCCCTGGCCTTCTCCACCATGATCCGCGCGGGGCCGCCGGCCTGGAAGCGCTTTACCACCAGGTGGGCTGCCTGGAGGGGGCTTCCTGGGGGTGT
>NW_006284343.1:3339014-3358183 GCF_000327345.1 Myotis davidii
TGCTCTGACGGCTGAGAGCTGACAACCCTGGACGGACAAGAGTGGCGGAGGGCTCAGGCACTCACCCCCTGCAGGCTCCTGGATTTCTGCAGGAGGAGTCGGGCAGGAGTGGGTCTGAGGATGGTGACAGCATCAGACCACCACCTGGCATCCCTTGCTGGCCCTCTCTTCCTCCGCAGGACTCTGTGGTGTGACCTAAAAGAGGGGAGTTTTCACTGCCGGGAGGGGTGCCCTAGGATACCAGGAAGCATAGATGGTGGCACTGTTACCCGGGCACCTAAGGTCTCGTTGAGGAGGTAGACAGAGACGAGATGGTAGGTCAGCTTAGGGAGGTTCCGTGGTCAGCATGGTGGGCTGCCTGGAGGCAGTGGCTGTGGAGTTGGGAACAGGGTTGAGGGATCCGTGGGAGTCAGGGCTGAGGAGCGTGTTTGAGAGGAAAGTCACGGACACAGCTGTGGCCAGAGGGCGAGTCCTGGGAGGAAAGAGGGGGAAGCAGGCCAGGACCCCGCTGCCTTGGAGCTTCCCTCGCCCCTCACGGCGGGCCGCACCCCATGTCATTCTAGGGACAGAGACTATAACGACATCGATGACGACGACCCCTTCAACCCCCAGGCCCGGCGCATCGCCGCCTACATCCCCTCGCGGGGGCGGCTGCCCAGCTTCTGCAGCTACAGCGGCAGCCTGGACAGCCAGCCCGGCCTGCAGCCGCCGGCCCAGACCGTCTCCAACGCCCCGGTCTCAGAGTACATGTACGGCAGGGCTCCTGGACCCCTGGGCCACCTCACCCACAGAGAGCTGGGTCTGCAGGTCCAGAGGGCCAGGTGGTCCCCTCCTTGCAGCCATGGGGTGTGGCAGGAAGGCCCCCAGGAGCAGTTAGTCACATGACCCCTGCATAGCCACGTGTGCGGAGGGAAGAACCCACTGGAGATGCCAGGCCTCCCCGAGTCGGCCCGGGTGGGTCTCGAGGCCAAGAATCTGCATTTCTCCAGGCCCTGCTGCCCCTGGGCCACCCCGAGCGCTCTTATCTTCCTGCCCACACTCCCTCGCTCTCCGTAGTCCATTTCCACCCCCTCCCTCCCGTAGGCACGCCATGGGAGCCTCCTGTAGCAATCAGCCCCTTCCCCGTGCCCTCCCTCTGAGCTCTCCTCTTGGCCCCACAGGAACCACGCTGTGCTGTTCGGTGGGAACCCCCGCTACGAGAACACACCGCTCATCGGGAGAGGCTCCCCTCCGCCCACGGTAACCGGGCTCCCCAGCAGGGGGTGCGGAGGGCTCTGGGCCAGGTGTCTGCCGGGTTAGGGCTGCACCTGTCCCATCCAGGGAGCTTGGGTGGGACCGTCCAGTAGATAAACTAGGAGCCCTGGCGACCCAGGACCTGGGATCCGTGGCGTAGGCCTGGCCCTGAGACCAGGATGCTCACAGGTGCCCAGCCCGGTCCTCAGGAATGTGTCCCCTGCAGGGGGCACGGGGCACTGCTGCAGTAAGTGCCCTGGATACTTAGGGACCTGCAGGGAGGAACTGTGCCCGCTGCTGTGCGGGCCTGGGGAGGTCCTGTGGAGAGTGGATGGCATGAGCCATACCTCAGAATCGCGGGTCTCACCCTGGGCGACTGGGCCCCCAGCGGGCCCTTGGCCACGTCTGTTGGCATTTTTGGTTGTCACATCTGGGGGTAGTTGCCACTGGCATCTAGTGGGTAGGGGCCAGGGATGCCGCTCAGCACTCGGCACGGCCCCCACCTCAAAGGAAGACCAGCCCAGTGTCCCTGGTGCTGTGGTTGAATCTGCTCTGACCCACCATCTGACTCCCGGCTGGGACCCCTCCTTGCTGGGTGTCGCCCAGAGCGCCTCCCCCGCTGTCCTTTGATAAACAGCACTGGATCCAGGTGCTGTGCCAGGAGACGGGGTGGGAGGAGGCCTGCGTTCAGGCTCAGCTCCTTTTACTTTATGTTTTAAGTATATTTTTATAGATTTCAGAGAGGAAGGGAGTGAGGAGAGAAAGAAACATCCATGATGAGAGAGAATCACTGATCTGCTGATTCCTGCACGACCCCACATTGGGGATGGAGCGAATTGGTGCCTTTGAACCCCGCCCGGCTTCTCTCTAACCCAAGGCCCCGTGGGTTCCTTGTCCTCGCCGCCAGCTGCGGTGGCCCCGGGACTGTGGACTGACTCTGGTATCAGTCTGAGCACAGACAGTTAGGGGAGGTCTGCTGCGGGGAGAAACGAACTACCCGAGGCCCCGTGATGCCAGATCAAAAGGGCTTGGGGATTGCTTTCTGCTTTGAAAGACTCCGGCCACGCTCCCTGCCATTGGACAGACAAGGCCCGGCCTTATTTGCGGGGCTCGGGGACAGAATCAGCCGTCCGCCTAGAACAGACCTGCTCAGAGACCCTCATTGCTTTGGCACGGCGACTGCCCTGCCCCGGGGAGACACCCCCGCCCCTGCCTACCATTGCCAGGGGCATGAGGAGACCCAGGAGCCCACAGCAGGGAGCTGTGGGCAGGCTCCCCGAATAACAACCACACAGCTGGCTGGCCCGGCTCTCCCTCCCTCAGAAATTCCCGGCGCCTTCGCGAGGACAGTGCCCGGTTTAGCTGGTGACATGTCTGACCCTGTGCTGCTGTCCCCTCCTCCCACTCCCCCCCCACACCCCATCCCCCACAGTACTCTCCCAGCATGCGGGCCACCTACCTGTCGGTTGGGGACGAGCGCCTGCGGCACTACAGGAATGAGTTTCCGGCCTAACTACCAGAGGCGCCCGCCTCCTCCATCCGGCTGGGTTTTGATTCATTCGCGTGAAAGCTGCGTGTCTTCAATGGAAGCCAAAGGCCTCTGGGAGCCGCCTGCTGGATGGCAGGACTGGACGGCGCCTGGGCCTGGCTGGGACCCTGACCGGAGCCACAGGCAGACGGAGGGCCCACCACCTGGACCAGCCTCTCCCTCCTCTGGCCTCCTCTCCACACCAGAAATGTCGCTCGGCTGCCCCTACACTGGGAGCCTGGATCCGCTCACTCCTACATCCTGCCCTCGCCAGGTGGCGACTGGCAGCGAGGAGGGGCTGGCTCAGGCCTGAGGGTCCCATTGCCAGCGCCGTGCCTCCTGCGAGCGATTTCCTGCAGGTAAAGGTGGAAGAGCTGACCAGGAGATGCCTTTAGGAAGGCGACGTCCCCAGTGAGACCAGAGACTGTCCGAGTCAGCCTCCCGGGGCCTGGGAGGAGTGTGGGTGACAGCCTGCTCCGTCCCCCGGCCTTTCCGCAATCCTCGGTCGCCTCACCTCCATTCCAGCTCGATGCTGGGAGTGCGTTCACTGCCGACAGGAACAGTCTCAGGAATTCGCGGACACTCTGAAAGAGACTAACTCTTCTTTTTCCCAGTGTTTTAAATACTTGGATTATCCAAAGAATGGAGCCTCAGAGCACAGTTTTTACAGTAGATGCGGCTGCTCGCTCCTTACACCTGGTCTGGATCCCGTTCCTTTTCAGGTCTTCCTGACACTGCCAGGTCATTAAGAACCTACGGGCAGGGCGGGATTTTTAACCAAAATAAAGATCAGGGAGACCTCCTGTCCTAAGCTGCTGTTTGATGGCAATATGGGTTCATCCCACTCGGGGGAGGAAGGGCAAACAGCGTGAACGGGGTCGCCCAGGGGAATGGCCGGCCAGCCCAGCTTCCCCTCCCTTCTGTCTTCAGGCAAGTTTGTCAGTAAAGGTTTTAGCAAAGCTGGACAACTGTGTCGTCCTCCCTGCCGCCCCCCCACCCTGTCCCCACCCCGTTGTCCTAGGCCCCACACTCCCTGCTGGGTCAGAAGGCACTATTCACCGGGAGGAAATGGCCCACGGTTCTGCCCATGGAGGAGCCAGGGTTAGGGTCTTGGGTGTCGCCAATGTCCTGCCAGCTCGGAATGCCCAGCGCTGAAGCCCCCACAGCCTCACGTGCCAAAGCAGGGACCGGGGTGGCACGGTTTGGGACAAGGCTCTAGTTGCGTTTCACAAGAGCCACCTTCTCATCAAACACGACTGCAGAGTGGTTCTCACCCAGCCAGGCCCCAGGACACAATGGGGCCGCAGGGCAGGCAGGACTCACCCGCATTAACCTCTAGAACCGTGCACCATGAACACCCTCGGTGGCCACGTCCTGTGCAGATAGAAACTGCGACGTCAAGCTCTCGCTTCTCACCGTGTCATCGTTGGTGACTAGAGAGCTGTTTCTAATGCATGTGGACTACACAGGTGGTTCCTGGCGGGGCTGGGTGGGCACACCGCTGCCTGGTATGTGTGCGCCCTCCTGGGGGGCAAATAAACCGCTTGTACTAAAATGTCTGGACTCAGTGTCTGACTTCCTTGGCTGTGGGGGAAGGAGGGGACTCACGGGTCCCTTCTGGCCGGGTTATGTGGCTGGAGGGCCTCAGAGCAGATTTCAGTGGCAATTTCAGTCTGAGGGTTGAAAGATGCGGCGACTGAGTGAACGTCATGGGGCCTCTCGTGTGGCCCCTTGCTACCCTTACACTCAGACCTCCTGTCTGCCCGCCGCTTTCTCCAGCGTCCCCCATAAAGGCCGTTGCTCTTACTGTTGCTGATAATGAGCATGTGTCGGACACCCGCCAGGCGTCACGGACTATCCCAAGTGTGTATGTTCATGGCTGACCAGACCTCACAATAACCCACTGGGTCACTCATTTTGCAAATAGGCCAACAGCGGCCCAGAGAGGGTAACTGGGAGCGAGGGCCAACCCAGAAGGCAAGCTGGGCGCCTCCGTGCAATGCTGTGGGCATGTCTGTTCGTGGAGATGTCCTTTTATACGCGTGAAACTTTAACATTCCACCAAAAATGGTTACAACTAGGAAATGAAACAGCAGAGTAGCTGCATACAAGGTGAACACAAAAACATCACTTGCATTTCAACAATGAACCTGAAAAGAAACTTGTTTTCATTCTCTTTACAATGGTACATGCACAAAACACTGGGAAGAAGGGAAAGGGGGTGGACGGCAGAGAACTGTGGACTGGCCGGGGGATGATGGGGGCCAGTGGCTGCTCCCAGCAAACAATCTCAGTGGCCAGCTCTCTGATTGGGCGGAGATCTGAGACAATGCAGTTTTTCTGAACTTGATTCCTGTGCATACTCCAAATTACATGACCTCAGGCTGGCTTCCCAGGGTAGACACATCTGCTCCCCCTCTCTGAGCCTCAGTTTTGGCATCTAGAATGTGGGCACAGCAACCCAGTGGCTGGCTCCTGTCAACACAGGTGCTCCAGGAAGCGGAGGCCCAGGCTGGACTCAGGGGTGGGAAGGCCTGGGAGGTCAGGGCCGGGATGTGGGGTACCCTGCATCCTCCTGTATCTGAGGGCTCGGCAAGGTGGCGAGGCATCGCTGAGCCTCAAAGCTTGCAATTCCCAGGGTGTCGGGGGCTGTGGTCCCTCGAAAAGCTCTCCGGGAGGGTCCTCGTCCTTCCTGCCTATTCACTTTCTGGGGGGCCCTGGCCGCATCCCTTCCATCTTCACGTGGCCCCTCTTGCTTCCTCTCAGTCCTCCCCAGACTGCTAGGCCTCATCGCCTGGCCCGCCCCCTGTTCGCCTGCCCCTCTTCAGGCCAATCACTGGGCCCCGCCCCCCCTTCACCTGCCCAGTGCTGGCATGATCACGTGGCCTGGCCCCCTTGGCAGCTGGCAGAGCCGCCCGGGAGCTGGGCTGAGTTGAGAGGGAAGTGGGCCTGCCAAGGGGTGATGGCTGTTTTGCCAGCGAACAGAGCGGCCTTCAGCAGTGGGCAGCAGGCAGCCTGAGGGAGGGTGGGGGTGGGGAGCCTGTGTAAGTCATTGCAATAAACGGAGGAAGGTGGCCACAGCTTGCCTTCCACCTTCCCTCTTCCCGCCTTTTGTACCTTCCCGGCACTTCCCCATCTGCAGAGTAATGTGGGTGCCGAGGGCTCAGCGTTGGTCTGGGGTGGGGTGAGGAGGGTGTCAGTGCCCCGTGAGGCAGTCTGCAGGCTCCACTGCGGAGCTGACCTGCTTCTGACTTCCGGATGCTTTGTCTGGCATCGGATTGGCCTCTGACGACACGAAACCACCTCCGTGGGGCTTTCAGATGCCCCTCCACCCAGCCCCCAGCACCCCCTGAGCACCCACCCCCAAGGGGCTCAGAGAAGCGGTGGAAGCTTAGGGCTTGTCTTTGGTTAGTGTGGTTGGGAAAGTGCCATCTCGTTGGGAATTGTGTTGCCCAGCCCAGTTCAAGGCAGGTGGTAGTGGAGAAGACATATGTGGAGAGGTGGGGAGCTGGGAAGGGAGGGAGCCGGACTGATGCACCCTCCATCCCCCAAATGCCTTTCTTCCACCACCACCCCTCACTTGCTCACGCCATGCTCCCTGCCCCCACTCTGGAATGCTCTCCTTCCCCCTGCAACTCACAACCATTGTTCAAACTCATGTTTTCTAGCCCCAAGTTTCATATGATCTCACTTCATTAGCTTTACCCCAAGAGAAATGTCATTGGATCCATTCATTCATTCATTCATTCAGTGGACCCTCAGAGCCTGCTTAGCCCCTCGTTCCAGCCGCTACTTTCCACTGTGGCCGGTTTGGGTCAGACTTAGGATTCTTCCACGATGTGGTAGGGGGGGCGGGGAGAGAGGGGGGTTGGCAGAAGAGGGGAGGCTGGGATTATAATTCCCACTAGGTGGATGAAGACACTGAACGACTGGGTGGTCAAAACCTGCCAGATCACAAGCAAATAAATAGCAGAGCGCGGCCTCCCCAGCCCGGGCTCAGGACTCGGGGCACTGCCAACACCTTGGCGTTTACTCCGGTCCTGCCCTGTGCGTGTTTGCAGACTCGGATCAGCGCCTTGGCAAGCCCTGCGCACGTTTCTGTCGCCGGTGTTTGCCTAACTTGTTATATTTCCCTCCTGACCCTGCAGACCTCCGGAACAGGGAGCCGGGAGCCGGTGCGCCTCCCATCGGTCGGAACGGGAAGGTCACGCGCTCCCGTTCGCCTCCGCGCGGCCCCGCGGCGCCAGCCCGGCCAGGGTTGACAGGCAACGGGTAAACTCCGCGGCTGGGAGCCGTTTGAGAGGCGCTGGAGCGGGCACCGCGACTGGGGCGCTTCCCCAGCTTCCCGGGGGCAGGAGGAGCGGACCCAGGGTAAGGGCGGGCGGGGGAGGACGTCCGCGGCCGTGGAGGAGAGTGGAGGGTGAAGGCGGGAGGCCCGCCCCCACCCAAGAGAGTAACTTCCGATCGGGCAAGGAATTCCTGGTGGGGGCGTCCCTCTGGGGTGGCCCTGCCGAGAGGCGGATGCCAGGAATAGCGCTCGTAGGGTGCCCGCTCCGTTGGTCCTCGCTGCCCTCAATACCTCCGAGTCGCAGGGCCCGGCAAGTTCTAAACGCCTTGCCTCCCGTACCCTCTACCCCCGGTCAGCTGGTCCTGAGACCATCTGCCTGCTGGGGGCGGGGGAGACCAAAGGGTTTACAGCTGAATGGAGGGGACATAGAGCCTGGGCTGGGGTGGCAGGAGGCTGGGCAGGCGCAGAGGAGAGCTTGCGATGAGAATGGAGGGGAGGGAAGTACACTGACTGGGCGCCTATGGGTGGCAGGTGCTGTAAATGCACCACCTCAGCTATTCACGGCTTTAGAGCCGGGTCCTGGCTCCGTCTGTCTGGAGTTAAGTACCGTGACCTTTGACCAGGTAGTTAACCTCTCCCGGCGTCAGTTTCTTCACCTGTAGAATGAGAATTGTGGTAACCGTTTGCCCGGCTGTGCTGGGGGTTCACAGCGCCTGGGACCCAGTGGGTCTTTATAGATTCGGGACCCGAGCCCTTGACCGGGTATGTGATCTGCAAGTGCTTTCTTCAAGTCTGTGTCTTGTCTTCCTGCTGTCTTTTGAAGGGCAAAAGTTTTCATTCCTAACGAAGTCCAAGTTATTGTTTTTTTCTTTTATGGACCATGCTTTTGATGCTGTATTTAAGAAATCTTATCCCAAAAAAGCTCATCTTAATCAGGGTCACGGTGACTTCCCTCTCTGGTCTCCCCTGTAGTGATAGAGCTTCTGCTCTCTCGTTTTGGCCTGTGATCGCTTCTGAGTTCATGGTGAGTGTGGTGTGAGGTAGGGGTCTGTGCTCCTTCTTTTGCAGGTCAAGGTCCAGTTATCCAGGCACCATTTCGTGCTCTGCCAGCTTGTGAGGTGCGCTGGTAATTTTACCAAAAGTCAGTTGACCGTAAATAGAAAGGTTTTTATTTCTGAGTTCTCAATTTCACTCCATTGATACATATATGTCTGTCCTTATGCTAGTACAACGCTGTCTTGATTAGTCAGAGTTTCAACAATGTTCGCTGAATAAGTGAAATAATGAAACTATAATCAAAACAAGTAGAAAGCATACAGTTGGCACTCATAAAACCTGCAAATTCCTAGGAAAATCTAGATAATTAGATTTAAAAAAAAAAAAGACTCATTTTGGGTGCCCCAGAAAGCATTTGTGGGCACAAACTCTGGTACAAAGTTGCTTGGGAAAGTGAATTACTACTGTTGCATTTCTGTTGCATTTTTTCCCCATCTGTTTCTTAAGTTTAAATATTTGTCTATAGGTTTTTACTTAAATCAAGGGCCATGTCCCCCAAGCATTTTTCTAACAGGTCCCCTTATCATTCAAAGATTAGCAACACCTGCTCACAGGTGAGACCCTAAGCTCCTGGGAGTTGCAAGGCCTTCGGAGGTGAGTCCTACCACGGCGAGGCTCTTGTGAAGTTAACCTTCCCCCACGCTACCCCATCTGGCAGTGTGCTGCCTGGGTGTCCACACAGGCCCAGCAGCCTCACAGACCCACAGCCGGAGGGACACACTTCCTGAGAGTTAGGAGTGGCCAGCAGGTGGCAGCTCTGCTCAGCTCCATAGCTGACAGGCCCCATCAGATGACCAGCCATTTAGGCCACTGAGGAGCATCCAGACCCCACAGTCTGTTGCTGTGACAGGGGTCAGAGGGGTCCAGGTCTCTTTTGGGGGTGAGTGAAGAGCGATCTGTGGACCTGCCCACTGCATTTCTGAGACTTCCACTTAGTGCCAGTGAGAAAACACTTCCTTGCGTTGCGTTGGAGCGCTGTGCTTCCCACCCTCCCAAAGTGTCTGGCCTCAGAATGACCAAGGTCAAGCAGCTGGTGAGTGTCCAGGCCAGAACTTGAAGTCCGAACCCAGCCCAATCCTTCTTTCCAGTTCCACACGGTGCTGTGAGTGTCCCACGTCCCACGTGGTTCAGGGTTCGGGATCTGGAGAAGGGGCCGCACGCAAATGAAAGAGATGAGACAAGAAATAATAATTTGGAAATATTGGGGGCCAGGCGGGCAAGCCCAATGCAAGAGAAAGGACTTCCACTGGTGCCCAGGCCTCGCCAACCTTTTATTCAATTTTGGATACACATCTAGTTCTTAGGCAGGTAATTGTGGTAACAAACAGACTATCTTAAAGGTCAGTAAATATTAGAAAGATTTACCCTGAGACTATTTGGTCAGGAAATAGCTTGAGCCCCCATTGTCTGGACTAAACAATCGGTGCATAGCTCTGGCCCTTGCCAGGGCTCAAGGTTCACCAGCCTTCAGAGATCCTTGTTTACACGTCTCTGACAGTGAAGACAATGGGTGGCTTCCTGCCCTGTGCCTTTCAAGGAACAAATCAGAGAGGTTCTCAAAGGCCTAACGATTCTGCCTGCTGAGGGCCAGGCTTCTGGTCTCCTCAGGTGGACTCCCAGCCCTGTCCTGGGGCAGGTGACGTGGAGGGAGGAGTTTCCAGTGGGGTCCCCCAGGGAGTCCCAGAACCTAGAACTCTGGAGTGGGCGAGCCTTTGGACAACTGGGTGGTTGAGGCCTCGACTCTCAAATCAGTGAGGCCCATGGGGACAGGAAGCAGCCAGGCGGGGGCCCTCACCAAACACCACCCCCCACCCCCGCCCCTGCAGCTGCCGGCACCATGGAGATCGTGTACGTGTACGTCAAGAAGCGAAGCGAGTTCGGGAAGCAGTGCAACTTCTCGGACCGCCAGGCAGAGCTGCACATCGACATCCCGCCCAACCCCGAGCTGGCGGAGCAGTTCATGGAGCGGAACCCCGTGGACACGGGCATCCAGTGCTCCACCAGCATGTCGGAGCACGAGGTGGGTGTGTGTCTAGGTAACTCCCTCCACCTGGAAGCCAGTTGGGGTGGCCCCATGCAGATGCCGGGAGTGTGAGGCAGGATGACACAGAGCCCCCCCATGATGCTCAGGGCCCGGCAGAGGGAGGGGAGACCCGGCATTGAGCAGCCCCAGGGCCAAGGGCATGTCAATCAAGACATTCTCTCTCCCAGTGGCTCTGGCCTCATCTCTCAAATTCTTTCTAGAATCCTTTTAGGCATTTGGGACAGGGGGCGAGGTATTCTGCGGGGGCAGAGTATTACATCCACAGGCAACTGCCCAGCTGTGAAAACTCAGGGTTGCACCCTACCTGGTTTGGCTTAGTGGATAGAGCATCAGCCTGCGGACCCAAGGGTCCTAGGTTCAATCCCAGTCAAGGGCATGTACCTCAGTTGCAGGCTTGATCCCTGGCCCTGGTCCGGGGCCAATACGGGAGGCAACCAACCCATGTGTCTCTCACATCGATGTTTCTCTCTCTAGGTCTCTCCCCCTGTCTTCCATTCTTCAGGATTGCCCTAGAACAGTGACGGCGAACCTTTTGAGCTCGGCGTGTCAGCATTTTAAAAAAAACCCTAACTTAACTCTGGTGCCGTGTCACATATAGAAATTTTTTGATACGTATTTGCAACCATAGTAAGACAAAGATTTATATTTTTGATATTTATTTTATATATTTAAATGCCATTTAACAAAGAAAAATCAACCAAAAAAAAATGAGTTCGCGTGTCATAGGTTCACCATCACTGCCCTAGAAAGTTCTGGGGAGAGGGGCTCTGAGATCAGAGAACGAGGTCATGGTGCTGTGCAGACGCCCAGCCAGCCCCCCGCCTGTCTGAGCCAGGTGGTCAGCTCCTGATCGCGTCGGGAACTGCTGTGAGGAAACCAGACGGACGGAGATAACCCACGTATCACGTCCCAAATCAACTGATGGACGTCACATTTGATTTCATCAAAACACATGGCGGTGGTTCTGGTAACTCACAGCTCAGAGGAACGCCGTTGCTCGAGTTCCCGGGGCGAGTGGCTGTCACGGGGCCAGGGCAGCTGTGTCCGTGTTATAGAGATGCTGCCCTCGCACCACGATAGGGCCTCTGTCAGCAGCTGTGCCCGGAAGACTTGTAACTCTAGGGAGCGCTTCAAAACGCCAAGGAGCGGGCCAGCGCGGCTCAGTGAACCCAGAGGTCACGGGTTCGATTCCCGATCTCGGCACATGCCTGGGCCGAGATCCATCCCCAGGAGAGGGTGTGCAGGAGGCAGCCGATCAATGTTTCTCTCTCTCCCTCTCCCTCCCTCTCTCTCGCTAATCAATAAAAACATATTTTTTTAAAAAATGCAACGGAGAAGCAAGTGACTGATGAATGAGAACAGGGTTTCCACTGGGGGTGATGCAAAATCCTGGAACTAGCTGAAACCAGTTTGGCTCAGTGGATAGAGCGTCGGCCTGTGGACTGAAGGGTCCCAGGTTCAATTCTGGTCAAGGGCATGTACCTTGGTTGTGGGCACATCCCCAGTAGGAGATGTGCAGGAGGCAGCTGATCGATGTTTCTCTCTCATCGATGTTTCTAACTCTCTATCCCTCTCCCTTCCTCTCTGTAAAAAAAAAAATCAATAAAATATATTTTTTTTAAATCCTGGAACTAGATGGTGGTGGTGGTGGCACAGCCCTCGCATGGCCTAACGTCACTGACTTGTGCATGTTACCGTTTAAAGTGGTAAAATTCATGTTATGTGTCATTTACCACAATTTTAAAAAACGGGGGAAGATGGGACGGTGGCACACTGCTAAGTTTAAAGGGCAAAGCTACCTCCATCCCTCCTCCCTGCCACAGGGAATGGGCAGAGCCAACCCAACCGCTTCCCTGGTTCCCGCGGCACTGCACAGGGAGGGCAGAGGCGGCGGGCGCCTCTCTCCTTTGGGCTCTAACGGAGCAGATGGGTGCGACTCAGGAGTGGATTTTCCTGGGCCTCTGGCATCAGCTGCAAAGATGCTAGCTCCACACAAGGGCCCTTCCGTGGCTGCCTGCGACCCCCTGAGGACCAGAGGCACCTTCCTGGTACCGGAAAACCTCTTGGCTTTGGCCACACACCCCCTCGGTCCATCCTGAGCGCTCGGGGCTCGGGGCCCTGGTGCGTGGAAGCGGCTAAATGCTCGCACCAGGGCCGGGGGTTCTCACCTGGGGCTCTCTCTTCAGGCCAACACAGAGCGATTCGAGATGGAGACGCGGGGTGTCAACCACGTGGAGGGGGGTTGGCCCAAGGACGTGAACCCCCTGGAGCTGGAGCAGACCATCCGCTTCCGGAAGAAGGTGGAGAAAGACGAGAACTACATCAACACCATCATGCAGCTGGGCTTGGTAAGGCTTCCTTCAGCCCCAGCGGTCCGGTTCCCCAACTGCATGTCAAGCCTAGATGTGCCTGGCCCTGTGCTCGGCTCCCGTGGCGACTCAGGGGAAGACCGGTTAGGAGCCTTCTATCTGGGAGCAGGCACACCCACCACAGCAGACCGGAGGGGAAGGCCGGGAGGTGCAGGGCCGAACAGGCTCTGGGAGGAGTCTGAAAAGTGGCCCCCGTGGGCAAAGAGAACCCCAAAGAACCCCACCCACCAGCTTCCCGCCACTAGGGAACATCCTTTCACTCAGCGCATTTGGACCATGCTTCTGGTCTCCGCCAGGCACGGTAGAGACTGCAGAAATGAATTCCACATGCATCCTGCTCCAAAGAGTGTATAATCCAACAGAGGGCAGAGACAAATACAGAGATAGCACCACACCACGTAGAAATAAATGATGTTAGAGGATGGATGACTTGCCATTTTGCCCCATTAGGAGAGAGAGTCCATTCCCGGCTGAAGGGATCACGGAAGGCTTCCTGGAAGAGGTGGCACTTGAGCATGGGCTTTTCCATGATGGACGTTTAGAATAAAGGGGAGGGCTTTCGGGGTGAAGGAGCTGGAGATGGGTGCTATATGTGGAGTCATGGAGACTTCTGTTTGCCGGGAGCAGTGTGTGTGTTGCCATTTTTTTTTCACTTTTGTCCCCAAGGAGTCTTTTTAGATATTCTCTTCCTAATTGCCTCCCCCCATGAAATGTCGATGCCATCGGTATGCCGTACATCTGTTTATGTACTGCATGTCCACCTGCGCTTTGTATGGGAAAAGTAGTAGTATTTACCGCTCAGAACCAGTTTTCGCCCTGTTGGGGCGACGCTGCCTCATTGAGAATGCACGGGCTGAGGGTGGGATAGGACCACTAGCTATTTCTCAGCCCCCCCAGACCTCATCTCAGCCCGTCAGACAGCAGGGCCCCCCATTCCCGATGAGAACTCCGGGTGTGCCCCCCTCAGATCATGGAGCACTGCGTGAAGCAGAACAACGCCATCGACATCTACCAGGAGTATTTCGATGACGAGGACGCGGTGGAAGTGACGGAAGAGGCCCCTTCCGCTAAGACCATCAATGTTTTCAGGTATTTTTTTAAATTGATTTCAGAGAGGAAGGGAAAGGGAGAGAGAGAGAGAGAAACATCAATGATGAGAGAGAATCATTGATTGGCTGCCTCCTGCATGCCCCCTACTGGGGATTGAGCCCGCAACCCGGACATGTGCCCTGACCGGGAATCGAACCACGACCTCCTGGTTCATAGGTTGACACGCAA
This sequence comes from Myotis davidii, assembly GCF_000327345.1. NCBI lineage: Eukaryota > Metazoa > Chordata > Mammalia > Chiroptera > Vespertilionidae > Myotis > Myotis davidii. The sequence continues at coordinate 3,352,811 of NW_006284343.1, forward strand.
CCACTGAACCTTGCCGGCTGGGCTTCGGGTGTTTCTATAGTTAGGCAGGTGCTGCAATCCCGGTCGCCTCTGTGGGCGGGTGTTCCTCCTGTGACCATAGGGCATGTTTCCAAGATTCAACACCTGAGACCAAAACGAGGTGCAGAGCGGCGTGCAGAGAGCACCGCTTCATTTGAAACACTCCTGGGTGTCTGTGCCTGCGTCCATGGGCACATGTATGTGTGTGTATGTGTGTGTATGTGCTTGAATATGCAGGGAATACCGGGGATTTGGGAAGTGTCTAGCCGCAAAGGCCAACCCTGGGAGATTCATTTTCCACCAGAACCCCCGGAGGGGTCTGACCTCGGCGGAATGACGCATTTCAAATCATCCCACCCAACCCCCCAGCTGAGGAAACGGACCCCAGGGAGGGGGATGTGCTCAGAGCGCACGGCGGGTGGGGACCCAGCCAAGGCTGGAACCCTGGCCTCCTGACTCCCGGCCCAAGCTCCTTCCCCTACAGTAGTGCTCCCAGGGAGGAGGGACGGGGGTGAAGCACACACTGAGACGCTGTTTGTCCATTCCTTCCGTATTCTTCCAGGAAACAGTCCCAGTTTGGGGCCATTGTCTGTAATACTTAACTCTTTCTCATGCTCCCTCCCCCCTTGCTCTTTAAATGAAGATCTTTTTATTTATTTTTTATTTTTAGAGCAATTTTAAGTTCAAAGCAAAATTGATCAGAAAGAACAGGACACGTCATCACCACCCTGTCTGAATCTGTCCCAGGCTGCGGTAGCCAAAGACCATAAAAAAATCATTAAAAAACGAGGCAGCTTAGGAACTACTGAAGTCTATTTGTCACCATTCTGGAGGCCGGGCGTTCTGAGATGTTTGGGTTCTGTGTCTGGTGAGGACCCACTTCCTAACTCACGGACATCCACCTCCTCACTCTGGGGTGAGGCTGCTCCCTGGAGCCCCATTTAAAAGGGCACTAATCCCATCATGAGAGCCCCACCCTCCTGACCTAATCACCCCTCAAGGCCCCCCCTTAATACCATCACATTGGAGATTAGGTCTCAGCAGATGAATCTGGGGCGAGGCCGGGGCCACCACACAAACCTTCAGCCTATAGTACACCCCAGGTCCGTAGTTTACAAATCACTCTGAGTTGTCCATTCCATGAGTTTTGACACAATTATACACATACGCCCCTAGTGTGGAGCGTGCAGGAGGCAGCCGATCTATGATTCTCTCTCATCACTGATGTTTCTATCTCTCACTCAGTAAAGCTGCTGGAAACATCCATGTGCAGGTTTTGTGGGGACACAGGTTTTGGACTAATTTGGGCAAATACCAGAGGGCACGATCGCTGACTTCTCCATGCCCCCTTTTATTTTAACATTGACGGGCAATCAAGCCTCAGGCTCAGAACCTGCAGCAAGTGAGAAAGGCGGACGGGGATTTAAAACTTTGTTTCCGTTGCTTTAATTTTTATTTTTAGCTTTTATTTACGGCTGGTGGGACTGGTGTTTTGATTAAGGGAGTCCTATAAATTTTGTTTTAAATAAATTTCTCTGAGTGGATGCTTATGCTTCAACACGTTTGAATATTTTAAAGAAAATTTTTAGTTAATAAGACATTTGGGGAGCCTGGCACCCCAGCTTTCTGCCCTTTGCTGCCCCCTAAAGGGACCCCCAGGAGATCAAGCGGTCGGCCACACACCTGTCCTGGCACCCGGACGGCAACAGGAAGCTGGCGGTGGCGTATTCTTGCTTGAATTTTCAACGGGCACCTGAGGGCATGAGCCATGACTCGTACATCTGGGACCTGGGTGAGGGGCGGACTGGCAGCGGCCGGGACTCTCGCAGGGAGGGACCGGGACAGGAGGTCCCGGTCTGGGGTTCAGGCTCAGCCTGGCAGTCACACCCGGGAGCAGGAGACGTGCTTTATTTCCAGATCTGTAATCAGGGCATTCAAGACCAGACCCCACAAAGTCCCGATTGTGGGCCCCCCGAGAGCGGGGCAGATAGAATCCCAGGAGGAGGGCCCAGGAGAAGGGCCCAGGCAGGGGTGGGGGGCAGGGAGCTCCCCTCTGCCCAGCTCTCCGGGTGCTTGTGCCAAACGCCCGGCCAGCGGGGGCAGCGTGTGCCCCGGGGAGCACTCCAAGGGCAGAGCTGGCAGGTGGGCATCGGCTCTCAGACCCCTCGTTGCCATCACTGTGAGAACAAGCGTGGGCTGTGGTTAGTGGGGCAGGTGCCGAGCATGGACGGGAGCACACTACCCTCTGGAGCAGCGCAGCGTGCTGTGGGGTGGGCCCCATGGTCCCCAGAATACAGACCAGGAAACTGCAGAAGCCAGGGGGGCGTGGGCTTCCGTAAAAACCGTAGGGTAAACCTTCGTTCCATTCCAAACCTGGGAAATGGACTCAAATTACAGTCACAGACACACAGTTCTAATGCCCCCAAACAAAGCCAGATATTCGCCACCAATCCTCCCCCCCCCCGCCCCCCGGGTGGGCCCCATGGTCCCCAGAATACAGACCAGGAAACTGCAGAAGCCAGGGGGGCGTGGGCTTCCGTAAAAACCGTAGGGTAAACCTTCGTTCCATTCCAAACCTGGGAAATGGACTCAAATTACAGTCACAGACACACAGTTCTAATGCCCCCAAACAAAGCCAGATATTTCGCCCCCCACCTCCCCCCCCCCCGCCCCCCTGCCCAGGCCCAGAGGGTGCAGCTGGAGAAAGGCTCGGGCACCCCTCCTGTAGAGGGGGTTGAACTGTTTGTCTCTGTCCTTTCCTTCCCAAGCCTGGTGGGATACGCGCGCGCGCACATACACACACACACACACACACACATCTATAATAATAAAAGTGTAATATGCTAATTAGACCGGACAACCTTCTGTACGAAGCCAGGGCTGGGAGGAGCCGTCCTCGCCTCTCGTCACCTTGGAGTACAACCCCAAGGACTCGCACGTGCTGCTGGGAGGCTGCTACAACGGGCAGATCGGTAAGGGGGGTCCCAGCGCTTAACCAACCGTCACCTGGATGGAAAGGCCTTTTGCACTGGACAAGCTCTGAGTCAAGTCCTTATGGGCAGCCTTGCCAGGGGGACTCGGGGAGCCCCCAGCCAGTTCTTCAGACAGAGACCCACGGAGCTCCATCCCCACTCGGTGGCCCCCGGGGCTGCCAGGCGACCAGTTCCACTGGGAGAGGGGGTGCTGCCTCTCAGGGCTCCCCGGGATGGGGAGAGCAGGCCGTGAGCAGGGCGAGTTCCGATGTAACAAGACCCCTGTTCTCGCAGGAGCGAGCGGTGTTAGAGTCCGCGCTCTGAGGGCTGCAGCCTCCGCCCGGCGTTCGGAGTTCTGACAATGCGGAGTGACAGTTCTGCTAGTGCTCTCATTGCTTGTGGGGAGGGAGGGCCATAGAGGAGGTCCATCCTCAGAGGTCCTTGCTGATCGCACGCCCAGAAAATGATTCTTTTTAAAAAGATGTTTTTATTGCTTTCAGAGTGAGGAAGGGAGAGGAGGAGGGATAGAAACATCGATGAGAGAGAATCAGACAGCGGCTGCCTCCTGCCCACCCCCGACTGGGGATCGAGCCCGCAACCCAGGCATGTGCCCTGACCAGGAATTGAACCTTGACCTCCTGGTTCATAGGTCGATGCTCAACCACTGAGCCACACCAGCCGGGGGAAACTGACTCTTTTGGTTACTAATGAGATCGGACAAAACCTGCCCACATGGGCTCTGAAGGTCCCTGCCCGCCCTCCACCTCAGGCCCTGGGGCAGCCTGTCTGTACCCCAGGCCAGACTCCCCGAGCAGGGAAAGGGTTCCCCACCCTCCTACCTTCACAGGCTCCACCCTCCCTTCTTCCTCCAGGAGCAGGAGCCAGACCGGCTGGGGAAGTTCTCAGAAACGCGCTGAGGCCAGGCTGCCCCTTGGCGCTCTGAGTCCCCGGGTCTCCCTCTCAGACCTGTGGCCTCCTTCCCGGGGGAGCCGCCGGGTTAGGGAGCAGACGTGGCTCCCATGGGTCTCCCGGCCCCATCGCCTGGGGCCAGGCTCCAGCAGACGAAGCAGAGCTGCTCCGCCATGTTTCCTTCAGGAGCCCTGCCTCACTCATTCTTCATCACCCCTCTCGGTGCCACTCCCCCAGCCCAGGCCCTGGGCCCTGCTGCCCAGTAGGGACCGCCACTGCGGGACCTCCCCTGCCCTCTGTCTTACCCCCTCTTCCCCGCCCCCCTCACCATGAGCGCTGCTTCCCCCCAGCAGGGCAAGCTTGGCCGGTGCACAGTGCAGGGCAAATGCTTTAGACGTGGACTCCGTCAGTCAGCACTTCAGTGTCAAGGACTTGGGTTGTTTGTTTTACAAAGTCAGCTTTCCTAGAAATGGCAAGCGCGGGGCGGGAGGTGGTGGTGCAGGGGGTCCTCGCTGCTCATTGTGGGAAAATGGAAACAGAATCGATTAGGACAAAAAGTAGATAAGCTTCGGGTCCTTCTCGGTAAAGCAGAAGTGAAGCACTAATGGGTGGGAGGGAAGGGCGAAGCTCCCTCTGGGAATTGTTTCCATCAGAGGCAGCAACGGCCGGAGGATGAAGGGGAAGGAGCTTAGGCAGCAGGAGAGGCTCACCTGCGTGCTCCTACCCCGGGCCTGTCCCTCGGTGCGGGCCTCCTCTCTCCCTGCCAGGTCACTCCATTCCAGGCTCATCCTCAGTCTCACGTCCCTCTCTCCTCCTCCAGGAAGCCCTCCGTGACTACCCCTGTGGGCCCCCCACCAGAGAAATCACATCCCGGGCTGTGTTTGCAGGTCCCCTTCCTGCCTCTCGGGGACAGTGTCTGTCCTTTTCTCTGCGGCCTCCCCAGGGCCCCGGGGGCAGGGCGGGGGGTGCTCAGCACGCGGCAGAATGACTGAATGAAGCGTGCAGCCTGGGAGTCACTCCTCAGAGATTGTGTGGGGGCTTCAGGGGTGGCCGGAAACTCAGGCTAGTGGGAACCCAGCGCTGATTCTAAGAAACCACGTCCCTGCCAAACCAAGAGGAGCAGCACCCCTGCCCCTGCTCCCCCACAGGAAAGGAAGCCCGCGCCCTGTTCACCTGCCCCTCCTTTTCCTCCCGCCAGCCTGCTGGGACACCCGGAAGGGCAGCCTGGTGGCCGAGCTGTCCACCATTGAGTTCAGCCACCGAGACCCCGTGTACGGCACCATCTGGCTGCAGTCGAAGACGGGCACTGAGTGTTTCTCGGCATCCACAGATGGGCAGGTACCCACAGGCGGGCAGGCGCCCACAGGCATGCAGGTACCCACAGACGGGCAGGTACCCACAGGCGGGCAGGCGTCCACAGATGGGCAGGCACCCACAGCCGGGCAGGCGCCCACAGCCGGGCAGGCGCCCACAG
>NW_006284343.1:3358395-3362613 GCF_000327345.1 Myotis davidii
AGGCGGGCAGGCACCCACAGGCCAGGTGCTGCAGGGGAAGGGGGTGGGGAGCAGTAACAGTTTCCTGGTTCCCCCTTGCAATCACCAGGGAGCATTTTCTTTGCATCTTATTATTGAATTGAAAACTACGTAACACATGCGCACAGGACAAAACGCAACAGGCACAAAAGGGCAGCCGCCGTCCCAGGAGGCACCGCCCACACCACACTCTCCCGCCAGGGGTAGTGTCTGCGCTCAGAGGCGTCTGTCTTCTTCGCCCTCTGTTTGCGCGCCCTCCACGTGGATCTGCCTTGATGTTTCACTCCGTGTATTTGGAGGTGATTTCAGAGTCATCAGCATTGCCCTGTGCCTGTTAGGGGCTGCATCGGGGATGGCAGCATTTATTGCAGAGGATTTTAATATTTTGTTGTTACCAAAAAAATGTAGCAAAGCATGTGTTTGCATGCACATGGTTGCACACATGGGCAGGTACACGGATAGCACAGGCCCCTGGCAGTGGGCTTTCTGGCCCAGAGGGCGTGTGCATGTGTAACATGGCTACAATGTGCCGTAGTGAGGGAGCCTTTAAGGAGAGGGACGCTGGGCCCACTGCTGGCGATTTCGATGCAGTAGGTGTGGGGGGGAGCCAGGCACCTGCATTTCGTGACGCCTGCCCATGACTCTGATGGCCAGACAAGTCTGGGAGGGACTGTCCACCAGAGCAGTCATTCTCAAAGCATGTTGTCCCTGGGGGCTGCTGTCTCACCCCCTTTTGACCAGAGTGACTGACGCCAGGGAGTTGGAGGAGGTGAGGGGGGCCGCAGGCCAGGAGACTCACGGGGCCCCGGGTCTCACGCCGCCCCTCCTCCCACCAGGTCATGTGGTGGGACATACGCAAGCTGAGCGAGCCCACCGAGGTGGTGATCATGGACATCACCAGGAAGGAGCAGCTGCAGAATGCCTTGGGGGCCATCTCCCTGGAGTTCGAGTCCACCTTGGTGAGTGTCCCTTCCTCCCCCTTCCCGTTTCTATCGCCGGGGCAGCCAGAGCCACGAGCGGGGCCGTGGCCCGTGTATCAGCTGCTTGCGGAGCCGGGGCTGCTGCTCACCTTGCGCCCGGCACAGCCCCAGGAGCACCGCCCCGGCCCCGGTGTCTTTACAGCAGCGCTCCAGCAGGGGGCAGCAGTGCTTCTTGCGGAGGAAGCCATGCTCATGCCCAAGAAGTCACCGGCGGGTGGTGGGTGGGCGGAACCGAAGGCAAGCTTCAGACAGGACCAGAGTCCAGAAGCACCCACTCTGTGTCGGAGGCCAGGCTCTGCCCTGGGACCCTGGGAGGGTCACTTCACTTCCTGTAGGGCAGGAGGAGGTGTTGGAGGGGGAAGTGAGGTCAGAGAAAGCTCCGAGGAAAACCACCGCGAAGGCGTAATTACAGGATTTAGTAACTGGGAAGGACCAGTAAAGCAATATCAAAGGTGGCCCAGCTGGTGGGGCTCAGGGGGTGAGCACCAACCTCTGAACCAGGAGGTCAGGGCTGGATTCCCAGTGAGGGCACAGGCCCAGGTTGCGGGCTCGATCCCCAGTAGGGGGCGTGCAGGAGGCAGCCCATCCATGACTCTCTCTCATCATTGATGTTTCTCTCTCTCTCTCTCCCTCTCCCTTCCTCTCTGAAATCAATAAAAATATCTTTATAAAAAAAAAAACCTAACATAAAATTTACCATGTTAACCATTTTTAAGTGTACAATCCAGTAGTGTTAAGTACATTCGCATTGTTGTGCAACGGGTCTCCAGAACTTTTTCATCTTGCAAAACTGAAACTGAAAATAGTTGTGTACCTTTTAAACAACTCCCCACCGCCCCCTGCCCCCGCCCCTTCTACTTCCTGTCTCTCTGAATTTGACTCCCCAGGCACCTCCTTTAAGTGGGCTCTTATGGTGCTTGTCCTTTTGCGACGGGCTTATTTCACTTAGCGTCATGTCCTCGAGGTTCATCCACATGCTTGCCTGTGTCAGCATTTACTCCCTCTTTAAGGCTGAATAATACTCCATTGTAGGAATGGACCACACTCTGTTTATGCACCTTCTGTCGCTGGGCACTGGGTGGCGTTCTGAGCCGCTGTGAATGACGCTGCCGAGAACTTGGGTGGACAGTGTAGCCAGTTTTGCAGGGAGCAGCTGGACTCACGTCTTATATTATTCATTTAATCACCTACTTGGTGAACAGACATTCGGGGTCTTTATGGCAGAACGCCTTGCAGACACAATGGTGCTGCATGAAGAGGGCTGGTGATGAGAGCCTCCAGAGCTCGGAGAGTCGGGGGCCTCCCTCAAGCACAGGGCCCTCGAGCAGGTTCCCAAGAAGGGTGGGGTCCGGTGAAGATGGGAAGAGTGGGGGCAGCCCCCGAGGAGCAGCTGGGACACAGCCTGAGCAGAGGCTGAAACCCCAGAAGGCTGCTGGCCACGCCGGCGCAACCCCGAGCTGATGTTTCACGGAGCCACCCACCCCTGTGTCACCCCCTCCGCAGCCGACCAAGTTCATGGTGGGCACGGAGCAAGGCATCGTCATCTCCTGCAACCGCAAGGCCAAGACGCAGGCCGAGAAGATCGTGTGCACCTTCCCTGGCCACCACGGCCCCGTCTACGCCCTCCAGAGGAACCCCTTCTACCCCAAGAACTTCCTGACCGTGGGCGACTGGACCGCCCGCATCTGGTCGGAGGAGAGCCGCGAGTCGTCCATCATGTGGACCAAGTAAGGGGCGGGGGGGAGTTAGGGGTGGGAGAGGGATGCAGGAGGGTGGAGGGGACGGAGGGGGCTCAACCCAGCGCAGGAGCGACCTGAACCTTTGTGTGCCCACACACACCCCTCCACAAGCACCTGAGCTTATGCTAGGAAGTGGCTTGAAGGAGGAATGCACTTCAAAGCACCCAGATGAGTAATAATAACAGCCCCAAGTTCACTTTGCTGACCCTCAAGGCAACCCCAGGAGCCGGTAGCCTTGTTCTCCGGTCACCTAATTGCAGGCGTGAGGGAGCCGAGCTACCGGGAGGCAAAGCCGTGTGCTCCCAGCCACCACACTGTTTATCCATTTACATGCCGATGGACACAGGCTGCTTTCGCCTCTGAGCTGCTGTGAATAGAGGCTGTGAACTCGGTGGACAGGGAAGGCCAGTTTTGCAGGGAGTAGCTGGAGGGGGGCGGGGCGCTCTTCTAGACCCATGTTTTACATTATTCATTCAATCATGTACTTTATCTGTGAACACATTCCGGATCTTTCTGGCAACATGCTAAGAGGACACGTGCTGTTTTCCGCAGCGGCTGCACCAACTGACATCCCCACCCACAGCAACAGAGGGCTCCCTTTTTCTCCGCGTCCCCGCCAACACTTAGCTTTTCTAAGAATACCCATTACTCCGGGCGAGGTACCGTTGCCTGGTGGTTTTGATTTGCATTTCCCTGTTGATTCGTGGTGTTGAACACCTTTTCATGTGCCCGTTGGCCATTTGCAGAGCTTTTCTTTGGAGAAACGTCTGCTCAGGTCCTTTGACCATTTTGTCATTGGGTGATGGGGTTATTTTATTTTTTTGCTATTGAGTTGTATGCGTTCCTTAGATATTTTAGATATTAACCACTTATTAGTATATGGTTTGCAAATATTTTCTCCCATTTCATTGTAAAAAAAAACAGCTAGCTTATCCATAGTTTTATCTACAGTCCACAAAACCATTTCACTTACTCTGCCTCATCTGAGCTTCGTGAACATGTGGGTGGGTAAGTCTGCCCCAATCCCACAGCTGAGAAATCAGGGGGCACAGAGGTGAGGTGGCTCAGTCACGACCACCGCCGGCCGGGCCATGGGTTATCTTGTATTTTGTTAGTCCTTTGCTGGGCAGGGGCTTTCTAGTGTGATGTGATCCCCCGTGTTTATGTTTGTGCTTTTGGTGTCGTATCCAACACTTCACTGCCAAGACCCATGCCAGGGAGCGTTCCCCTGTGGTTTTTCCTGGGAGTTTTATGGTTTCAGGTCAGACATTGAAGTCTTCAGTCCACTTCGAGTTGATTTCTGTGCATGGCGTCAGATAAGGGTCCGATTTCATTGTCTGCTGCAGAAACCTTTGAGACTCTAGATCAGTGACGGCGAACCTTTTGAGCTCGACGTGTCAGCATTTTGAAAAACCCTAACTTAACTCTGGTGCCGTGTCACATATAGAAATTTTTTGATACGTATTTGCAACCATAGTAAA
>NW_006284343.1:3381707-3383175 GCF_000327345.1 Myotis davidii
TTGTTTTCTTGGTTTTAATTTTGTATCCTGCTACATCGCTGAATTTAATTTTTTTTTTTTTGGTGGAGACTAGGTTTTTCTATGTACAATATCATGTAATTTGTGAATAATGACAGTTTTAATTCTGCTTTTCCAATTTGGATGCCTTTTATTTCTTGTCTGATTGCTGTGGCTAAGACTTCAAGTACTATGTTGAATAAGAGTGGTAAATCTTGCCTGGTTGTTTTGATTTGCATTTCCCTGTTGATTCGTGGTGTTGAACACCTTTTCATGTGCCCGTTGGCCATTTGCAGTGCAGAGCTTTGGAGAAACGTCTGCTCAGGTCCTGTGACCATTTTGTCATTGGGTGATGGGGTTATTTTGTTTTTTTGCTATTGAGTTGTATGCGTTCCTTAGATATTTTAGATATTAACCACTTATTAGTATATGGTTTGCAAATATTTTCTCCCATTTCATAGGTGGTCTTTTTATTTATTTATTTATTTTTACCCATTGTCTTTTATATATATATATATAAATATTTTATTGATTTCTTACAGAGAGCAGGGGAGAGGGACAGAGAGTCAGAAACATCGATGATCAAACCGCGGAGGAGTGTACATACCACTCTCCTGATTTAGTGGGAGGGGTTCTCTGGGCACATCCTCCCTCTAACTCCTTCAGCGAGTCCTGGGACTGTGGCACCGGGCCAGGTCCAGCCCCGCACGCCTGGCCCCTGCAGTGAGCTCTGGAGAAAGGCCAGTGACCAGCCCAGGGGAAGGACCAACCCAGAGCCCTTCAAAGTGCAGGCTGTAAGCTGTGGGTGGGCGAGGTCGGCACGGCTAGAAGTCAGACGCAAGGAAGAACTTCCTGGCCCACAGTGAGAACCTGCAGCCCGGGAGGGCAGGTGAGCAGAGCTGTGGCTCAGCAGCCTCCCCTCCCTGTCAGCCTCAGTGGCCCCTGACGGGTGGCCCCGGCTGCCCACAGGTACCACATGGCGTACCTCAGCGATGGCGCCTGGAGCCCGGTTAGGCCGGCGGTGTTCTTCACCACCAAGATGGACGGGACCCTGGACATCTGGGACTTCGTGTTCAAGCAGTGTGACCCCGCCCTCAGCCTGAAGGTCACGCACACCCTCTCCCCATGCAGCCGGATCAGGGGTGGGGAACCTTTTCTCTGCCCGGGGCCGTTTGAATATTTATAACCTCGTGCACGGGCCAAAATCATCAGCTTAACAGTTAGCCTGCTCAGCGTTTAATGAAGGCACCCCTCATGCCCTCATGCCTTGGCAGGGCCAGACCAAATGGTTCTGTGGGCCTCCTACAGCCTGCGGGCCAGACATTCCCCACCCTGATCTAGGCCCGCAGGCCCTGGTGGCATGGATGAATGTGAGGCTGAAGGGGGGGTGGGGAGTGTGTGTGTGGGGGGAGACGAGGTGGAAGATGAGGTTTGGGAGGGAGGGACAAAGGGCCCTGACAGCCAGAAGCAG
>NW_006284343.1:3384038-3384894 GCF_000327345.1 Myotis davidii
ATCTTTTGTTAAAAATATATTTTTTATCATTTATTTCAGAGAGGAAGAGGGGAATAGAAACATCAATGATGAGAGCGAATCAGTGATCGGCTGCCTCCTGCACACCCCACACTGGGGATCCAGCCCACAACCTGGGCATGTGCCCTGACCGGGAATTGAACCCTGACCTCCTGGTTCATAGGTCAAGGCTCAACCACTGAGCCGTGCCAGCCGGGCTAGCCCTCTGTCCTTGCTGTCAGCCCCGAGTGCAGGCCTCTTTGGGAGCTGTTGTGAGTAGAGCGAGGAGGACCCCGTCTGGCCCCTGTGCCAGGAGCCCCAGCTGCCACCCACTTCCCACGGGCCTCTCTGCCCCTGTCCGGCCCAGATATTTGAGCGGGAGACCCGGCGGGAGAAGATCCTAGAGGCCAGGCACCGGGAGATGCGGCTGAAGGAGAAGGGCAAGGCGGAGGGCAGGGAGGAGGAGCCCCGGGAGGAGGAGGTCTCCATCAACCTGGAGGAGCTGGTCGCCAAGGCCGAGGAGGAGTTCTTCAATGTCATCTACTCGGAGATGAAGAGGAAGGAGACGGAAGCCTTGAGGAAGCCCACAGAAGTGAGAGCCTGGGGTGGGGCCCGCATGGGCGGGGGGAAGGCATGGCACTGAGGTTCTGCCTCTTTGCTGACCTCCTGGGTGACCTCAAGCCAGTCACCTTACCAGGTGGCCCTCAGTTTTTTTAAAAAAATATATTTTATTGATTTTTTACAGAGAGGAAGGGAGAGAGATAGAGAGTTAGAAACATCGATCAGCTGCCTCCTGCACATCTCCTACTGGGGATGTGCCCGCAATCCAGGTACATGCCCTTGACCAGAATCGAACCCG
>NW_006284343.1:3395185-3397026 GCF_000327345.1 Myotis davidii
ATCAGAGAGAAAAAGGGTTATTTTATATATTTAAATGCCATTTAACAAAGAAAAATCAACCAAAAAAATGAGTTCGCGTGGCACCTCTGACACGCGTGTCACAGGTTCACCATCACTGCTCTAGATCAAACCGCGGAGGAGTGTACATACCACTCTCCTGATTTAGTGGGAGGGGTTCTCTGGGCACATCCTCCCTCTAACTCCTTCAGCGAGTCCTGGGACTGTGGCACCGGGCCAGGTCCAGCCCCGCACGCCTGGCCCCTGCAGTGAGCTCTGGAGAAAGGCCAGTGACCAGCCCAGGGGAAGGACCAACCCAGAGCCCTTCAAAGTGCAGGCTGTAAGCTGTGGGTGGGCGAGGTCGGCACGGCTAGAAGTCAGACGCAAGGAAGAACTTCCTGGCCCACAGTGAGAACCTGCAGCCCGGGAGGGCAGGTGAGCAGAGCTGTGGCTCAGCAGCCTCCCCTCCCTGTCAGCCTCAGTGGCCCCTGACGGGTGGCCCCGGCTGCCCACAGGTACCACATGGCGTACCTCAGCGATGGCGCCTGGAGCCCGGTTAGGCCGGCGGTGTTCTTCACCACCAAGATGGACGGGACCCTGGACATCTGGGACTTCGTGTTCAAGCAGTGTGACCCCGCCCTCAGCCTGAAGGTCACGCACACCCTCTCCCCATGCAGCCGGGTCAGGGGTGGGGAACCTTTTCCCTGCCAGGGGCCGTTTGAATATTTATAACCTCGTGCACGGGCCAAAATCATCAACTTAACAGTTAGCCTGCTCAGCGTTTAATGAAGGCACCCCGCATGCCTTGGCAGGGCCAGACCAAATGGTTCTGTGGGCCTCCTACAGCCTGCGGGCCAGACATTCCCCACCCTGATCTAGGCCCGCAGGCCCTGGTGGCATGGATGAATGTGAGGCTGAAGGGGGGGTGGGGAGTGTGTGTGGGGGGGAGACGAGGTGGAAGATGAGGTTTGGGAGGGAGTGACAAAGGGCCCTGACAGCCAGTCGCAGAGTGTGCACTTCCTCCTATGGGGCGGGAGCCTCCCCGGAGCCAGAGAATCAGACTGAGGCTCCTCTCTCCGCCTCCACGTGGGCCTGCCTGCCCCGCCTCCCGCAGGTGTGCGATGAGGCCCTCTTCTGCCTCCGGGTGCAGGACAACGGGGGTTTCGTCGCCTGCGGCTCCCAGCTGGGGACGACCACCCTACTGGAGGTCTCGCAGGGGCTGTGCAACCTCCAGAGGAACGAGAAGAACACGGCTTCTTCTGTGAGTGCCCGGTGCCAGGGCCGAGGTGCCCTCCAGCTCCCCTCCCCACCAGGGCCCTGCAGAGCAGGCCAGTCCGAGGGGCACGGATGGCTGCTCCCTCTCACCTCCTGGGAAATGGTGGACATCCTGGGGGGGCCGGGAAATGGGTGCTGGGGTGCTGGGAGCGCTGCGGGTGCTGCGGCTGAGCTCTGTCACTGCGCCTCCCCCTGGCAGGTAGCCCTGGAGGCACTCCGTGGGGCACACGATGCTGCAAACCCCTGGTGCTGGGACCTGGGTGGGCCTCCTGGCTGTGCCTGAGCCTGTGGTCCCACCTCTGAGCTGGTCCTTCATGGGCCCAGGGCCACCATATTGTACAAATCCAGAGGGCGCTCTTCACGCTGTCATCTATGTCCTTAGAACCCCTTAGAATTGAGGAACTCGCTATCCCAGCTCCCACCTTCCGACCCAAATATTTAGCCCTCTGTTCTTTATTATTATTATTATTATTATTATTATTGATTTTAAAGTTTGTATTGGTTCAATAGGGGTACCATAACAAAGGACCAGAGACTGTGTGGCTTCTACAACAGAAAATTATTTTCTC
>NW_006284343.1:3397595-3398892 GCF_000327345.1 Myotis davidii
ATATTTTATTGATTTTTTACAGAGAGGAAGGGAGAGAGATAGAGAGTTAGAAACATCGATCAGCTGCCTCCTGCACATCTCCTACTGGGGATGTGCCCGCAATCCAGGTACATGCCCTTGACCAGAATCGAACCCGGGACCTTTCAGTCCGCAGGCCGACGCTCCATCCACTGAGCCAAACCGGTCTCGGCAGGCCCTCAGTTTGTCCATCTGGCAAATGGGAGGCATGAGTCCCATCCTCCAGAGGAATCCAAGTTCCCAGGTGGACGCGGCCTCCCGAGGGCAGGAGCCATGCTCCATGCTTGTGGGAATCCTCCTCTCCCACCCCCATGGGTGCCTGGAGCACCCACGTGACCAACTGAATGAGGGTCGGGGGCTAAGGGAGATATCAGGTAAGAGTGAGCCCGAGGTCCATGGAGGGGCTGTGACATCCATGGTCCGGAGGAGGGCGTTCTGGTGTCAGGGGTGTGACCTGAGCTGAACTCCTGTACCTGTGGCCTGGCTCTCCAGCGCCCTCTAGCGGTAACAACTGGGCTGGCCGTTCCCTTCTCAGACCTTTCCTTTTCACTCAGAAAATAAGGAGATTAGCTCCAAAGAGTGTCTGGTCCCCTCCGAGGCCTCCTTCCACAGCAGGGACAGGCGAGGAGGCATTGTCCGTGCAGGCCGTTGCCTGAGAGACCCACAGATCAGATACCAAGATGGGCAAGTGCAAATGGGCAGCAGGGAAGGGCAAGAACTGGGGAGCGCATGTCCATGTCCACCCTTGTGGGTGAGACCAGTGGCATTGTTTGGGGGCGTGGCCCAGTGCAACGTGAAAAGGGGGAGCCCTTGCTCCAAAAGTCTTGGGAATTTCAAGACAATGACAGCAGAACATGGAAGCAAGTGTGGGACCCTTGCCAGCACAGCCTCGTGTGCCCGCATAGGGTGCCCACACAGGGTGTCCGCACACGGTGCCCACACACGGTGCCCGCACAGGGTGACCGCACAGGGTGCCCGCACAGGGTGCCCGCACACGGTGCCCGCACAGGGTGCCACGTGAAAAGGGGGAGCCCTTGCTCCAAAAGTCTTGGGAATTTCAAGACAATGACAGCAGAACATGGAAGCAAGTGTGGGACCCTTGCCAGCACAGCCTCGTGTGCCCGCATAGGGTGTCCGCACACGGTGCCCACACAGGGTGCCCGCACACGGTGACCGCACAGGGTGCCCGCACACGGTGCCCGCACAGGGTGCCCGCACACGGTGCCCGCACAGGGTGCCTGCACAGGAGGCCGGCCCTGCTTGAAGAGCTGTGTGGCAG
>NW_006284343.1:3419079-3420109 GCF_000327345.1 Myotis davidii
CAGGTTCCTGGGCGCTAATGCGAAGCCGGAGTGACGGAGGTGGATGAACACGCGGAGAGGAACCTGCTTCCATCTCTGGCTTCTCCCCTCTCCAGCCTCCCTCTCATGGGGTCTGGGGGGAGGTGTGATTCGCAGGCACATTGTTTAAAACAATATTTTTATGGATTTCAGAGAGGAAGCGAGAGGGAGAAGGAGAGAGAGAAACATCACTGATGAGAATCATTGATCGGTTGCCTCCTGCACGCCCCACACTGGGGATGGAGCCCGCAACATGTGCCCTGACTGGAATCGAACCTGGGACCCATTAGTCTGCAGGCTGACACTCTATCCACTGAGCCAAACCAGCAAGGGCTGCAGGCGCATTTTGTCTTCAGAAGGCCTTGGGTCTGAGTGGTCTTATTCTCACACTACCTGTGTGTACAGGCGGGCGGGGCTCCCTCCATGTGAGGCGGAGGTGAGATTGGACCCACAGCCCCAGACTCCCCACCCACCGCCTCTGGGCTCCCCAGCCCTCTGAAGGTGATGCCCATTGGCCACCTCACAGCGCGTGCGGCTCACACACACCCTCCTGGTGGGAGAGGCCCCAGAGGTGCTCCTCCTGGCAGCTGGGCCTCCTAAGGGGTCACGGTTCCCAGAACTCGACCCCTCCCCTTCTCCCCCTCCCCACATCTAGTCTCCCTCAGTCTCTGCACTGGGCCAGCATTTCCGGGGGCCGAGCTTAGAAGGCCCTCCTGGTCCTTACAGCCATTATTTTCAACCACAGCCACAGCCATGGGAGAAATATGGGGAGGGGACCAGGGACCCTCAGGAGGAGCCAGCCGGGTCACCCTGGCAGCAAGCTGCAGAGCAGGGCTTGTACCTGAGCCTGTGGGGCGCCACCACTGCCCCCACTGTCCCCATCGTCCCCACCCGCTGGCTCTGAGCAGCCACCAGGCCCTGGTGGCCATGGTGCTGGCACCCTCACCGGCCAGGTGGCTGCTTTTGGCCTCGGGTTAACGCCCCCAGAGGCAGGGGAGGCCTGCCCCCCGGC
>NW_006284343.1:3420290-3423401 GCF_000327345.1 Myotis davidii
GAGGAGCCGGAGGCTGAGGTCCAGGGTCAGGGCAAGGACGAGGACGAGGAAGAGGAGGAGAAAGAAGAGGGCCCTGAAGAGGCTCCAAACTAAAAGGTCAGGCCTGCCTGCAGCCCCTCCCCCACAAGCACCTCCATCTCCTGCCTCTTGGCACCGCCCTGGTTTTATAAGTGGGTGCTGATCTCCTTCCTTAGAGTGTCACTGGGGGGAAGGAAGGGGGAGCAAAGGGGCCCTGAGCCCAGTCCTCACACCCCACAAATCCCTGGCCCATGCTGACTCGCTGAGCCCGGTCCCCAGTGACCCCTTGGAGGGAGGAGAGGGGCACACTCACCCCTAAGATGGGAGCCCCTGGCCCCGCCACCACGGCCAACCCCACTTCGGGCCTCACACAGCCTGGCCCTGCGTGTCCCCTTCAGCTTCTCCAGGGCCTTCCCGGCCATCGCGTTCCTTCACAAGCTCCTCACAGCCCAGGCGGGGCCTTAGACGGACCTGTGGCTGGGGGCCTCCTCTCTGGCCCGCCCCACCCACAGCCGCATACAACCCGGGGCGGAAGGAGTTCCACTCTGCAAGGCGTGCCACCTCCAGGAGGGTCGGAGCAGAGCAGATCAGCTCGGTTATTCTTGGGCTCTGCAAGCTTCCTCTGGTCGTAATGACATTAAATTATAATTAAATGCATGATAACAGTGCTCACACTTACTAGTAGTGCTTGTTACTCAGCCTGCACCGAGAGCTTCCCACGCTATCTCGTGTCCTCCTTGTTACAAGTCCCTGGAAGGTTTGTACTCGATTATCCGCACTCTGCAGGGGAAGAGCAGGGTCCAGGAGAGGTGGGGGCGTGGCCGGGTGACAGAGTGAGCGAGCAGCAGACGGACAGGAGGCCAGGCAGCTCCGTCCCAACCAGCTGTGGGCCAGGCACTGGGCCGCCCTGAAACCGTGGCACAGCCGAGCAGCATTCGGCAACCATCTTCACCAGAAATGCCACAGGCAAGAGGACGCTTCAGCGCCAGCCTTGTCTCAGGAGAAGTCGCCGACCACCATTTACTCTGTGGGCGTCAGGTGGTCCCTTTTAAAAATGCCTGTGCTAGGAATCTCATTGGGGAGAGACCCGCTGCTCTTGTGCCCAAAAGAAAAAAACACTGAATGTCCACCATGGCTAGACCTTGAAAAATAATCTTCACAGGTCATACTCACTGGGCCCTTGAGCTTCAAAATAGAGTTGCCATCAGCATCATCCATCCCTGAGCCACGATGTGCCCAGGGAGACACAGAGGGAGGGAGCATGTTGCCCGAGTCCCATGGGAGCAAGGGGCAGACCTGGACTTCAGCCCACAGTCCGGCCCCAGGTGCGTGTGCAGGTGCAGGCACATGTGTGCACATATGTGATTATGGGGATGCACAATGGAGGGGCGTTCCAGGCAGAGGAGAGAAGGCAGCAGCCGCTGCTGCCTATGGACTGACAGGGAGGCGTCCACGTGGCTGAAGCGCCGTCACCGGGGGCTGGAACCAACCTGGAGAACACGCAGGGGCCAGGCAGGCAGGGCCTTGAAGGTCCCATTAAGCGTTTCCGCCTTTCTCCTAAGATCATGGAGGAGCAGGGGAGAGGTGTGCTCAGAGTTGCGCATATACTTTACAAAATCCCTGGCTGGTCATGGATGAGGGCCTGGAGAGAGGTAGCCCTGAGGCTGGTCAGGAGGAGATGCTGAGAGAAGATGGTGGCTTGGGGTGGAGTGACGGCCAGTCACGTACCTGTCTGCACCTCTGTTCCTACATTTGACAAGTTAAAGGAGTGTATCAGGAGGAGGCACCGGCTGAGCCACGGCCTGAAAGCAGGGCCCGGCACCAGCGTGTAACTGGGACACTCGTCAAGGTGGGTGGAGCCTAAGGCCGTAGAGCAGGATGATGGAGAGGGTGGGCAGGAGGTTGTGGGGACCAAGGCAAGGCGCCCGCTTGTACTTTGCTGTCACAGCCGCACCCTTTGAAAGTGGGAGGCAGCAGGAGGCGGCCATGACATTGCCCAGGTGACAGTGATGGAGCCTGGGGGAGTGGCCAGGAGATGAGGAGGAGGAGAAACACCTGCAGAGGGAGAACCTCCAGGATTCGAAGGTGGAGGATGAGAGGAAAGAGGAAGTCAAAAATGACGCAGGGACGTGGGGCCAGAGAGGACGGGGCACAGCCGCCAGCCTCGGTGCGCAGGCTTGGGGCAGCCTTGGCCAGAAAGCAGGACAAAATCTTGGGCCAACCCCCCTCCTCCCCGCACACCCCACTCCCCGCACCCCCGAAGGAGCGGTTTCCACCAAGCTTCCCCGCTTTATCTACTTACCAAACCCGAGGCCACAGGTGGCTCTCTGCATGGCTTATTAATAACTCTTACACACAAGCTCCTGGGGCGGCCGGGGAAGCCAGTCCCCCAGGGCACAGGCTGGCAGCATGCTCCGCCTCTGGATGCCCGCCAGGCCGTCTGAGCAGCCCCTGGGGAGGAGCGCTCCCTTCCCTGCTCCTTGAAGGAAGCCCATGGTTTCCCTCGGCCAGGGCTGCCCGGCTCAGCTCAGCTGGGGGGCAGGAGAAGACAAGGACGATGGGCCTTCAGACGCACCAGCACCTAGGAAACTAGGGCCCCGAGGGGAGGGGCGGGCACACTGGCTCCAGGTGGTTTGGCGAGTTGGATGCAGAGCTGGGACCAGGATCCTGGTTTCCCGGCCTCCTGAGGCGGGAGTCTTCCCGCTGGCTGTGCTCCCGGTTGTGAAATCGCTGTTATGCCCGCCACATGCGGAGGCCACAGCGTGGGACCCACACTGTCTTGCACAGCACTGTGCCTCTTCCGGCGGGCGGGGAGCCACAGGGCAGACAGACCCCACCGTCTTGACCTAGATTCCGGGTTTCCCGATGGGGCCCTGTTTGCCAGTGGGGTGCATGGAGGCAGGCTCTTGTGTGACCTAGTAATACAGGTGCCCCCCTCCACCAGGCGCGTGGGCAGCCTGGGCACAGGGACAGCTGTTTACCCCTCTGTCATCGGAGACAGGGGTTAGACACCAGCCACAGCCGCGATGCACGCCGCACCCATGGGAACACGGGGCAGCCAGCCGCCGCCCTGGAGACGCCAAGAGGCGGACA
>NW_006284343.1:3423664-3427453 GCF_000327345.1 Myotis davidii
CATCCCCGCAAGCATGAAGGACGGCGGGGACTCCAAGGACCAGCAGCTCACGGTGAGACGCCCGTCGAGGGCCCCACCTGTGGCCCAGACTCAGATTCCACCCCCGACAGACAGAGCGGTCCTTCCCCCCGCCCCCCCAAAGGACCCTCAGGACCAGGGAATGCGACTGTCCGAGAACTTTCCGAGCCCGAGCCCCGGAGTCAGGCAGGAGGGCGTCCTGCTGAGCCTGCGGCCAGCCCGCCGCTCCCTCTACACCAGCGGTTCTCAGCCTGGGCTGCACATTAGAACCGCCTGGGAATCTTGTTAAAATCCTGATTTCTGGGCTGCATCCTCCGGAAATTCTGTTTCTTTGTTATGAGGTGAGGCCACAACATTAGTAACAAAGAAACAGAATTTACCGAGGGTGAGAACCACTGGTCTAGATCTTGCCCCCAGGGGCCCCAGCCCCAAAGCCTGCCCCATGGGTCTCTGGGACAAGACTGCTCCCCCATCCGGAAACGCCAGGGCAGGCCTGGCCCTCCTCCTAGAAGAGGAAGGAGGGAGCCAGGGGGTTCCCCAACCCAGTGGAGTCGGGAATTTAAAGGAGCTGGGCATCACAGGTAGACGAGAGCCTCCAGGTGCCAGGGGAGCCGGCATGGGGCCGGGGTGGCTGGTGGTTGGGTTGCAACGAAGATGCTGTCCAAGCGAGGACTAAATGGTCCAGAGGATGCTGGGAGCCGCTGAGAGGGCGCCCGGAGCCAGCCCTGGGGTCCGGGCAGATGAAGAGGTGTGAGTGGGGAGTGGGGTTCAGGTAGAGACTGAGGGCGGACCTCCTGATTCTCAGTGGTGCTGGGTCAGAGTAATGGGGGGAAGGCTCAGTGACCCCAGGGCCACGGCCCCCTCCCTAACTTCTGAGATCTGGGCACGGGCCTTTATCCCCCGCAGGTGGGTGGTGATGTCACGGGAGGATGCTGCTGCTCCCAGACACTTCGCCTCTGCCGGGCTAGCTGGCTGCTCCGAACTGGAGCCAGGGCCCCAGCCCCCCAGCAAGCCCCCGGCCCTGGAACCCCCTCTCTGGCTGTCAGGAAGGCTCTCTTTGAAAGCAGCTTGATTGGCATGTGTGGTGTGTCCGGCACCGCAGGGCGGGAGCGTCCTCCCCTCCCAGCAGCGGAGTTTGGCTGAGGCGTCCGGTGCAGAGGCCGAGCGTGCAGTTATACCCACACACCTGCAGGCATTTCCCCTTGATCAGCAGAAACACACATACCTCCGTCCTTTTTTATTTTAATTCTTCGTTTTCTCTTTTTGTTAATCCTCACCTGAGGATATTTTTCCATCGATTTTTAGAGAGAGTAGAATGGAGGAGGAGAGACAGAGAGAAACATCGTTGTGAGAGAGACACATAGATCAGTTGCCTCTTGCACCCACCCTGACCAGGCCTGCAACTGAGGTATGTGCCCTTGACCGGAATTGAACCCAGGACCCCTCAGTCCGAGGGCCGACGTTCTATCCACTGAACCAAACCGGCTAGGCACGCCCCCATCTCTGGGCAAGGCTCATGCAGAGAGAAGACCCACCGGCTCCCAGTGGCTGGAGAATAGGGAGCGTAGGGGCCCCATAGCGCTGTCCTTGGGTAGGAATGTGGGTGGACCCAGGTTGAGGAGGGGAAGTTCCCCGCCCCCAGCCCCATCCTGCTGTGCTCAGTGCTGCCCCTGTGGTTGCAGTTCCTTATTCACAGGCACGGACAGCCTACTCTAGTGCCAGGGGCTCCAAGTTCAAAGCACAAGGGAGCGGCCACCGTTTAACGTGGGCATGTGACTGATGCAGCCCGGAGGAGCGGGCAGCACTCTGCCACGGGATCGCCCTGAGCCACGGGCTCCTGGGGAAATGCACACACTCAGCCCCAGCCCCCATTCGCTGCACCTCCTGCCCTGACCCAGGTGGTTGTCCTGAACCACTGAGTTTCCCGTAAGACCAAGGAGGCCTGAGACGGCTGGACAGAGGAGACGCCCTGGGCTTGCCCTAGCGGAATCCCCGGTCCTCTCATCCTTCTCTCTGGGGCCCAGCACAGCCCTTTCCGTCTCACCTCAGGGGTCTGGCCTTCCCTCCCAGGTGGCGCTCCGGGTTCGGCCCATCAGCGTGGCGGAACTGGAGGAAGGAGCCACCCTCATCGCCCATAAAGTGGACGAGCAGGTACGAGGGGCTGTGGCTGGGAGCTGCAGGCCAGGGCACAGGTCTGTTCCTACCTCATGGGGGCAGGTACCTGCTCACCTGGTAGAGACGGGAAGCGCCCTGTGGCTTGCTGCACCATCCTTCTTCTGCCCACTGAACTCTTGGCTAACACTGAATTGGCGACATCATCAAGGAAACAGGCTTCTTTTTCCAGGAAGCCTTCCTAGATTGATCCAAGGAGAGCTGAACGTTTCCCTAGCCTGGGTGGGTCCTGATCCCCAGTCCAGTTCTAAAACTTCCGCTTCCATGTGCCCATGACATGACTTTCCCCTTTTAATATGTGTGCTACGCATAGAGCACACATTTACATGGTCTAGCCCGCCTCCGGAGTATTCCTGTTTTGCAAAGTCCTGGGATGTCTGTTTGCTCTCTTGATCCTCATGTCACCATGATGAGGTGAGCAGGGCAAGTCCCACCTCTGTTTACACAGGAGGCAATCAGTATTTATCAAGTACCCACAACAGGCTGGTGACAGTGCCATGGTGAAGAGAAAAGACCCTGTCCTCCCTGGTTACCTTAGAGTCCAGTGTGGGCGGACAACACATTAATCACAGCGTTGCATCACAAACAGATGGGGGTTAGCGGCCCACAGGGCCTACAAAGAAATGCATAGTAAGTAGGAGGGGGACTTGGCCTGGTCCCGCAGGTCAGGGAGAAACGGTGCCTGGGCTGAAACAGGAGGGATGAAGAAGTGTCATCAGGACTGTGCCGAAAGGGAGAAATCTCAACCACAGGGACTGGCATGTGCAAAGGCCCAGTGGTGAGAGAGACTGTGATAGGCTTGGGTAACTGAGAAAAAAACTGCCCCAGCCTGTTTGGCTCAGTGGATCAAGTGTCGGCCTGTGGACTGAAGGGTCCCAGGTTCGATTCCAGTCAAGGGCACATGCCCAGGTTTCGGGCCTGATCCCCAGTAGGGAGCATGCAGGAGGCAGCTGATCAATGATTCTCTCTCATCATTGATGTTTCTATCTCCCTCTCCCTCTCCCTTCCTCTCTGAAATCAATAAAAATATACATATATTAAAAAAGAAAAAACTGATGTGGCTCAAGCAGGAGAGAGGTTCAGAGAGCGGGCTGGAGGTGTGAGCTGAGGCTGGAGATGTGGGCAGGGCCAGCCCACACACTCTGTGGGTCATAGCCAGGATGTGTGCTTGGGGAGGCAGTTGAGGACTCAGGTGCTGGGGTAGGAATGGGCACAGTGGTACGGGCACCAGCAGCAGGTTTGGGCCCAGGTAGGAGCATCTCGGTGGCATGGCCTACGGCAGTGATGGCAAACCTATGACGCGTGTCAGAGGTGACACGCGAACTCATTTTTTTGGTTGATTTTTCTTTGTTAAATGGCATTTAAATATATAAAATAAATATCAAAAATATAAGTCTTTGTTTTACTACGGTTGCAAAGATCAAAAAATGTCTCTATGTGACATGGCACCAGAGTTAAGTTAGGGTTTTTCAAAATGTTGACACACTGAGCTCAAAAGGTTTGCCTTCACTGGCCTAGGGGACTGCAGATCAGGTCCGGAGAGAGGCCTGCAGAGAGAGAGGCAGGGTCTGATCCCTAGCCTCTGTGGCAGCTGTGGAT
>NW_006284343.1:3430802-3434116 GCF_000327345.1 Myotis davidii
AGGAGGAGAGAGAGAGAGAGAGAGAGAGAGAGAGAGAGAGAGAGAGAGATCAATGATGAGAGAGAATCACTGATCAGCTGCCTTCTGCCTGCCTGGAGTCCACAGCCGCAGCACGTGCCCTGATCGGGAATAGAACCATGACCTCCTGGTTCATAGGTTGACGCTCAACCACTGAGCCACCCTGGCCGGGCAGCACTTGTTATTAAAATGACTTGTTCCTCCTCGAATGCAAGTGTCAGCCGCAGGAAAGCATACCTCTCTCCCAGACCTCGCTCAACGCCTGGTCCATAGGAGATGCCCAGAAAGCATGTTCACCTGGGCCACTGCCTGTGCTGCCCTCTGTGGCTTGGCCCCAGCTCACCTCTGGCCACGGCAAGGGCCCCTTTGTATGCCCGAGGGGACAGGGAAGGGGTGATGCTCTGGAGCAGGGGGCGCCGGCTGGGACCCAGACAGATGGAGACCCAGACAAAGCCTTCTTTAAGGGGATCCTGGCTGCCCACTGACAATGCACTGATTCAGGGGCCTGCATATCAAAGGAACCAAATGCCCGGGGGCCATGAACTTGGCAGTGCCGGGAGGTTGTTTGGAGGTCATCAGTGGGATATGGGCATCACTGAATGCCGCTCTCCTGCTCTCCCTCCCTGCACCAAAGCCCTTCCTGGGGGCACCCCTCAGGCCCTGCCTGTGTCCACGCTGGCACCGGAGAGGTGAGAACTGGTACAGCTGGTCAGGTTCCCGTGCAGCCGGCTGGGACCCGTGCCCGGCCCTTGTCGCTGGGTTTATCTTCAGTTGGGCTGAAACTTGATCAGGCTCCTGCTGCAGGTGTTAGGGCTGAGAAGGAACTGGATCCTGGACGAGGCATTGGGGGCAGTGGGCAGAGGCCCTGAGGAGGTGGCTGGACCAGGGGGCACCCCGAGGGGCAGTGCAGTCCGGACTACCTGACCTGTGCTCAGCTCAGGGTGACCCCCGAACCTTGGCAAGCTGTGGGGCCTGAGTCAGGGCCTCAGTCTTTCCTGCCCAGCCCAGCCCATCTGGAGGCCCCTCCAGCTGGCTCACCTGAACCCCACCTGATGGGTGGGTGAGACTCCTGAGGCCGGGCCTCCTGGGGAGCTGTCTGCCCTCCCTCCACCCCTCTCCCCCTCCTCCTCCCTCCTCTCTCCTCTCTCCTTCTTCCTCCCTCCTCCGTGGAGAATCCCAGAAGGAGGCCGTGCTGGGCCCCCTGGCTCTTAGGCCAGTTTAGGTGCAGTGAGCCAGGTGCGCGTCTACGGGGACCCGAGAAGGATCACTTGCCTCTGCTCAGTGGCCGCTGCACTTGCTTGTCCTGAGTGCCCGTGCTCGCCAGGGCAGCGGGATGTGCTTCTGGGTCGGGGAAGTTGGGGTGGCATGATGCCATGCAGAGCAAGGCACAAGTGGGCACGTGCTGGCTTGGGCATGGCAGGCTAGACTCAGGACGCCCAAGGGCCATGGGAAGCAAACTGGAGGTGGACGGTTCAGCCCGCAATGCCTGCCTGCCGCTGGGCTCCCTGCGGGGGGTGCCCATCTAGCCTATTCCTTCACCCCGACAGTGCAGCTGTGGGCATGCGGAGCTGGGTGGTCCCGGCCTCCTGGCTTCTCCGCCTCTGTTCCCTCTTTCAAGGAGCAGCCTTCCTCAGGCCTCGGGGAAAGCAGGGTGGCTGGGAAGATCCCTTCTAAAGTGGTTCGGGCGGCAGGAGCGGGAGGAACGTGTGGAACAGGCACGTAGGGGAGTCCTGCCATGGCCGGCGGGGCGGCCCCGGGCGGGCTGCCTCCAAGGCCCCCAGTTGCCGCTTCTGCAAGTGGGGACAGTAATCAGGATGCCCCCTCCAGGGGCTCTGTGGGCTGAGGGACAGGCAGTGCTTCCCAGTGCCTGGCGCACGGCAGGAGTCTAATGGGTGTGCCACCCGCCTCTAGTAGAGACGGAGAGTCCCCGGGCTGCGGAGGGCAGTGCGCGGAGCCAGAGAACGGGAGGAGAACCGCCTGCCAGGCTAGGCCGCTCCCTGTTTGCCCAGCTTGTCCCCGAGGGTATCGGGTCCTCAGCTGGGACAATGATGGCTCTCTCTCGGCTGCTCCTGGCTTCCGGCCGGCACGGGGGCTGATAGATATGAACTGATGCTGATGGAAACGCTCCGGTCTGGGCACAGCCCATTGTGTGCCCACACACGGCAGACACTGGCTCCTTTCTGTCCCTGCCAGTGGAATGGGGGTCCGGCCAGATCCGGCCAAGCTGCGCCTCTGAGAAGGGCCCGGGCTGGGCGTTCCCTCCCCGGCTGCTCCTTTGTCAGGGGGAGGGGTGTCTGAGCGGCGTGGGCTCGGGGCTCTCAGCACGGACTCTAGGCCCTGCAGGGACGAGAGGCCTCTGGTCCTGAGCTCCTTCTGACCCCACTGGGTTCAAAGATGCGCTGCCTGGCCTGCTGTTGGAGATTAGCCACAGCCAGCGGCAGGCTGGGCACCTCCGGAAAGCCCCGCTGTCCCCCACTAGCTCCATTCCTCTGACAGCAAGGCCCTGGTGAGCAGGAGGCCAACACAGGCTTCCCCTTGCCTGCCCCTCCCACCAGCCCCACCCTGAACCTCTGTCCCTTTCCAGCTTGTCTGTGGCCCTGGCCCAGAGGGAGGCTTGGGTGCAGACTTGGGCAGCCTTGGTCATGGGCCAGGTGGCCGGTCGTAGCTCTGTCCCCTCCTCTGAGGTCTGGAGCCCGCGGGCTGCTGGGGTGAGTCTGGGAGGGGTCTTAGCGCAGTCTTCCTTAGAGTTAGGCATTGTTCTCCTGGGGACATGGGAGATTTCAGCAACGAGGCTGTGCAGGGCCTCTCACAGGACAAGTCCTTTGGGGACAAGAGGCCGGATGCTGGGGAAGAGGGAGTTAGGGCTCGGATTTGTGAAAGGGGTTCAGGGACCTCGGCAGGTCCTGGAGCCCCCGTGCCTTCTTTGGCCTCCTGCGGGGCCAATGTGCACAAGAGCTTTCCCCCCGTGCCTGGCACACAGTGGGGTTACAGATGTTAGTCTCTTTAAGGGCTGAAACGGGATGGTTCGGGCCCCAGAGGTAAAACCGAGCCCACCTCTTGCCTTCCCATTGCCTGTGCCAGAGCTCTCAGGCCAGGGGTCCCCCATGGTCACCGCCACACGTCTGTGTTCCTAGAAGAGTGTGGTAGCCCAGCTGGCGTGGCTCAGTGGTTGAGTGTTGACCTATGAACCAGGAGGTCACAGTTCAACTCCCGGTCAGGGCACATGCCTGGGTTGCGGGCTAGGTCCCCAGTGTAGGGCATGCAGGAGGCAGCCAATCAATGATTCTCTCTCATCA
>NW_006284343.1:3434731-3435668 GCF_000327345.1 Myotis davidii
AGCCACCCCCCCCATCTCCCCAGCCCCTCCCAGCCCCAGGCAACCACTGACCTACTCCCCATTTCCGTAGATTCGCTATTCTGGACATTTCACATGAATGGAAGCCCAGTGTGTGCTGTCTTCGTGTCTGGCTCCTGTCACTGAGCGTAATGTTTTCAAGGCTCATCCACATTGTAGCACGTGTCAGAACGTCATTCCTTCTTTTTTAACATATTTTTTTTATTGATTTCAGAGAGGAAGGGAGAGGGAGAGAGAGATAGAAACATCAGTGATGAGAATCATTGATCGGCTGCCTCCTGCATGTGCCCACAACTCCGGGCACGAGCCCTGATCGGGAATAGAACCATGACCTCCTGGTTCATAGGTTGACGCTCAAGCACTGAGCCACCCTGGCCGGGCAGCACTTGTTATTAAAATGACTTGTTCCTCCTCGAATGCAAGTGTCAGCCGCAGGAAAGCATACCTCTCTCCCAGACCTCGCTCAACGCCTGGTCCATAGGAGATGCCCAGAAAGCATGTTCACCTGGGCCACTGCCTGTGCTGCCCTCTGTGGCTTGGCCCCAGCTCACCTGGCCACGGCACAAGGGCCCCTTTGTATGCCCGAGGGGACAGGGAAGGGGTGATGCTCTGGAGCAGGGGGCGCCGGCTGGGACCCAGACAGATGGAGACCCAGACAAAGCCTTCTTTAAGGGGATCCTGGCTGCCCACTGACAATGCACTGATTCAGGGGCCTGCATATCAAAGGAACCAAATGCCCGGGGGCCATGAACTTGGCAGTGCCGGGAGGTTGTTTGGAGGTCATCAGTGGGATATGGGCATCACTGAATGCCGCTCTCCTGCTCTCCCTCCCTGCACCATAGCCCTGGCTGGGGGCACCCCTCAGGCCCTGCCTGTGTCCACGCTGGCACCGGAGAGGTGAGAAGAGGCACAGCTGGTC
>NW_006284343.1:3435693-3438613 GCF_000327345.1 Myotis davidii
CACCTGACCTGTGCTCAGCTCAGGGTGACCCCCGAACCTTGGCAAGCTGTGGGGCCTGAGTCAGGGCCTCAGTCTTTCCTGCCCAGCCCAGCCCATCTGGAGGCCCCTCCAGCTGGCTCACCTGAACCCCACCTGATGGGTGGGTGAGACTCCTGAGGCCGGGCCTCCTGGGGAGCTGTCTGCCCTCCCTCCACCCCTCTCCCCCTCCTCCTCCCTCCTCTCTCCTCTCTCCTTCTTCCTCCCTCCTCCGTGGAGAATCCCAGAAGGAGGCCGTGCTGGGCCCCCTGGCTCTTAGGCCAGTTTAGGTGCAGTGAGCCAGGTGCGCGCCTACGGCAGGAGGCCGGTGGTGAAGGGGGGCTGGTGTCGGGGCGCACAGGATGCTGGGAGGGTCTGGTGGAGTCCCAAGGCTGCAGCCCTCCCGCTCCCTCACCCCAGTCACTGAGCCACCAGTGGCTCTTTGCCCCACCCCTGGGTCTGCCAAGGGTGAGAGGGAGTGTGGGGGCTGAGGCAGAGGTGCAGGGGTGAGGCAGGGGTGCAGGTGATTTTTAGAGAGAGAAGGTCCTAGGTGCCTCACGGCTGCAGTGACATGAAGGGTCTGCATGTTTTGAGGCCCGGGTTTGAGTCCTGTTTCCCCACCGGCTAGTGCAGCCGTGGGCAAACTACAGCCCGCGGGCCTTGAGTGTTGACCTATGAACCAGGAGGTCACAGTTCAACTCCCGGTCAGGGCACATGCCTGGGTTGCGGGCTAGGTCCCCAGTGTAGGGCATGCAGGAGGCAGCCAATCAATGATTCTCTCTCATCATTGATGTTTCTATCTCTTCCTCTCCCTTCCTCTCTGAAACCAACAACAACAGAGCGTGGTAGGCGCTCAGTCTGCTAGTAGCATCAGGGGCAAGACTAGACCCTGACACCAGACCCTTCAGGGGTGCCACTGATGACGACAAAGTGGGGGGTGGGCGGCCTGAGAGGTCTGGGGGCGCAGGGCTTCCAGAGTGGAAGCAGAAACTCCACACCAGCCCCCTTCCCCTCTGTCTCCCCCCCACACACACACACAAAGCCCACAGCTTGCGGACCCCCTCCCTCCCAGCTCTTTACCTACAGAATTTAAGTCACCTGACAAGATGGGTCATCCCATAATTAGCCTCTATCTGCTCAAAACCCAGCTGTCACCCCCTGTGCTCCTGGGGTCCTGTCTGAGGAGCCAGGCAAGGGCCCTCGAGTCCTGGCTGGGCCTCTGTTTCCTCCCCGGAAGCTGGGATAGTAACCTGCTCCGCCCGCCCAGCCTGCCCAGCAGAGGGCTCTGAGAGGATTAGGGGAGGTCTTGTACAGGGAGCCACAGCCACACAATTGGGAGGCTGTTGTGAAAGATAAATAAAGTATCAGGTGACAGATGGCAAGTGTGTGTGTGGAGGGGAGGGGGAGGATGGAGGAGGGGCACTGGGAGGGGCAGCCTATTCGCCCCCTTTCCTGCCGGGCTCCCTCCACACCCACCATCTGGATGCTTCATGCCCCTGTTGCCCCCCAGAGCTGAGCCTGGTGGTGAGTGACTGGGGGAGAATGGGAGGGTTCTTCACCCTGCCCCTTAGCCATCACCTCCCCTTAGCCCTCACCCCCCTTAGCCATCCCCCCCATCTCCCCAGCCCCTCCCAGCCCCAGGCAACCACTGACCTACTCCCCATTTCCGTAGATTCGCTATTCTGGACATTTCACATGAATGGAAGCACAGTGTGTGCTGTCTTCGTGTCTGGCTCCTGTCACTGAGCGTAATGTTTTCAAGGCTCATCCACATTGTAGCACGTGTCAGAACGTCATTCCTTCTTTTTTAACATATTTTTTTTATTGATTTCAGAGAGGAAGGGAGAGGGAGAGAGAGATAGAAACATCAGTGATGAGAATCATTGATCGGCTGCCTCCTGCATGTGCCCACAACTCCGGGCACGAGCCCTGATCGGGAATAGAACCATGACCTCCTGGTTCATAGGTTGACGCTCAAGCACTGAGCCACCCTGGCCGGGCTGTTTCCTGGACTCATGAGGGTATCCTTCCCCGAGGCCTCCGGCTCCCCCTCTAATGTGCTGGGTTACTCTTTGGGCCCCTGGAGAAGGGCCGCTCTAGCATTTCCGCTCATTTCACTGCTGGGAACGGCCATTCTCCTGGCCCTCTTCACTCTGTGGGTTCTGTCTCACTCAGCTGGAGGGTGCTTTCAAATGATGGTCACAGAGGCGCCCGCCAAAGGTGGGATTTCCGGGCCTTTGCGTGCCTCAACATCTCCCTTCCGCCTAGAATTCCAGGTGTAAGGAGACTTTTCCTCTCTACTTTGACCTCTAGCGTACAGTTTCAGTGATGGCAATCTGCTTTTTTTTCCTTTTAGGTAACCAGTTTTGTTTTTCCCTAAACTTTTAGGGTTTTTTTTGGTTTTGGTCCTTGGCATTTCTAATTTTAACGGGGCCATGTTTGGGTGGGGGACCTAGTTTGTATTTTGTGTCCAGGCATCTGTCGTTCATTCATTCGCTCATTCTTTTCTCCCATTTTCTCGGTACTTATTTTCTGGAACTCTCATGATATCGTTGGGCACTTCTGGCTTGATCCTCTGAGTCTCTTGCCTCATGGAATTTTTATGTCTGTCTTTATCTGTGGTCTTGAGGGTTTCTTTGACTTTGTCTTCCAGTCACTCAAGTGACCTTTTTCTCTTTAGCGATTATGTCTTTAGTTTCCAATAATTCTCTCTTGCTCCCTGAATGTTTTATTTTTCTAGCAACTGCTTCTGTTTGTGACTGTCGCGTTTCCCCGAGTCTCTCTGAGCACTTGAATTGGAATGGCTCAGACAATTCTCTTCTACTTTGTTTTCTCTGGGGTCAGGGCTGCATTTATTTATCTGGATTCTTCTGTGAAGTTGGTTTTTCTCAAGTACCCAGTGATC
>NW_006284343.1:3438888-3441981 GCF_000327345.1 Myotis davidii
TGAATAAAACTAAAAAAAAAAGACCGTACCCTTTTATGTAATGATGTTTACTTTGAATTTATATTAGTTCACACAAACACTCCACCCATGCTTTTGTTCCGGCCCTCCGGTCCAGTTTAAGAACCCATTGTGACTCTCGAGTCAAAAAGTTTGCCCACCCCTGGGCTAGTGTGTGAGCTTGGACAGGTCACTGCTCTGAGCCTGTCTCCTCCTCTGTGAAGTGGGACTGGCAGTGGCCTCACCGCCTGGCCCATGGGGGACTAACGGGGTTGGTGCTCAAAACAGGTCCTGACACAAGTACACGCCCAATGAGCCCCAGCCCGTGTTACCGTTGCTCCTCCCCTGGGGACAAGCACGGGGCTGGTGCAGGCAGAGGAAGGTGGTCTAGGGCACATGGCACCCTGGACTCCTTGGGCATCCAGGGCCAAGTGCCCAGATGGGGCACACGGGCGCTGATGGGACAGGGCTGGGCCCGGGGCTCAGGGGCCCAGGGCTGCCCAGCTCTGGGACCTCCTGCCGGCCCTGACTGTGGTCCCCGGCTTCTGGACCCCCACCCCTGGCCCACACCCTGAGAGAGGAGGGGTGAGGTCAGTGCCAAGAGTGTGGCCGGGGCTCCGGTGACGGGGGCCTGCCCGGGGGCCCTTTGCAGATGGTGGTTCTCATGGACCCGATGGAGGACCCCGATGACATCCTGCGGGCACACCGGTCCCGAGAGAAGTCCTACCTGTTCGACGTGGCCTTTGACTTCACTGCCACCCAAGTGAGAGGGCTGGGCCTGGGGACACCCTCTGCCCCGCGTGTGAGGGACCCTCAGAGGACCTGCCACCAGCCCTCAGCCTGCCCTCCACCGCTCGCTCCCTGACTCCCCCCTCCTGCGGCTCCGTGCGTGCAAGTGTGCGCTCGCCTGCCTGGCATGTGCACGGCCTCCCGCCTGGGCACACCCGGGTTGGTGTGCAGACACCTCCTTCCACGGGTACCCCCACGGCACACCCGGCAGGTGGCCCCCTGGGAGCTGGAAGGAGGCGCGGGAAGCCCATTGGGTGTGAGGAAGTCTCGGGGAAGCTGACACCCTCCCAGGGACCCCCGTCCTGCCCACCTGTGGGGCGTTCCCGGGAGCAGATGCAATGCGTCCCCGAGGCTGGGGGCCGGCCGCCAGCTGTGGGGGAGGCATCTCAGGTGTCCTGAGCGCTCTTTCAGGCGGGCATCCCCCCATGGGCTGAAAGGAGAGACACCCTCCTCCACGCCCACCCCCACTTCTCTGGGGCCAAGGGACAGAAAGGCCGCTGTGGGGAGCAGCGGGAAGGTGCCCGTGGGCAGGGTGCCCCACCCGTGCCCAGGCCCCTGGCGGCTGTCCTCTCCCTCCCCTGCAGGAGATGGTGTACCAGGCCACCACCAAGAGCCTCATCAAAGGCGTCATCTCAGGCTACAACGCCACTGTCTTCGCCTATGGCCCCACAGGTGAGGGGAGTCCACACCGTGGGGGGGACCGGATGCTGTCCCCCGTGAGGAGCAAGCCCCCTCGCCCTGTGCCAGAGAGCCCGTCTGGCCCCAGCTGGGGCAGGGCTCAAGGATGTAGCTGATCCACCCCCCTCGCAGGGCCCTCAGGCCCCAGCGGCCCCATCCCCAGGCAGGACACCATCCTCCCCAATCCTCAGGGGACACACCCAGGTTGTCCAGGACACCCTGCCCGGCAAGGTGGCACTCCGACCCACCCCGCTCACCCACCCCGTGCTGTGCCCAGGCTGCGGGAAGACCTACACCATGCTGGGCACGGACCACGAGCCCGGCATCTATGCCCGGACCCTCGATGACCTCTTCCGCGCCATCGAGGAGACCAGCACTGACATGGAATATGAGGTGTCCATGTCCTACCTGGAGGTGAGCCTCCCGCAGCCGCTCAGTCAAGGGGCCCATGGGACGGGGCTGGCCACCTGCCCGGGCCCACCACCAGGCCGTTTCCCGGGCTGGTCCCCACGGCAGCCCTCCCGCACACGCTGCTGGCCCCACTTTACAGAAACGGGAAGCTCAGAGACATGAGGCAACTAGGCCAACGTCACACAGTGAAGAGAGGGAGCAAGGATTTAAACTCAGGAGCCCTGCTCACTGGCCCACACTCCCAAACAGCCTTCCGCTGAGCGTGGGCTCAGCGCCCACCCTCCGTCCTTGGCGTCCATTTCTTTCTTTCTCTTTTAATCCTCACCAGAGGATATTTTTCCATTGATTTTTAGAGAGAGTGGAAGAGAGAGGGAGAGACAGAGAGAAACATCGAAGTGAGAGAGAGACACATAGATTGGTTGCCTCCTGCACGTGCCCCAGCCGGGGCCCAGGCTGGGGAAGAGCCTGCAACCAAGGTACGTGCTGACCGGAATTGAACCCGGGACCCATCGGTCCGCAGGCCAATGCTCTATCCACACCAGCGAGGGCCTCCGGGTCCATTTCTTCAGGCCGACCCTGTCTGCCCTGCCAGGCCACCTCCTGGCGCTCGGTGTACGTGGGGGCTGCTGAGGACTGTACATACATGGACAGGCTTGAACCTGCCAGCCTCTGCTACCTCACCCCAGCCCCAGCACCCAGCGCCCACCTGTGGGAGGACCACCACCGGCTGGGCGGGAGCAGCAGGGGTGGGAGCCTGCAGAGGCCAGATGCGGCGAGAGAGCCAGTGGGCTGGCCTGCATCTGGCTCCCTGCCGCGAGGCTCCCTTCAGGAGCTGATAATCTCCCGGGTGACAGCTCCGGCAGAGCAGCGATGCATCCCCGCCAGCAGCTCTCCCATCAGCACGGCGTGGACTCTGCCAGCCAGCGAGGCGCACTGGGTGTGGGGGTCGGGAGAGTGGTGGAGGGGTTGCTTAGCAACAAGCAGGGCAGGCCGTCAGTCAGGTCCCCATCCCCTGCCTGCAAAGGGGGTCCCTCTCTCCTTGGCTCTGGTGGCTCGATGTTTCCAGTGGACGCTGAAGCCCCCGACCCCCCACCCCTTAGAAATAAAGGGGCCGTGAGCTCCTGTCCCTTCTCGCTCAGGAGGGATGGGGAACCTGGGCCTCAGTCTCCCACAAATACCTGTCACGCCCCTGTCCCTTCAGATCTACAATGAGATGAT
>NW_006284343.1:3442129-3445253 GCF_000327345.1 Myotis davidii
AGGACAGGGGGGCGAACAGTGACCCCTGAGGGGCAGGAGGGGCGGAGGGGTGACCAGCCAACCAGCCCCTGCCCTCCACAGGCCCCTCCACACAGGCCAGCCCTCCTCCTCCTGGTCCCTTCCCCAGTGTGTGGCAGCGCCCCAACTGGTCCCCAAGAATGGCCTCCCTCCTGCCCGCCCAGATCATGCACTGGGGGTGGGTTTGTCATCGATGGCCTTTATTACACTGAGGTCTGTTCCCTCTAGTCCCACTTGTTGAGAGTTTTAATCATAAATCGGTGCTGAATTTTATCAAATGCTTTTTCTGCATCTCTTAATATGATCATGTGGTTTATAGCCTTCATTTTGTTTATGTGATGGATCGTGTTTATTGATTTGTGGATATTGTACCAACCTTGCATCCCCAGTTCATGATAGACCTGGCCGGCTCCGAGCGCGCGTCCCAGGTGAGGGAGCTCCCTGGAGGCTGGGGGAGGCCGTGGGGGGCCGGAGGAGGGGATGCGGCCTCCCAGATGAGGTCAGCTCCCCCAGGACTGGGGAGAATGTTTTTTGTGGGGGGCGGGGAGGCGGGGCAGAGGGCAAGGATGCCAGCCTCCCAGTTCAAACAGAAGGAAAGGAGAGAAACCCACCCTCCAACACACACACACACACACACACGTCCTGGAGCCTGGGGCGCCCTCTAGGGCCCTGTGCCTGTGGTGCTCCTGGCTCTGCCACTGCCTCCCTCCACCTCATTCTCCGCACAGCACCAGGCTGGGCAGGGGGCCTGCCTGGGGGAGACAGAGGGCGGCTCTCTCAGCCCCGAGCAGTCAGTCCCTCATTCTCACTCAGAGGCCCCCTTCTCTCCCCTTGGACCCTGCCCTCAGGAGGGGGCCAGGGCAAGGCCCGGTTGTCATCTCGACCTTTCAGAGCCCTGGGGGAGAGGGAGAGGCTCATAACCCAGGATCCCCAGGCGTTAGGGGTGATGCCTGTCCCCAGCCCCGTGAGGCCACAGCTCCGCCCCCCTCCGCTTGCCCCCAGACACAGAACCGTGGGCAGCGCATGAAAGAGGGGGCCCACATCAACCGCTCCCTCCTGGCCCTGGGCAACTGCATCAACGCTCTGAGCGACCGGAGCAGCAACAAGTACATCAACTACCGCGACAGCAAGCTCACCCGGCTCCTGAAGGTACCAGCGCCAGCCCGGCCCAGGCGCTGGGCACCAGGGGAGGCTGCCGGGTTTAGCCAGTGATACACAGGGTGCCCAGCCACAGTGGAATTTCACAAAGACAACGAACTGCATTTTTTTAGTATAAGTACGTCCCAAATAGGGCATTTGTATTTTATCTGGCGACCCTCACCAAATCCAATCTTCATGCGACGATCCCCATTCCTCACTCCGGCCAAAATCACAGAGCCATCAGCCATTGGGAAAGGAGGGGCCTGGGCAGCCAGACTGGAGGAGAGAGGAGGGAGGCCCCCTCGGGCTCCGAGCCAGCCGGCCGCGCCTTCCCTGCTCCTCTGTGAGGGGAGAGAAGGAGAGCCGGAGGCCCTGCCTGGGATACTCGAACTTTCCAGATGAGAACTTTGGAGAACAAAGTGGACATGGGAAGTGGGGACGGGGAGGGGGAGGGGAAGTCTGGACTGAGGGGGACCATGTGGGGTTCAGCACCAGGACGAGGAGAGAGAGAGAGAGAGAGAGAGAGAAGAACAAAGTGGACATGGGAAGTGGGGACGGGGAGGGGGAGGGGAAGTCTGGACTGAGGGGGACCATGTGGGGTTCATTACCAGGACGAGAGAGAGAGAGAGAGAGGCACTGCAGGGGACCCTGGGCAGCCTGGCTGACCACAGGCCCCCCTCCCTATTCCTCCTCGCTGTTAGGACTCCCTGGGGGGGAACAGCCGCACGGTGATGATCGCCCACATCAGCCCCGCGAGCAGCGCCTTCGAGGAGTCCCGGAACACCCTGACCTACGCCGGCCGGGCCAAGAACATCAAGACCAGGGTGAGGGCCCCACGGAGCCCCTGGACTGATCCCAGACCCTGCCACCCCTCCCGCGCTCCCTGGAACCAGCCACCATCGCACTGGGCCCATTCCCCCCGCCCCGGAAAGTTACCCCAGGCCCTCTCTCTGCACCTCCAACACTTGCATGCTGCCCCCCAGGCTCCCCTCCTTCCTGTTCATGGTCTGAGCTCCCCTGGCCCAGCCCCTCCCCCTCCCCTTGGCATCTTCAGATGCTCATTCAGACGGTTACGTTTCAAAGCACCTCATCATAACAGCCACACACGCCGCGCCCTTTGCCATTCGTCTCACATGCTCCCCGCGTGAGGCCGGGGTCACCAGTCACGTTTCACAGTTTAGGAAAATGAGTCCGAAGGAAGGGAGGGGGCTCCCCCGTGGGCAGTGATGGCGCTGAGACTGTCCCGCTGTCTGGGAGGGAGTCCATTTCGATGTGTGTGCGAAGGGGCGGATGGATGAACGTCAGAGCGGCTCATTCTCCCGACACTACCATCTTCCAGCCACCGCTCCCTTCCAACCCTCAAGGAACTTAGCGGGGAGGAGACACGTCCTTGAGCCAGTTGATAGCTCAGAATATTATTAACAGCAGGTCCAGGATGCCAACAGGTGGCGGGCTGGTGGGGTTCCGCGGAGCTCTTTGGAGACTGTGAGCGGGACTCGGGAAGCTGGGAGGACATTCCAGAAGGGGGAGCAGCAGGAGTAGAGGTTCCAAAAGCAGGAAGGAGACGGTGTCTGGTGGGATGGGGAGAGCCGGATGGCTTCTCAACTATCATAGAATGTTCACGACAAAGCAGCGGGTCTAAAGGCAATCCAGACAGCCCTGCTGGTGGGGCTCAGTGACCTCTGAACCAGGGGGTCACAGTTCGATTCCCGGTCAGGGCACATACATGCCCAGGTTGCAGGCTCAGTCCCCAGTAGGGGGCCATGGAGGATGCAGCGGATCCATGACTCTCATCATTGATGTTTCTCTCTCTCTCTCTCCCTCTCCCTTCCTCTCTGAAATCAATGAAAATACATTTTTTTAAATAAGAAAGAAAAGGGAAATGCAGACAGACAGTGGTGGGCCGTCATCACAGGTGAAGGAACCAGGGCAACCCCCAGGCAATAGGGAGCCAGTGAAGGTTCAG
>NW_006284343.1:3445267-3446961 GCF_000327345.1 Myotis davidii
CAGCAGGGGGAGCAGCGTTTTAGGAGCCGGCTCTGTCAGCGGCATGTGGTGAGAGAGGCTGTGGGGTGGGAGGCAAGGCCACTGCTGTCACCCAGAAGCCCTGGGGGTGGGGGAGAGAGAGAAAGGAGGACCGCAGGCCGGCCCGGCCCCTGGGGTGACTGTACCTGCTCTGCCCTGCCCCGCGCTCCTCGCAGGTGAAGCAGAATCTGCTCAGCGTTTCCTACCACATCGCCCAGTACACCAGCATCATCGCCGACCTGCGGGGCGAGATCCAGCGGCTCAAGTGCAAGATTGATGAGCAGGGAGGGCGAGGCCAGGCCCGGGGACGGCTGGAGCGGGGCGACATTCGCCACATCCAAGGTGTGTGTGTGTGTCGGCGGGAGGGGGGCTGTCTGTGTTAGTGGGAACCCGTCTCCCTCAGCCCTTGCAGGCTGTCTCAGATGGCCCTGGGGTCAGACTCTGGCTGGGTAGCCGTGCTAGTCACTCCACCGCTCTGAGCCTTCGCTGTAAAGTGGAATCGTGATCGCTGAAGATTGGGGGGATCACACGAGTGAGGGACACAGGAGCATTTAGCTGCGTAGGACCTCACCCTCCACGCCACAGTGTAGGGGTGCAAGGCCGAGCCCGGCATCACCAGAAGGGGCACCGCCTACATTCTCTTGTAGACTTAAGTTTGCCACGATGGTTTGCCACCTGGTGGCAGTAACGTGTCTAAGGGGCACTTTTTAAAAATTGATTTCAGAGAAGAAGGGAGAGGGAGAAAGATAGAAACATCAATGA
Source organism: Myotis davidii (assembly GCF_000327345.1). Lineage (NCBI taxonomy): Eukaryota > Metazoa > Chordata > Mammalia > Chiroptera > Vespertilionidae > Myotis > Myotis davidii. The sequence continues at coordinate 3,446,048 of NW_006284343.1, forward strand.
TGAGAGAGAATTATTAATCAGCTGCCTCCTGCATTCCCCCTACTGGGGATTGAGCCTACAACCTAGGCATGTGCCCTGACAAGGAATCAAATCCTGACCTCCTGGTTCATAGGTCGATGCTCAGCCACTGAGCCACGCCGGCTGGGCTAAAAGGCACCTTTCAATAGCTGACACAAAGGTGCTGTAAGAGCTAGTGGGAGCCTGGTTCATACAGAGGGGCTGGGGGTCACCTCTGAGCCACAGCCTGAAGACTCAGGGCAGTGCCGGAGGAGGTAGCAATCCAGGAGGTCGTTCTAGAGGCGGTGGCTGGACAGAAAGTGGTTTGGGAAGAAAGGGCGGGGAGGGCCCCTAGCGGGGCTCGACTTGCCTGGCCAGAAGCCTCTCTCCTCACTGAGCTCCCCACACCCATCCATGGGCAGCTGAGGTCCAGCAGCACCGCGGGCAGGAGGAGCAGGCCAACATGGGGCAGCTGCGGGAGCAGCTCATCAGCGCTTTCCAGGAGCAGATGGACGTGCGGCGCCGCCTGCTGGAGCTGGAGAACCACGCCATGGAGGTGCAGATCGACACCTCCCGCCACCTGCTCACCATCGCCGGGTAAGCACACACATCACCCCCCCCCCCCCCGGAACCCCCCCCCCGCAACACACATACACACACCGCCCCGACCCTCCTGTCCCACCCCTGGGCCCGGGACAGGGGGCTCCGGCTGTAGCTGCTCACTGTGCCCTGTTCCCCATGGCCCGATCCACGTCTCCCCGTGGGGATGGGGCCGAGGCAGCTGGGAGCAGGAGAAGTCACGCAGGGCGCTCAAATGGCGGGAGGAGCAGCGGAAGGAATCCTACACCAAGGACGACAGCGAGAAGGACTCGGACACGGGCGAGGACCCGCCCGACATCGTGGAGCCGCCGGAGGTG
>NW_006284343.1:3447590-3452214 GCF_000327345.1 Myotis davidii
CGGCAGATCATGGACGGTGGGTCCCGCCTCTGAGCCACACCCGCCCCGTCCGCGGGGCGAAGGGTCCAAAGACGCGCCTGAGCCCTGCCCCTCCTCCCTCCGCCGGTAGATTACAACCTGGCCGTCCCCCAGCACCTGGAGGAGCTCTATGAGGTGTACCTGCGGGAGCTGGAGGAGGGCAGCCTGGAGCGGGCCGCCATCATGGACCGCGTGGCCTCCAGGGCCCTGCAGGTGGGCGCCTGGCATGTTCTGGGGAGGGGGGGGCTGATGCCCAAGGCAATGGCGGGGGACCAGGCTGGCTGATACCCCAGGAAGCTGCTCCCCTTTCCTTATCCCGCCCAAAGCCTTGCCACTGGGGATGCCCAACAGCCACAGCTTTCCGTGGGGACCCAGAGCACTGCCCTCGGGGGCTCCCAGCCCGCATTCCAGCCCTGGTCTTCTGTGCTGTTGTCTGGTCCAAGGCCACGTCTTCTGACTGTCCATCCCTGCCCTCTCCCCAGGACAGCTCCTTGCCCAAAATTGTCCCAGCAGGAACCATGCTGACCCCCGAGGCTGACCTGGAGAGCGTGAAGACGCTGAGCTCTGAGGCCCAGCGCCTGCAGCACAGCATCCTCCCTCCCCTCAGCACAGAGAGGTGAGCCCGGGACACGTCCCAGCAGCCCTGCCTGCCCGCCACCGCGGGATGCCCGCCCGGGAGATGGGCCAGGAGCCACGGGGAGGAGGTGGTGCAGGTCTGGAGCGAGGGCTCCCGGGTTCTCTCCCTTCATGCAAACAGCTCTCCCCTGACTCGGGGGTGGGCCCTCTGTGGGACCAGCTTGGTCATCAGATGCCCACCCTCTTCTGCCAACCTCAGTGAAGCCAACCATGTGTTCAAGACCAGTCCCCGGGCCTGGCAGGTGAAAAGCTCCTCTGTGCCCACCCCACCCCCCATCCAGATCGGCCACCTGGTGACCCAGGAGGTGAGCACTGAGCACCTTCGCCCTACAGGCCCCTCCGCTGAGGGTGGGGCACAAGGGCGGACGCCCAGCGGTTGGGATGGAGCCTTTCCGAAGCGGCCGCCACCCCTGAGGCCCCGCTGTCTCTGCTGAATGGGGCGTGGGGTCTCTGCTGGGGTCAACGCCTTTGTCCTCCCGACCACCTTGTCCGCAGGCCCCCACTCAGGACAGCCTGGCCAGCCTGAGCAGCCGCATCAACTCCTCCCCTGACAGCAGCGAGAACCTGTCAGAGATCCCCTTGTCCCACAAAGGTGTGCCCCCCGCTGAGCCTGGCATCACCGCCACTGCTCAGCTCGCCCAGCTGAGCGCCCTGGCCCGCCCTCTGCTCTGCTGAAGCTGCTGCCCATTCTAGGAAGGAGACACCAATGCCCCAGAGCCGTGGTCAGCAAACCGGGGCTCGAGAGCCACATGCGGCTCTTTGGCCACTTGAGTGTGGGTCTCCCACAAAATACCGCCACACTCAAGGGGCCGAAGAGCCACATGTGGCTCTCGAGCTGCGGTTTGCCGAGCCGCAGTTTGCCAATCACTGCCCCAGAGGGTTGCCCGCCAAGGACACACAGGGCCGGGGGCACAGTGAGAAGTCAGACGGGGAACATATGCCCCCCCCCCCACTCAGTGATAACTGCAAGTACAGATGGGATCCATGCCCATTGTCTCAGTTAATGCTCGCAGTCACCCGGTGGGGTTCGTCTTACCACCTCCAGTTTACAGATGAAAGGGAGGCTCAGAAATGTGCCCCAGGCTTCTTAAATGGCAAGCAGGTGGGGGTGCTGGGAGTGAAACCCAGACATTCTGGCTCCTACCCAGGCCGGGGGTGGGAGGGGGGGCGTGTTGGAGGTGCAGGAGGGAGAGGAATGCGAGGCCTTGATCCCGGGTGGGCGCTCCCTCTGTCCCGCTGCAGAGAGAAAGGAGATTCTGACCAGCACCAAGTGCATCTCGGTGAAGGCTGCCCGGAGGCGCTCCAGGGCCCTGGGAGCCGAGGGGCGCCACCTGCTGGCACCGGCCATGGAGCGCAGCACCCTGTCCCTGCACTCGCTGAGAGCCCACTGGCCTGCAAGCGGCCTCCCAGCCCCACGCTGCAGCACGCTGCCAGCGAGGACAACCTGTCCAGCAGCACGGGCGAGGCCCCACCCCCGGCGGTCGGGCATCGAGGGGAAGGCCCTGGGCCCTGGCTGCGGGCCCAGAAGAAAGGCCTGGGCAAGAAACAGGAGGAGTCGCTGGAGGCAAAGAGGAGGAAGCGGAGGTCCCGGTCTTTTGAGGTCACGGGGCAAAGGGTGAGGCCAGGAGTGGGGTGTCTGGGCTCCTTCCTCGTGGGTGGGGGCCTGAGGGCTGGGTTCCTCCAGAGGCTCGGGGCATCTGCACTGCCCTCCAGGCCTCTGTCCCCAGGCTGGCCCATAGCTGGGGGCAGATCCCTGTGGCACAGCGGTTCTCAACCTGTGGGTCGTGACCCCTTTGGCGGTCGAATGACCCTTTCACAGGGGTCGCCTAAGACCATCCTGAGTATCAGATATTTACATGACGCTTCATAACAGTAGCAACATTACAGTTATGAAGTAGCAACGAAAATAATTTTATGGTTGGGTCACAACACGAGGATCTGTATTTAAAGGGCCAGAAGGTTGAGAACCATGGCACATCCCCACAGCTCAGGCCTTACTGTTCTCCCACCAACATAGCTCTCCGGCCCCAAGACACACCTCCTGGGGCCCCGCCCCCTGGAGAGCATCTCAGACCACAGGATGCCAGTGTGCGGGCACCCAGCCCCTGGTATCCGGCATCTGGGAAAGGTCACGCTGCCTTTGTCCAAGATCAAACTCCCGCCAAGGCAGAACACAGGTCGGTACCAGCGAGAAGGGCTGGGAAGGGGAGCCCTTGGCCTGCCCAGAGAGGAGGCATGTTGAGCTGTCTGCCTCCATGGCCGCCCCTGGCTGGAAACAGGGTTCTTGCAGAATACTGTCCGGGGAGGGTGGGGGGTGGAGGTGGGGGTAACTGGCATCTTGGGGTTGTGCCCCCGGGGAGATCAAGACCACTGGGTGATGAGAGGGGGGAGAGGGAGGCATTCCTAACCCCTGCTTCTGGCCTTTCCCCCCTGTTTCAGGCCCCGGGATTTCCTCCCCACTCGTTGCTCCCTCCAATCCGGCTGGTGTTTCCCGACGGGCTACCCGTGGGCCCCGCCTGCCCCACGGCACAAGCACCCATGGCAAAGACGGACGCTTCCGGCATAACTGAGGGGCCCTGTCTGGAACCCGCCCTCCTGCCCCAAAGACTGAATGGGGTGTAGTGGGAAATGGGAGGTGGAGGCTGGGCAGGTGGGGGTGACCTGGAGGCAGGAGCTCAGGATCTCAGAAGGCCGGGGCTCCTGAGACCCAGGAATTATGAGGGTGTCCGCCCAACCCTTCCATGTGTGCAGTGCCACCGGGGAGGGAGGTGAGCCCAGGAGGCAGGCCAGGATGACAGCTCCGGGGCCTCCCAGCCTGGGATGATGCCAAAACTCTGCACAAACCTGTGGCCAGACTCCGCCTGGGAAGTGGGGGGAGGGAGTTGTTAGGGGGACAGGGCTCCTGGGCCCACACCTGGGGCAAGGGCCTCCTGGCTGGTGGGAAGGACCAGCAGACGGTTCTCATACGATGGGGGGAGGGAGGGAATGTGGTTTCCGTACTTGGCAGTGGCTTCCTTTTTAACAGTAAAACCCCATTTGGGTCTTGACAGTTGTGTTGGAAACTAGACTTTGTCGGGAACTGGGTGGCCACGGCTGATCTCCCCTGTCCCTCCCTACCCCACGCCCCATCTCACCCTGGCTGGAGGCATGGCACCAACCTACAAACCTGGGGGAAGGGGGTTTCTGTAGACCCTGAGGCCCCTCCCAGGGGTCATGCCTGATCACACCTGCCCAGGCTTCCTCCCAGGAGAGGCCCGGACCACAGAAAGCCTCAGAACCTAAATGGAATGGTTACCCCGGGAAGTCCGGGCTCAGAAATTGCCGAGCTAAAGCCCTCAGCTTCAAGTTGTGAAAACTGGGAATGGAGTCGCCCCTCTTCCCAGCTGACCCAGAACCCTGACTATTCAGACGCTCTTATCTGCCCTGTTCCATGTGGGGGTGGGGAGCCTGGGAAAAGCTAATGAAACACAGGGAACCCCCTGCGTTTTTTCCCAGGGTCTGGTGGTTCAATCATCCCTCGCTTCTCTGAGCATCTGTTTATTTCAACCAAAAGTATCATCTGCAAGTCAGTTGTGGAATCAGCTGCTGAAAACAGGCATCTGGTCTACCACTCCTCACCTGGGCTCCATCGGCCGTCACCAGCACCTGGTTATTCAGGGGGCAGTGTCGGCACCTCCCCTTGCAGCGCCCCTGCCAGTCCCCCGGCCACGATGCCAGGCCTTTATTTCCCAGCCCCGAAGCGCCTGGGACGCCAGGTTCCCCGTCCCCGCCCCTTGGCTACTGGGGGGTCCGGATGAGGGTGTGGTAGACGGGCTTGACGATGAGGTGGAGGTGCAGCGCGTTCTCCACCAGGTACTCGGAGTTGCGCCGCTGCAGGTCCGCGTGCGCCAGGAAGTCGCCGACCTCCTCGCTGCTCTGGTGGAAGCTGTAGGCGTGGCGCACCAGCAGGCGGCCGTGCAGGCGCGCCCCC
>NW_006284343.1:3452879-3460000 GCF_000327345.1 Myotis davidii
GGGCGGCCAGGCGGTGCAAGGGGATGGCCTGGGCCAGCTGCACCACCAGGTCGCCGCAGTAGAGGTACCTGCGGAGAGTGCGGACATGGGGAGGGGTCGGAGCGGGCCAGCCCGCGGAGCTTTCTGAAGCCGGAGGGGGCCTGGCCTGAGGGGGAGAGCTCCGTGATCAGAGGCACAAACCCAGCGGTGGGTCCCGAGGCTTCCTGTCCTTTCCTCTCACGCCCATTCTGCTTCCCAGCCTCCTCTCTCCATTTCTCGTGGGGACATATGAATAGCATGTGTTTATTGAGCACCTACTAGATGCCGAGCTCTATGCTCCATTGCGGGTGCCGATCCACGGCCCTATCAGCTGTTTGCTAAGAGTGGACGCGTCCTTTAACTGCACTCACCACTCAACCTTCTGTCAAACTTCCAGGAAAGGGGGGAATAACATACACCCCTCGGGGTTACTGTGACCGTTGGGGAGTGAGCGATACTTGCTGCAGAGCAGGTGGTCACACAGGTTAATTCCATTCCTGTTCTCACTCTTGCTCACTCATTCTCTCCCCACCTGCCGCCAGTCCCCTGCTCGCCCTGCCTGCCCGTCCCCACTGGCACACACCCAGTGGCCCCAACACCCACGTCTCCCCTCTCCCAGCATTTCAGCTCTGCGTGTTTGCCTCTGGGAAGAGAGGAGATTTCCCAGGCTTGTGACTAAACTCTAGCCAGTGAGATGTCAGCAGCGGTGCAGGATGGGATTGAGGGGAAGGCTGGTTAAGTAGGACCACCTGGGGGAGCAGAGGGAAGACCTTTTCCCTTCTGTGTTACCCCTCTTCCTGTTGCCTGGGTCTTGGATGTGATGGCTGGGATCCTGGCAGCCATCTTGTCTAAGCCATTAACACAGGGTCACTTCCTCAGACTAGAGTGTGAGTGGCACCCCTTGAGCTGTGCATTGGCAGGGGGCAGGAGGGGGAGAGAGCTGGCTAGCTTTTTCAGCTCCCTCACCCTGTGTGGGTTCCAAACCTGGCTAGACAGCAAACCATATGAAGGCTTTAAAAATATTTTTTTAAATGACGGCTGAACCCCAGACCCGAAGCCAACGATCCAGGCGGAGCCCAGGAACCCGTAGTTTTCAAAAGCTCTCCTGGCAGGTTTGGAAACAGCTCTGAGGGCCTTTGGCAACTGACATCAAACCACTGAGCTCACGGGCAGGGGCAGGGGTCACGCTGCATTCGCGGGAAAGAGGGCCGAAGGAGGAGGGATGCAGGAGGTAGTGGCATCCTCCTCCCAATGACATCCGGGAGATGGACCGAAGGGGCCAGGGCCTCCGGGACTCCGTGAGTGGGGGAGCCTGGAGCGGGAAGGGATGAAATCCCCCCAAATCCGTCCCCTCCCCACCTGATGAACTTGTCGAAGACAGCGGCGCACTCCCCGGGCTCCTGCAGCAGCACCTCGCTCTGGTTGCTCAGCAGCTCCCGGAACCGCTGGCTGTGCAGGCCCAGCAGCAGGCGGTGGGCGTGGAAGACGCGGACCTCGTCGGTGCCCGCAGCCTGCACCCGCAGCACCACGTCGCTGGCGTTGCCCTGCCGCAGGAGCTCCTGCAGGCGCTGGAGCAGCCCCTGGGAGTGGTTGATGGAGGTGCCCGCGGCCTCGCCCCCGACATCGGCTCTCTGGGCTGCAGCAGGAAGGAACACAGCGCAGTCTGCGAAGGCACCTGGGCCTGGGAGCGGGACCACCTGGAGATGGGTGTGCCTGAGTGTGGGAGAGGATGGTGGGCCTGGGGACGCTGTGCGCACACTGTCTGTGCCACGAGGTGCGTGGACTCCTGTGCGTGCACACAGCACATCCTGGTGGGGAAAGTTGAGAACCTGGCCCTGAGCAGGCCCTGAGGGGATGCTCTTCAAAAGGAGGTGGGTTCCTGGCAGAGGAGGAGAGAGGGCAGGAACCGGTGGGAGACAGACGCCCAGAAGGGATCTCTTTGATGCCAGACCCCTAGGCAAGGGTTGAGGAAGCCCTCACTCCCTGAGGAGTTATCAGAAGTGATACACTCACCAACACATATTTATTGAGCTCCTACTACGTGTCAGACACTCTCTGGGGAGCTTGGAATATGGCTGTGATCAGACAAGCCAAGTCCTTCGCACAGAGTTCACAGTAAGTACACAGGCCAGCGCTCCAGTTTTCCATTGTGGTAAACAGGGGAGGTGAGCATCGTGGGGGTGGGGCTGCTGTAGCTCCAGGAGCCAGCTGGAGGAGGAGCACGGAGGCTGAGAGCCAGCCGCTGGAAAGGATGGGCGTGGAGTGCTGGGAGCCAGAGGGCCGGGGGCTGGAGGCGGTGGCAGGGCTGGAGCAGAGCGGGAGCCAAGGCACGCGGGTGCCATTTCCAGGCCCAGGTGCCCCCTCGGGTCCCCCTCTGTGAGACAGGGTCCATGCTCGGGGGCCCGTCGGGGACCAGAGACAGTGCAGAGGCTGAGCCGGTGCTGGCGTGCTGGCATGGGACTCTCGCGGTACCTGCGGGTGGCGGCTGGCATCCCCCTTCCGGGCTGGGCCCTCCTGTCGTGTTTCCAGGGACGCCATGAGGGTCAGATGGGGACATGGATTCATTTACAGGAAACTCGGCAACAGATGATGCTGCCAGCAGCTTCCCCAAGCCGAGGGGAAGGAGGGAGGGAGGGGCCCTCCAGGGAGGCAAGGGGGACATCCGACTGCAGTAGATGGGCACCTGCCCTCCCTCTCCACCCCCCGCCCCCCAACAGGCCCACAGCCCGTGTGAAATCAGAGCGAAGGCTCACAGGAGAGCAGTAAGGAAGGGGAGACAGAGGGAGAACCGGAGGTGACAAAGTGGGTTCGTTTCCCAGCCCCGCCTCCCAAGCGGTCACTTTGAAGGACTTGAATGCTGATGGCATCCCATGGGCCTCTGACTGGGCCAGCTGCCTGGGACAATGGGCATGGAAGGGTCTACTTGTGTTCGGGCCCCGCCCACCGGCCAGCCCCTCCTCCCCTCTGAGGCAGGCTGCCCTCCCCCCAGGCTGAAGGACTCTGTGCTCCTCCTGGTGGGCTGGACCCCACCCCCTCCTGCCACTGTGCAGCTAGGGCCGGAAGGTCCTGCCCCTCCTCCCTGACCCCCACCCCGCCCCACCCACTGCCCACTCACCTGCGCGCGTGGCCAGGCCCACCAAGGTCAGGATGGCCCAGAAGGTGCCCCAGGGCCCACGCTTGGTGCGGCCCAGCCTCAGCATCTTTGTGCCCCTCCCCCACGTGCACTGAAGGGACAGCGAAGCCAGACCACTCCTCTCACACCCCTCCTCCTTATATAGGACTGAGTACAAGGGGATGGCACCCCCTTCCGGACCAGCCTCCCTCCCCCACCCAGCCTCTGCCATGGATTGGTGGAGACTGGCCCCAGCTGTTGCCCAGGCAACCTCTTAAGCCAGAGAGTGGCAGCCCCAGGGGCTATTGTGCTGCCCTGGGCCCCTGAGCGGGGCAGATCCGGCGCCCTCCCCCCACATCTCCCACCAGCAGAGCTAGTCCTTTTTCTCCCGGGAGGGCTGGGCTCTCCTAGAGCAGGCAAGGGGCTCCAGGCTTACCAACAGCGCTGGCCCAGAGGGTCCCCAGCCCCCTCCCCCGAGCCCCAGGCGCAGCCTCTGCCCTGGCACAGAGCCCTTGGCAGCATCCTGGCCGGGGTACCATGGTGAGCAGGCTGCAGAGGAAGCGCCTGGGAGAGGGAGGGACTAGGCGGCTCAGGCTCCCGCCCTCGCTCTCACCCCTTTCCCATTCTGGGGTGGGTCAGCTCTCCAGCGAGGAGGGTAAGGGTGTCAAAGGTACCCTTCTAGAAAGAACCCGCTCATAGGTAACTGGTGTCATTTCTTGTTTTGTTTGTGGAAGAATGTCCTGGCACAGTCTAGGGAGGGTGATGGGCTGTGACCGTCATCCCCCCCAAAAAGTCAAGATGAGCCAAGATGGCAGGGCTGGGCATAGGCAGGTGCACTCTATCCCGTGTGCCCACCCCTGCCCACCAGCACAGCCTGGGCGTGGGGCCTGGAGATGCTGAGGTGCACTCCTGTCCCCCTGCCACCCTCCCTTCAGGTCACCTGCCTCGGCGGCCGCGGGTCTCTAGGTTCCCCTCCTTGTGCGGCTTCTCTTCCGAGCTTCTGTCCAACTTCAGCTATAATGCTTCCCTTCCCAGAATTCCAAGGAGACACCCAGCAGACCTGGCACCCCACCCGCCCATAGGAGAAACCGAGGCAGAGAGCTAGGACCGATCTCTGTGAGTTCGTGAGTTCGTGCAGAGGAGTACACTTGTAAAAACACAGGAAAGGCAAGGGGAGGTGGAGTCTGAGGCCTGGGGGAGGGGAGGGTGGAGTTTGGGGCCTGGGGGACGGGAGGGAGGGGTCTGGGACTTGGGGGAATGGGTGGGAGCGGGTGTTGTTGAGACCTCACCTTTTTAGGGAGTGAGTGGAGCTTGGCTCAGTCTCAATGAGAGGGACTCCTTAGAGCAGCAGTTCTCAACCTGTGGGTCGTAACCCCTTTGGTGGATGAACGACCCTTTCACAGGGGTCGCGTTGATGAACAGAAGTGGGGGGGCGGGGGGGGCTCCCCAGAGATTGGGCTCGGAGTTTCTCTCAAGGCCAGGTCTTGTCTGGGCTGGGTGGGAACCTGCCCTCCCTTGCTCTCTGGATCCCAGGGACCAGCTGGATGCATCGATGTCCGCCCCTGCCCCTGGCAGGCACAGAGACCCACAGCTCCACCCCCTCCCTGGTGCCTCAGACAGAGCAGGAATTCGGCCTGGCACCTGCCGCGTCCGGGTTGGCAGAGATGGGGCTGTCCAGCCGGTGGAAACCCTTTCCGGCTGCCCTGACCTTCACTCCTGGTTCCCCTGGTTGACCCCGCCATCCCTGTCCACTGGCTGCCCCCTGCCCGCCATGGGCTGCCCCACCGAGCCTCAGTGTGTGTGTGTGTGGGGGGGGGCAGGGTCCAGGCCGCGCTGGGCGTCCTAGTTCCATGAGAAATACTTTCAATGGGAAAGTTACTGACGAGAAAGAGACAGTGATAAAATAGCCCACTGCTCAGGAAACGGTGCTTTGGCCTGCATGCCAGCAGTCTTTCTGAAAGCCGGTTCTTTCTAGAAGGGCAGCCCGCCTGCACCGCTGCTTTCAAAGCCTCCTGGACGCTGTCAGGTGCACCCAGGTCCAGCTCGAGCTGGATGGTTGGCATTCAGGTGTGCAGTGATTGGAGAGGCCCCAGGATCCCAAGGAGACTGGGGGGTCCCCTCTCATTCCATCCCTGGAGACTCCACTTCCTACTGTCTCTAACTCCCATCATCCATGGAGCTCCTCTGATGATTTAGAAACTGGCTTTCTAGGAATAGGCACTCTGTCTTGCAGTCTGAGGGTTGCTGGAGTGTGTGTGTGTGCGTGTGTGTGTGTGCACGTGCATGCATGTGTGCGTGTGTGCATGCATGCATGTGTGTACGTGCGTGTGTGCAGGCATCTTGGAGCAGAGAGGAAAGAGGCCCGGGGGGAGGGGAGGGAGGGCCCGGGAGATGGAGGATTGGAAATACTCTGTTTGTTTTGCTTGAGCACCTGGAAACTCCACGATTCCTTGAGAGCCGGTCTGAGGAGCTCTCAAGCTAGAACAATTCCTGCCCAGACGGCTCCTTCCTGCCCAGGACAGAGTGTTTATAACCTAAGCGACGTGGTCTCACGGCCAGGAACAGGCAGAGCCAGGACGCAAACACCGCCGCCTTTCGGCCCGACCTTTCTGGGAAGCTGTCACAGTTGCCGTAAATGGCCCTGCTGTGCAAGGACCCCCTAGCGCTGTAAGAGCAACTGCACACTTTTGAGCTCGGGGCAGGGAGAGAGTTTCTGAACCTGCCGAGTGGGGGGATCGGACGCTGGGCTGCAGTGACACCCCCCTCGGAGGGTGGGCTCCAGCCAGCCCTGCCCAGACCGCAGCCCCCCTTCCGCCTGTACCGTCTCCCTTCCTGAGCTGGGGTCTCCTCGGACACAGCTTGGGGGACGGAGTCACACGAATAACGCACACGGAGGAATCTTTCCCTGGAGTCACTCACACCATTGAACGCTTCCCCTGAAGCTGGGATGTCCCCTCAGGGGTGGCGCATCCGCTTTACTGCCTCTGCACCCCGTTGTGCTGTTCCCCCGACTTGAATGCCTTTCCCTATCTGAGTACAGTGGCCTTAACGTAGTTCCTGAGCTTCTCTGAGCCTTGGTGCACTCTTGTGTGAAATGAAGATACCAGGGTTGGGGGAGTGGGGAGTGGGGAGTAGGGGGGGGCTGCCAGGGGCGTGGCAGGGGTGGGGATAGAGTGGGTGCTCAGGTAATGGCCGAGCCCCGCACACAGCTGGCCTTGCTGACTCCACTGTCTGTGGCTCCTGCTCACCCAGAGCCTCGGGGTGCGGCCTGGGGAATTCTCTGCTTCCTGAGAGTTCGCTGCACTCGGGCCGGGGCCCTGGGCGCTCTTCCTGGGGACCTGAGTGGGTAGTTTCTACTCCGGTCCCCCTATCCACAGGTCCTGGCCAAAGCCGGTGGCCTCTCAGAGGTCTGCAGTGTCGGGACATGGCCACCAGGGGGCAGTAAGACTTCTGTGATGGCTGCAGGGGTGGCCCCGGAGGTGGGAGTGGGGGGAAGGGGGGTGTCAAGGTAGTTCCAGCCCCAGAGGAAGGATCTCACTTAGGGAGCCTGGAAGCCAGGCTGCTGTGTTCCGTGAGAGGAGTGGGAGGCGAGCGTGGGGAGGATAGCAGACTGGGCCTCAGCTCTCCTCCACGTCACCCCCGTCACCCCGTGTGGTCCTGGGTGCCCACTCGGGCCGCACTGGCCACTCTCCCCGGGGTGGGGGTGGGGCCTGGCCAGGGCGGAGTCCAGCCGCTCTGAGCGCTCACACGCCGGCTGGTGTTTATTTGCCAGTGACTGATACTCCTTGAGGGATGGTCCATTTCACCAGCCAGGAAAACAACAGCTTGCGGGGGCCACTGCGCCCCGGTTTCCCAGCGCCGCTGGCAGGCTGCTCACTGCTGAGTCCCCTCAGTGGTCACAGGGCCTCCGGACAGCCCCCGTGGCCGCCCCCTGGTCCCCACCGCCCACGGCAGCTGCCGGCCCCACTCCTCCAGGCCACAGGGTGGGCCG
>NW_006284343.1:3460111-3462042 GCF_000327345.1 Myotis davidii
CTCCCCGCTCTGGCTCCCTCACCCCTCTCTGCAGACCTGCCCTCCACTCTTTGATGCTGGTAGAGTCCGTTCCCCAAGCCCTCTGCCTTTCTCTAAAGTCGGCCCCGCAGGGTGTGCCAGCCCCCGCTGAGCCAGGCGGGTTCCCAGAGTGTCGGGGAGCACGCCCCTGCCCTCTCCCCGAGGCCTCCCTCCCAGCGGTGCACCCGGCCCTGCCTGTGGGCCCCCAGGGATTCGGTTTGCTCCAGGCCACACTTACTATACAGGCGTCTTCCCCGGAGACTCAGCCCCACCCTTTCCTTCCTCCTCCTCCCTCCTCCCCATCGTCCTACCTCTCTGCCCTGCCGGGCTCAGGGCTCAGTGCGGCTGGAAAAGCCACAGGGCAAACAGCTGCTTGGAGAGCTGGCGATGCTGGGAGGGGCCTGCAGAGACACTCGGGGGAAAGCCACAAGGCGACCTCAACTTCAGGATCCAGGAGCCTGAGGCTCGAGGGGCAGGAGACAGGTAAAGTGTCCAGACGTGGGCGGGAGGGGAGAGGCGGGTGGAAGGACAGGTACCGCGTCCGGAGTCCGGGGCGGGGGAGCTGGGAGGGAATAACGCAGGAAATCACAACTAGGAGGTGAAGCCTGAAGCCCTAAAGTGGGGGCTGAGGGGCGCAGGGCGGCCACCTTACCTTCTGGACTCAGTTTCCCCATCGGAAAGCCAGGGCCACCCCAGCTCCCATGTACTCACCCAGGAAGAGGGTTGTTGAGCGTAGAGAGGAGAACCTGGTACCGGCTCTCCTTGGAGAGGGTGGCTGTTGAGTGGAGCCAGGCAGCTGCTGTGGGTCAACCTCGGTCACGGTCGCCTGGACACTTAGGAAAATTACAGCCGCTCCAGGCCCTCGATGGACCCTCCGCTCAGCCTACCCGGAGCCAGGCTGGGGAGCCGGCATGTTCACGGCCGCCCCCTCCTGCTTTCCAGGCTGAGGACCCACCAGGAGCAGCGTGGTGGGGAAACGGTCTCCATGGCAGCCAGACATGCCACCGAGGGCTTCCTTCCATCAGCGGGGAGGCCGGGCCACGGAGGGCAGGAGGGCATGTGGGCTTGGGCAAGGAAGACTGTCCTTTGGCTGGGCCTGATCTGAGGGTCTGCACAAAGCAGGGGCGAATAGAGACCTCAGGGTCAGGGTCAGGGTGGGGCTGCTACTAGGCCAGGCTGGAAAGAGACCAAGTGCTCTAACCCCACGCCCTTCCGCCCTTCCTAGCTGCCCAGCCACGAGTGGCCATGCTGCCCACACCCAATGGCAGTGGGCCGAGCCCGGAGTTTGAAGGCCATTGGCCAAAGGCCTCGGAGAGGTCCCCGTGTGTGGCCGGTGTTATCCCTACCATCTACTACAGCATCCTCCTGAGCCTGGGGCTGCCTGGTGAGTGGGGAGCTAGGGTCTGGGGTCCTGGGGGGTGCCCAGAAATTGGGGTGCTCCTTTGATGGGAGCCAACCCTCTATGCTGTCCCCTGAGGCTCCCTTTGTCTTTAGGGTGGTGATCTGGGTCCCTGGGGAGCAAAGCTTAGTGGGGAGTCAAAGTGAGGGGCCAGAAGTTGGGGTACTCAAGCTAAACCCCGGGATTCACCAGCACAGACAGCCCCCATCCACCCCAGCAGTGAGCACACTCCTAGGACAACTAAGTCCTTGCAGGATTCGGGCAAAAGCTCCCAGTCCCGTCCAACGCCTGCAGAGAGCAGAGCTGGGGGGGAGGGGGCCGGGGGGAGAGGCGGATTCAGGAAGGGACAGATGGTCCAGGCCTTGGGAACTACCCGTCCCTGCCTGCCCCAGGGTGAAGTCAGTGGCTGGGGGAGGGGGGGCAGAGTGTGGGTGAACAGGGCAGGGCTGACCTGGTCAGCCTCCTGACAGAATGAGTTTTCAGAAGAGTCTGGAAAGAGGAAAGAAGCCAGAAC
>NW_006284343.1:3462540-3463490 GCF_000327345.1 Myotis davidii
CGCCATCCTGCTGGGCCTCACCACGCTCTTCACCTGCCTCTGGGCACCCCGCATCTTCGTCATGCTCTACCACCTGTACGTGGCGCCGGTGCACCGGGACTGGCGGGTGCACCTGGCCTTGGACGTGGCCAACATGGTCGCCATGCTCCACACGGTAGTCAACTTTGGCCTCTACTGCTTTGTCAGCAAGACCTTCCGGGCCACCATCCGAGAGGTCGTCCACTATGCCCACCTGCCCTGCATCCTGGGGCCACAGCCGGAGGGCACGGTGGCGGAGCCCGTGCTGAAGCCTCCGGGACTCCCCAAAGGGGCAGAATTGTAGAGGGGGGCCCAGTTGGCGAGCTTGGTGGAGGGGGGTGGGGGGAAAGCTCGGGGCCAACGTACTGGGCCTTTGTGGTTGTGTCCACAAAACTTTACCAGCGCCCTACCTTGCAATCTGGGGCAGCCCCCCAAGTAGAGGGGAGGACAGTTTACCCAACTCTGACATTACTTTACCAGCAATTCCCATTTCCTGAAACAAGGAGGGGGCCCTGCCAGGCACAGGCTAACAGTGCCAGCTGCTGTGGGCATCCCATGATGAGGGACATTTCACCCGGCACATTAGGAAGGCAAAAGTCATGCTGGTTGAATGAGTGAATGAATGAATGAATGGAATAATAGATGGATGGGTGATGGATGGGTGAACATGACCTGTTTCCATTTCCTTCTTTAAAAAAATAAATTTTTATTGATTTTAAAGAGGAAGGGGGGGGAGAGAGAAACATCAATGATGAAAGAGAATTATTGATCGGCTGCCTTCTCCCCCCCACCCCAAAAACATACACTGGGGATCGAGCCCACAACCTGGACTTGTGGCCTGATCGGGAATTGAACCGTGACCTCCTGGTTCATTGGTTGACGCTCAACCACTGAGCCACGCCGGCCGGGCTCCCACCTAATTTCCTGGGGCC
>NW_006284343.1:3464065-3464535 GCF_000327345.1 Myotis davidii
ACGCCTCTGACCTCTCCCCTCTGCGCCCGCGGCTGCCACCAGTCAACCTCCTGACCACAGTGGCCCTGGCCCGCCTCGCCGCCAGGACCCGGAAGCCGGTGTACTACTACCTGCTGGCGCTCACGGCCTCGGACATCGTCACCCAGGTGGTCATCGTGTTCGTGGGCTTTCTCCTGCAGGGCGCCGTGCTGGCCCGGGATCTGCCCCGCTCCGTGGCGCACACCGTGAACATACTCGAGTTTGCCGCCATCCACGCCTCGGTCTGGATCGCCGTGCTGCTCACATTCGACCGGTACAGCGCCCTGTGCCACCCCCTGCACCACCGGGCGGCCTCCTCCCCGGGCCGGGCCCGCCGGGACATCTCCATCGTCCTGGGTGCCGCCCTGCTGACGGGCATCCCCTTCTACTGGTGGCTGGACGTGTGGAGGGACCCGGGCCCCCCCAGCACGCTGGACGAGGCCCTCAAGTGG
>NW_006284343.1:3464879-3467491 GCF_000327345.1 Myotis davidii
CAGTTTACCCAACTCTGACATTACTTTACCAGCAATTCCCATTTCCTGAAACAAGGAGGGGGCCCTGCCAGGCACAGGCTAACAGTGCCAGCTGCTGTGGGCATCCCATGATGAGGGACATTTCACCCGGCACATTAGGAAGGCAAAAGTCATGCTGGTTGAATGAGTGAATGAGTGAATGAATGAATGAATGGAATAATAGATGGATGGGTGATGGATGGGTGAATATGACCTGTTTCCATTTCCTTCTTTAAAAAAATAAATTTTTATTTGGCTGCCTTCTCCCCCCCACCCCAAAAACATACACTGGGGATCGAGCCCACAACCTGGACTTGTGCCCTGATCGGGAATTGAACCGTGACCTCCTGGTTCATTGGTTGACGCTCAACCACTGAGCCACGCCGGCCGGGCTCCCACCTAATTTCCTGGGGCCCGTCTCTAATTCCCTAAATTGGTCACGACTCAGGCTTCAGTGAAAGGAAAGGTACCTCCAGGATTCCTGGGCTGGGGGAACCGAATGTGTGGGTGGAGCACCAGGAGGGGCGGGGGGAAGGGGGTGCCTTAAAGCAGATGCCCCAGCTCTAAGGAGATGCGACCCCTTGGGCGCCAGCCATGCTGGTTTGGTTCCCCTTCACTCCCTCCCTGGAGCCGAGCAGGCTTCCTGGGGGGGCCAGTGTCATTGTTGCCATGACTATGGGAGAAGGAAATGCCCTCTCAGCCCAGGGGCCGGGAGGGACAGCAGGAAGGGAGGACTACCCCGCCCTCGCGCCCACTCCACTTGGAGAAAAGGCCTTTCTCCATCGAAGGGAGGAAGGAGGGGGCTCCTCCGACCCGAGACTGACCCTGAGGGGCTCTGGGGGCCCTGCCTGCGTCTCCAGGGCCCCCTCTCCTGGGGCGGCAGCTGGGAGAGCCTGGCAGATGGACCTCCCACCTGCTCCCGCGCTGGGTAAACACATTAGGCGCAGCTTTCTGCTTCCCGGTCAGGCCGAGCTGACCTTCCCCGGCACAGGAGGTGCAGGCTGCCCCCCTACCAGCACCCACCCCCTTAATGGGGTCACAGAGGCGAGAGAGCCAGATGGACGCGGGGCCTGCAGTCAGTGCACGATCGATGCTTGGCTTTCCCCCTTTTCCTCTCTCCTTCTACCGGGAGCAGGACCAACCAGGAAAGGACGTGCAGCCACTCCCAGAGGGAGGAAAAGGCAGGTCCCAGTCCTTCAGCCACAATTCTAAAACCAAGCACGCTCTGAAAACCAGAACGTCTTTCCCGAGTTTGCCACTGACACATCTAGTGGCAAAACCCGACCTGACCCGACAAGAGACGGTGAACGGCCGCTGGGATCCAGCCCTAACACCTGGAGTAGCCACACTGGACCTTTTTCTACCCTGAAAAATTCCCAGTCCTGAGACACCGCTGGTCCCAGGAGTTCAGAGGAGCGTTGAGGACCTGTAAGCCCCCCATTTCCGCCACCGCATGGTCTCGGCTGACCCGGAGTAGATTGAGGGCAAGAGGGCCCCCCGGGCACACAGATGTGCAGTGGACAGAGTTGATGCACCAGGGCTTCATTCTTGTTTAAGGAGGAAGAGGTGCACCCCCTGAGGGAGAAGGGGATGTCCACCCCGAAGCCCCGCCCCAGGGTCCAGCCCTACAGAAGGAGGCCCTGGGAAGGAAGGTGCCTTTTGGTGCAGAACCTAATGGAACACAGCTGGGGAGGGACCTTCTTCCCTCCCTGTATAAAATCCGCAGGACCCTGAAGGAGAGGCGCCCCAAACCAGGGAAGACCCTTGTCATGGCAGGCAGCTACGGAGGGGCAATGACGGGGCGCCTCTCTCAACGGGCAGGTGAGCTGTCCTCGGGGAGACCGAGAGGTTCACACGCTGGTTCCTGGTGAAACCAGGCACTTCTCGAGACAGGTGGGGAGGCTCCGTGGAGGCGGGTGGCGCTCTGCACCGGTGGGGCTCTGAGCCAGGAGAACCCGGGTGTTAATATTAAAGTGACCTCGCCTGTGACCTGAGTGTTGTTACCATTTTATGGACACTAGTCTTGGGCCTGTCAGGTTTGGAAACCGACAACCTACTTTCCTAATAAGTTGCATCGGGTAACAGTTCCTCTGTAACATTTTGGAGCCCCTTCAGTGAGATGAAGCGATCGTCGCTGTGATAAGTATGTCCCGGCATGTAAATGAAAAGTGTGGTGAAAACTGCTCTTGTTTCTCTGTGCGTTTTTATCATTAAGCGCCCAACGGCTTTAGCGAAGGAGGCGGCGGTGGTCCGGGTCCCCCTCCGCTCCTCCAACCCATCTGCTGAAATACGTGGCTAACAGACTCCTTCCCGAAGCTCTTCTTCCTCACAGACCCCACCCACGGCCCAGCCCAGTCCGTCAGACGCTGTCCGGTCTGTCAGTGGACGGACCGTCCCATCACTAAGTCTTTGTAAACACTGGAGGGCAGTTGTTTCTCAAGCACCTGTCGCGTCTTCCCAAGTGTAGATATGGTTTTTGCTGGTGTGGAAGTTGGTTGACAAGTTATTTTCTGGTCTCTATATCTGTGTGTGTGTTTTTAAAAATGTGTTTTTATTTATTTTTTATTTAAAAAAATACGTTGTTTGCCGAAACC
>NW_006284343.1:3467618-3468699 GCF_000327345.1 Myotis davidii
CCTCCCACCTGGGATCAAGACCAACCTGGTACACGCCGACTGGGAATCAAACCAGCGAACTTTCAGCGCACAGGACGATGCTCAACCACCTGAGCTGCACGGATCAGGGCTCACCTTTCTCTTCTTTGTAGTGGGTGTAGATTTAGAGTCAGTCCTGTGTCTTTAGTTTTTTGTGTGTATTTTTTAATTTACACACACACACACACACATGTATGTATATCTATATTAGAAGCCCAGCGTATGGATTCATGCACCAGTGGGGTCCCTCGTCCTGGCCTGTGCGCTCTCACAATCCGGGACCCCTCAGGGGATATCGGAAGCCCGGTGAACAGATTCAGCTTGATTCCTGCCGGCCAGGCCGAGGGACCACACTGGTGCACGAATCTGTGCACCGGGCCTCTAGTGTGCATATAAGATCTTTGGTTAATCTCTTCCTGCCCTCCCCCCTCCTCCCTTCCCTCTGAGATTCATCAGTCTGTTCCATGTTTCCATGCCTGTGCATTGAGTGTCTGCCCCCTGGTGGTCAGTGCATGTCATAGCTACCAGTCAAATGGAATAGTCGCTTAGGCATAGATAGATAGATAGATAGATAGATAGATAGATAGATAGAGATGGGGACTCCAAGACCCAGAGAGGTCACCTATTGGGTGAGTCAGGATGAGAACCCTTATGTCTTGGGCATTTCTCTCTACCCTCCACATCCACTCTTCCTTGATAAAGTCTGTGAGCTTGAGTGGGGAGGACATATTAATGCCCAGGCTCTGCCACCAGTTGGCTGTATGACCTTGGACAAATCACTCTGTGTGCCTCAATGCCCCATCTGGGCTCCTTGAGCTAGAGAATGCTGTGTTCTGAGGGGATGGCAATGCTACAGTGACTGAGGCTTTAACACACTCTGCACATTTTTCTGGGCAGCTGGGCAGTTTTAAATGTGGTCTCCTTTCTTCTCGTCCTCACTCCCCGCCAGTGTTTTGCCCTTGAGGGGCTTCACTGAATTTTCCTTTTCTTTTTGTCCAAAAGAAGAGGCAGGCGGGTTGGGTAAAAGGGTCCACAGCTGTTCACCTCTTCCTGGGCGCCAGGG
>NW_006284343.1:3469454-3470209 GCF_000327345.1 Myotis davidii
GTCTCAGACAGCAGGGGGCGCTGCAGGATGGGCAGATGGACCGGGAGCCGGCTTTATGGGAAGATCCAAGTTACTGCAAAGAAACTCTGCCCTGGGGCCCGCGGCCAGCGGCCAGCGAGGAGCAGCCGGGTGGGAGGGCTCAGCTGTTCCCCCTGTCACCCTCCTCCACCCGAAGCCACGAGGCCGCGTCCATCTGCCAGGCTGCAGCTGCAGTTTGCAGATCATGCTGGCGGTTGGAAAGGTTTCCCAGCGAGCGTGGCACAGTGTGAAGGGCCCTTTCATGGCCCTCCTGCCCCCTCCCTCCTCCCTCCTCCCTCTGCAGGCAGGTCTGGCCGCCCCTCCCCTGGCCTCGGGCTCTACTGCATGCCTTCCCCACTAAGGGAGCTTGGCCCGTCAGGGCTCAGAGCCCCGGGAGCCTGGGTCAGTGCCTTGGGTCCCAGTCACCCCACTCCAGCCCCGTTCCACCTGACCCAGCCCCTGGCCAGCGGGTCCTGGTCATGGCAGCCACCTGGGCATCCTGCCCTCCGAGGGAGCTAGAGCCTTGGCAGCGCCCCACGCAACAGGGATGGAGGGAAAGGGGCCAGGAAGGTGAGGGAGGGAGACTGCAACCCCACAGTGAGTCACCCACAGACAGAGCAGGGACCCAGGGCCAGGGTCATCCACGCCTGCCACTGCCCCAGAGCGCCTCCCTCTGGTCACAAGAGGGATGGCCTTTTGCCTGCCCCTCCTTGTCTCCCCCCCCCCACCCCCCCATC
>NW_006284343.1:3471272-3472914 GCF_000327345.1 Myotis davidii
TAGGGGTGCATACTGGGCCTTCCCTGCTTGGCCCCAGGCGGACGCCATGGGAAGGATTAGGGCAGCTGTCATCAGGAATCAAGCCTGGCCGCCTGGGGTCAATCGCTTCAGGGTTATCTGGGCCTCCTGGACCAGGTGTTCGCGATAGAGGTCTGACCTCCGACCCGTCTGAGTCACAGATAACAGGCCGCTTCCTGGGCCGGTTTCTGCAGGAGACGCGTCCGAGTTCGGCCGTCATCCCCCTGGACATGCAGCCTCTCCCCAGCGACCTGTGCGTCATCCCAGCGATCAGGCAAGCAGGCCAGGAATCCGAGAGGTTCCCACTGAGCAAGTCACAGAGCGGGCTGCTGGGCTTGCGCACAACACCCCCCGCCCCTTCCCCTTCTGAAGGCGAGGCTCCTGCCCCCGTGCCTCCACCTCCTGTTGTCAAGAAATCTTTATTAAATGAATGAAATGTTAGCGGAGACTCCCACCTCCTCCAGTCTCAGGCCCGCTCCAGCCTTCACGCCTCTATTTACTAGGAAGAGAGCTGGAAAGGGGGGCCCCCTGGACGGAGGGGGGCCACCTGCCAGCACTCCCTCACTCCCTGTGAACGGAGAGCCAAGAGCCAGGGTCCCTTCAGTTCCTTCTGGAGAAATGGGTTAGGGCCTCACTTAGCCTATCGCTGGGGAGATTGGAACAGAGCCCCACCTGTCCGCCTTTACCTGCTCTGCCTCCTCCTGGGCAGGAGTGGGGGAGGGGAGGAGGAGTGGGAGGGGACAGCTGGTCTCCCCACTGACCCTCCGCCCCAGGGCACCCCGGAACCCCATCCTCCTGGCCCGGCAGGAGGAGCTGGGCTGGCAGGGGCGCCGTTGCCAGCCTCCTCCCTGCAGCCTGCCCTCTCGCTGCTGGAGGGGAGAGAGTTAAGGCGGCCTGCGGTGTTTGTGCCCGGACTCCTCCTAGATGTATATTTAGCCGGCAGGGCAAGGCCAGGAGAGCAATGCCAAGATGCCCTGGACCAGAGCCTCTGATTGGCCACGCCTCTCGAAGGAGGGTGGGGTGAGCAGGGTGGGGATGGGAGGCAGGGGCGGGGGCCACGAGGGGCCGTGAGGGGGTGGGATGCTGGGGAGGATCTCGCGGAGGGAAGCGTCAGGACATGTGTGAGTTGGCGCTAAGGAAGGCTGGGGTTCCAGAGAGGACTGGGAGGCCCGGAGTGGGAGCAGGACCGAGTGCCCCAGTCTTTCAGGGACGTGGGTGGGTTGTGGAGAGCAGAGCTGGGAAGGCGTGGGGGGCAGCCTGCCACCACCTGGGGGTATGGCTCCACCTTCCACCCCGAATCTCCCTCCCTCACTCTGCTGCTATCGCTGGGCTCTCCTCTTAGCCACCTCCTCCACTCCCGGCCCCGGGACCCCAGTGTGGGGATAAGCGAAGGCCACCCAAGTGAGGACAAGCCACCGCTCTTGGCGCCGGGCTTGCTGGGAAAGGGGTCGGCCACCATCACCGGCACTGGCGGGAGCTGGAGCTTTCTAGAAGAGCACAGAGAAGGCCTCAGTGGGGGCCGATGTGAGGCCGTCTGCCCAGGGAGTCTGTGGGCAAGTGGTTGGGAACCAGCAGTCCCGTATTGTGAGAGGGATGCAGGATCGGGCCTAAACTGGCAGTCGGA
>NW_006284343.1:3473056-3474094 GCF_000327345.1 Myotis davidii
TACTGGGCCTTCCCTGCTTGGCCCCAGGCGGACGCCATGGGAAGGATTAGGGCAGCTGTCATCAGGAATCAAGCCTGGCCGCCTGGGATCAATCGCTTCAGGGTTATCTGGGCCTCCTGGACCAGGTGTTCGCGATAGAGGTCTGACCTCCGACCCGTCTGAGTCACAGATAACAGGCCGCTTCCTGGGCCGGTTTCTGCAGGAGACGCGTCCGAGTTCGGCCGTCATCCCCCTGGACATGCAGCCTCTCCCCAGCGACCTGTGCGTCATCCCAGCGATCAGGCAAGCAGGCCAGGAATCCGAGAGGTTCCCACTGAGCAAGTCACAGAGCGGGCTGCTGGGCTTGCGCACAACACCCCCCGCCCCTTCCCCTTCTGAAGGCGAGGCTCCTGCCCCCGTGCCTCCACCTCCTGTTGTCAAGAAATCTTTATTAAATGAATGAAATGTTAGTGTTTATGATCTCCGTGTGAGGAACCAGGTGGAAATGCAAAAAGCGAGTGGGTGCAGGATCCTGGCTGACGGGGCAGCTGTAACCAGGGCGGCAAACTCTGCTCTCTCCTCCCTCCCTCCCTGCTACTACCTCTGTGCTCCCTGGTGCTGAGACCATGGGCTGAGACGGTCTGGGCCAGTGGGGCCTGGAGGGAACTGGCCCCCCCGAGGGCAGAGCAGTCCGCCCGAGGGCCTGTCTACCCCACTGTTCATTCGCTGGGATAATTGACAGGTTGGGGATTCTGGTCCAGCCTCGCTGAATTAGAGGGCAGCCAAGGGCAGAGGACACTTCCGCCCAGGAGCTGGCCTGGGGTACAGCTGAGGGGGAGGGAGGTGGAATCCTAAGGTGGCCCCATGACCCCCATCCTCATCCTTATGAGTCACTCCGAGCTTAGGTTCCATTACACGTAAGAGGGAGAACTGCCCGCAGGGAGGGGTCAGGTGAGCCGCCACAGGTGTGTCCTGTGCTGGCCCCAGGGCCTGCGCTGCACAGCAGTGATGGTGACAGTGACGTGAGGCCCTGGCCCGTAACCCAACACCCTATTGTGT
>NW_006284343.1:3474197-3475308 GCF_000327345.1 Myotis davidii
TGGGTGTGGGTGCTCCTGCTCCGGGAAAGAAACAGGAGAAATCATTTCAGAAAGCAGGTGCTGAGTCAGTGCCCTCTGACCTCAGGGCGGGGGTGGGCAGGGCCTCCCAGTGGCTTCAGACATTTGGAGTCTCCATCCCTTGCCTCCTCTCTTCCTTCTTTTCTTCCAAAGGTGTCCAGCGGAGGGCTTGGTCCTGGGAAACACTCGGGAACAAGAAGCACAGTGTGGCCGGGCAGACAGAGGAGCGGGAGAGAGACAGCAGGGGCTGGAGGGCGCTAAGAGGAAGGAGCCCAGGAGAAAGGGGGCAGCGACCTGTTCAGAAGCCGGAGGGTGAAGAGGAGTCAGGGTGACTTAAGGCAGCCTGTCCTTCGGCAGAGCCGCGGGCGCCAGATCAGATAGGCAGAGGGCACACTCAGTTCTCCTTATGAACTCGGTTGTGGTTGACGGGGAGGAGGGAGCCCGGGTCCAGGGGCCTCGGTCACCTCCAGGATTCCAGCAGCAGGTCCCGCCCCCCCAAGGTGCCCTCCTCGCTGACACAGCCCTGACCCTGTCCCTGCATGAAGCCACCCAGGGGTGGCCCCCTGCCCCAGGATGAAGTCCTAGCTCCTCCACATGGCAGCCCTCATGGCGTGGCTCCCGTCCCCCCAGCCCTGGCTTTCCCCATGTCACCCTGACCCTGCTCCGGCCAAGCTGTCGGTGGACCACCGGATCCCCAGCACCTGCTCAGTGCCTGACAAATGGCCGTTTCATCCAGGCCCCGGGAAGTGTGTTCTGGGTGCACATATGGACGAGCCGTCTGGCCCATGGGAGACTTCCCTCTCGGCTCTGGAGCTCAGAGCAGGGCCGACATCCCGTCCATGCACACCGACCGGCCCTTGCGTGGCCTGTGCTGTGCTGGTCCCAGGCAGTGGCTCTGCAGGCTCCTCTGGGCCCCAGGAGTGGAGGGCTGCCTGGCCCTTCCCACCAGCACCCCTGCTGCCTGCAGAGGACCCCATGTGTAGCTTCCGGGGGGTCCTGGAGAAAAGGAAAAGCCACAGATGGCTTCACAAAGGAGCTTTGGATTGAGCTGTTCGACTGCCCAGGCAGGCGGGAGAGCAGAGGCCGAGGGGGG
>NW_006284343.1:3475726-3476090 GCF_000327345.1 Myotis davidii
TGGGTGTGGGTGCTCCTGCTCCATGAAAGAAACAGGAGAAATCATTTCAGAAAGCAGGTGCTGAGTCAGTGCCCTCTGACCTCAGGGTCACCCTGCGAAGGAAACTGATTCGGGCGAGCCACCGCCACCGCCTCCGTGTCATTGTTGATTTTTCCAAGGCTTGTCCTGCTTCCTGCCGAGTAAACACCTCGGGGAGCAGGAAGGAGAGGCGTGTTCACAACCTGGTGGGGACCTCTCGCACCCAGAGCCCGGGACCCTGCGTCCACCTGCTCAGGTCACACCAGGCTGGGCATGGGGCGTCTGAGCCCCCAGGGAGGTGGTGGCCCAGGTCTGCCCCCAGTCACAGGCCTGGCCGAGGCGCGCT
>NW_006284343.1:3477038-3477937 GCF_000327345.1 Myotis davidii
CGGGGGGGTGAGGGGGGGGAGATGGGGGGGCGCCCCACTTGGTCTTGCCACAAGGAACAGGCTTTGAAAGGAGTTAGACACATTAGAGAAAGTGCTGGGAGCGTGTTAAGGGCAGATGCTCTTAGAAGCCGGGAGCCAACAGGCAGGCCGAGGCTGCGGTGAGGAGGTGCCATGGCGAGGCCAGGCCAGAGGCGATTGTGGGAGGCACAGTGGGCAGGGCCTCCACTCCTCTCCCCCCACCCCCGCCCCTGCCCTCCCCCATGGTGGGCCATCTGTGGGGGACGAACCCGGGGCCACCTCTCTGGACTGGCACCATCTGGGTGGCCAGGAGGTGAGCCAGGGAATGCCCGGGGAGCAGCCAAGTGCTGGAATCACTGTGCCCAGGCCTGCCCTTCCCTATGAGGGGGTGCGAAGTGGGGAGAGGCAAGAAGCTAGGAGGCTGGGGAGCTCTGGAGCTCCCTCCAGGGCGTGAGGCCTGAGAACAAGGGTGGGGGTGTTGGGGAGCGAGAGCAGCAAGGGCCTGTGCCTCCCCCACAGTCCCCTTCCTCTTCTGCCCCCTGGGTTTAGGTGACCAGGAGACCCTGGGAATGGCTGAGTCGCAAGATAAAAGGAGCCCGAGTCCCTGAGTCACTGTGCGGAGGAAAGCCCAGGACCCATCAGGAACGCCGCGCTGGAGTGTTAACTCAGTAAGCAATCCGTTTCCGAGGCGTCGGGACCATACTACACTCGGGGGTCTGCGTGTTACTGCTTCTCAGCCTCCCCTTTGTAACCCCCCCCCCGACCCCCCCACTTGGCCGTCAACTTGAACCAAGTTGCACAAGGGGCTGACTGGTCCGGGCCGAGGCCTGTATTTCACTCCCTGCCGGCTCCCGCCCTGCCTGGTTCACACAGCCCCCTGG
>NW_006284343.1:3477970-3478556 GCF_000327345.1 Myotis davidii
CCGCGGGCCCGGGCCCCCATCCATCTGCTGTCAGTGAGCACCTGGCGCCCAGAAAGACGCACATTTGTTCCCCCCGAACATAGGGCTCTTTTCTTCAGCGAAGGCGGCGCAGCGATGTGTTTGGAGAAGTGAGTGCTATTCAGCACGCGGCTCCTGCTTACTTTGGGGCGCAGCCAGGGAACACAGGTCTTTAGCCCCAACTCTCTAAGCAAGAGCCTCCAGGGGCTGGGGAAGAGGTGTGTGTGTGTGGGGGGGTGGGTTTAGGTGACCAGGAGACCCTGGGAATGGCTGAGTCGCAAGATAAAAGGAGCCCGAGTCCCTGAGTCACTGTGCGGAGGAAAGCCCAGGACCCATCAGGAACGCCGCGCTGGAGTGTTAACTCAGTAAGCAATCCGTTTCCGAGGCGTCGGGACCATACTACACTCGGGGGTCTGCGTGTTACTGCTTCTCAGCCTCCCCTTTGTAACCCCCCCCCCGACCCCCCCACTTGGCCGTCAACTTGAACCAAGTTGCACAAGGGGCTGACTGGTCCGGGCCGAGGCCTGTATTTCACTCCCTGCCGGCTCCCGCCCTGCCTGGTTCACAC
>NW_006284343.1:3478817-3482921 GCF_000327345.1 Myotis davidii
AAGCAAGAGCCTCCAGGGGCTGGGGAAGAGGTGGGTGTGGGTGGGGGGGGGGGTAATGGAGAGGGTATGGAGACCAGAAGGAGAGACAAGTCTCTCAGAAAGCAATTAAGCATCTCTTGGTGGCCTCAGGGACAACCTCAACTTTTTGTCCTTCTGCCCAGGGAGGCTGAGGCGGGGGAGGAGGATGGGGGAGGAGGGAACTGTGGGGGAGGAGGGCATCCGTAGCTGCATTGAGGCGCTCACAGCAGAAAGGCAGCCCCATCCGACACCAGCAGCAGCAAGGGGGGGCCCGGGAACGGACATAGTGGGGCCCAAGATACAAGGAAGCCCACTGGCCACTGCTGAGGGCAGCTCCGGGCCCCAGCCCAGCAGAGCAGAGAGGCCAGAGTGGACGGCAGTACAGCCTAGGACATGTCCAGCCTAGGCCAGGCCAGGCTCCATCGGAGCTCACAGAAGCCGCGGCCCGGCTGCCCCTGGGTCAGGTGCCCGGAGGTCATAAAATGACATGGCATCCGAGCCGCTAAGGGCTCCAGGATGACTCTGCCTCAGCAATTTCCAGGGCAAATTTGCTTTTTTGTTCGAGTCTGGAAATAACAGCGCAGACTCCCCAGGGGGCCCAGGAATCCAGCCACTGGCTCCTGACTTCTCTCCCGGAGCAAGACGCAGCCAGATGCACAGGGCAGCGCTGAGGTCAAATGACAATGCCTGACCGCCTGCCCCCTCAGCAGTCGCCAACCTTTTGGACCTCACAGACCACCAGGGGTCCAGATGCCGCGACCCCACTCACAGAGGTCAGCGAGGGTCACTGGGCCTCTCCATACCTCTCGCTGGTCGTGCGAGTAGCCTGAATCCTCCCTGGGCAGCTAAGGGGCGTCTCTATTGCTATGGAGGCTGCTCTCAGCACTAACCAGATGAGTGAGGAGCCAGGAGGGGTGCAGCTCGTGCAAGATGCATTTAGGTATTTCCGCTGCGAATCCTTGCCCAACTGCCCCAGGCCCTTCACGGTGGCTCACTCCCCTCCCAGACCAAGTGCCTTCCAGCAGCTTAAACCCTCCCTCCTCTGAGCAGGGTCTGCTTCCTCTTGTCACTTATCAATGACTTTGCTCATTAGTTCCTTGCAAGTGTTCGCTCTCCACATGCAGCTGAGTCCTTTCCACGCCTCGTTTGCAAACGGGTCTGGCCCGATCCCTTCTTGGAAGCCCCATTTCTCCTGGGTCTGACAGGTACGGTGACCCAGTGCCCGCGGTGCTGGGCGCCCACAGGAAATGCCAGAGACCAAGGTCTCCCCAGGACTGGCAGCTCATATGGCCCCCGGGCAGAGCTAACCTGAGCCTGCTGCCCTTTCCTTCCTGCGTGTGACTCAGCAAGAAGCTGGCGGAGAGAGGCACAGATCTAGACCTGGATCTCGCAGAGGGGGTAGCGGGCAAGGTCACGGCTCTCGTCTGTGTACAGACAGAAACAGGTTAGTCATGGGGCTGGGCACAAATGCTCAGCCTCACCCAGAATAAGAGAAGTCAGATGAAAAGTATACCCAGCCCTAGCTGGTTTGGCTCAGTGGATAGGGCATCGGCCTGCCTGGACTGAAGGGTTCCGGATTCGATTCTGGTCAAGGGCACGTTCCCGGGTTGTGGGCTTGATCCCCAGTAGGGGTGTGCAGGAGGCAGCCGATCAATGGTTCTCTCTCATCATTGATGTTTCTATCTCTCCCTCTCCCTTCCTCTCTGAAATCAATAAAAATATTTTTTAAAAGAAAAATAAAAAAGTCCACTCAGATGCATTTTCCACCGAGCTGATTGGCAAGAATCAAAGGTTTGACAACTGCTTACGCTGGCAAGGGTGGGGCAGGGAAGGCCCTGTCGTGCTTTGCAAGCAAGATCGCCAACCCGCACGGCCTCCGCGAGGGCCATTTGGCAATATCTGCTAAATGCACAAATTCTTCGGCCCAGCAGCTCCACTTCTAGGAAGTCCCGGCCAGCTGTGCGGGCACATTTGTGAAATGACCTGGGTGGCCTGGCTTCTGAGATTGGCGAGGCCGTGCGGGCGCCCGCCATCGGGGACTGACGCCACGTTTACGGGACGGCCAGTGGCAGGAACAGGGAATCAGGACCAGAGAGGGATGGCCGTGGAAACAGCCCCGAGACACGCTGCGAAGTGGAAAAACAAGAGAACATGCAAAGCAGCAGCGGAGCAGCTGTGCGGCCGGCTGGTTCCAGTTCTCCCCGAATGAGTGGGCCAGCAGCTCCCCTCTGCGGGAGGGGAAAAGGAAAACCGCCCGTGTGCTCGCCTGGCGGTGGGGGCTGAAGGCGCTCCCTGGAGACCCGAGCCCTGGTCTCATCGGTCACTCAGGAGCAAGCCTTCTCATTAGGCACCTTTTTGCCTTGTCACCTTCTGCAAAGCGCTTGTTTGTGTCGCCGCATCCGATCCTCAGGACAGACCCCCTTTTTCAGATAAGGAAATGGAGGCCCAGAAGGTGGGGTCATTGCTCAGAGGTCATACAGCTGAGCCAGGATTTACATCCCAGTTTTCTGGCTCCTCCTCACATCCTTTGGCTGCCTCACCCTGTGGCTGGAGAGTCCTGGGGGCTGGGGTCACGGAGGTCCTCATTTCCACCGACAGCACGATCCAGGCCATGGGGCACATGGGTTCAGGCACCGGCTGGGGTGTCGGAGAACGGCATCAAGTTCTGGGTCAGCTACATCCTACCTGGGTGACTTGGGGGAAGTTGCTTATTGGGCTGACTCAGTCACTTTGCCTATAAAGCAAGAGTAATAATAGCCCAGCCGGCGTGGCTCAGTGGTTGAGTTTTCCACCGACAGCACGATCCAGGCCATGGGGCACATGGGTTCAGGCACCGGCTGGGGTGTCGGAGAACGGCATCAAGTTCTGGGTCAGCTACATCCTACCTGGGTGACTTGGGGGAAGTTGCTTATTGGGCTGACTCAGTCACTTTGCCTATAAAGCAAGAGTAATAATAGCCCAGCCGGCGTGGCTCAGTGGTTGAGTGTCGACCTATAAACCAGGAGGTCATGGTTCGATTCCCGGTCAGGGCACATGCCGGTTGCGGGTTCCATCCTCAAGTGTGGGATGTGCAGGAGGTAGCCAATCAATCGTTTTCTCTCATTGATGTTTCTATCTATCCCTCTCTCTTCCTCTCTACAATCAATAAAAATATTAAAAACGCGTCTCAGGGGTCGTGCTCAGATCCCAAAGAAGAGTGGCTTGCGTTCATTCTGACGTTCCTTTCTCCTTCCCTCTCAGTCCTGCGGCTTCTCCTTCCCGCTCTGCACTGACTCTCAGCAGCCGGCAGCGAGGAGATGCAGGCCAGCC
This sequence comes from Myotis davidii, assembly GCF_000327345.1. Classification (NCBI taxonomy): domain Eukaryota; kingdom Metazoa; phylum Chordata; class Mammalia; order Chiroptera; family Vespertilionidae; genus Myotis; species Myotis davidii. The sequence continues at coordinate 3,482,145 of NW_006284343.1, forward strand.
CGAGGCAGAGGAAGGAGACATACGGTGTGTGCTTCTCCCAGCAGGAGCCCGCTCGGCCCCTCCCTGCCCTCTGCTACTCCTACTCGGCTAAAAGCCCCAGACTGGTTTTCCTTGGAAATGACAACCAACCAGACACAGACAACAGAGGGGAAAGGTAAATAATTGACCATTTTGACCATTTTTCCTCTTTCCTATTAAATAGGTTTGAATACTAAGCAGGAGGGGGCGTGTAAGAGGCAGCCATCAATGATTCTCTCCCATTGTTGCTGTTTCTATCTCTCTCCCTCTTCCTTCCTCTCTGAAATCAATAAAAATATATTTATCTCATGTCCCAACCCTTTTTTTAAAAAAAGTAATAATTCTACCCACAGCAGAGGGCTGTTGTGGGGATTCAGGGAGCTGAGCAGCAAGGATGGGTGGCCTAGAAGAGCAGCCACGCCCGGCTTCCTCAGTCCCACTTGCCTCCCCCCCACCAAGGCGGCCCGCGTCTCAGGGGTCGTGCTCAGATCCCAAAGAAGAGTGGCTTGCGTTCATTCTGACGTTCCTTTCTCCTTCCCTCTCAGTCCTGCGGCTTCTCCTTCCCGCTCTGCACTGACTCTCAGCAGCCGGCAGCGAGGAGATGCAGGCCAGCCCGAGGCAGAGGAAGGAGACATACGGTGTGTGCTTCTCCCAGCAGGAGCCCGCTCGGCCCCTCCCTGCCCTCTGCTACTCCTACTCGGCTAAAAGCCCCAGACTGGTTTTCCTTGGAAATGACAACCAACCAGACACAGACAACAG
>NW_006284343.1:3483147-3483438 GCF_000327345.1 Myotis davidii
ACTCCCAGCCAACCTGTCTCAGTGCCTTTACAGTTTTACAGTCCAGAGCGCCTTTACAAAATAATTACATACACATTTATATGTTATTGATTTCAGAGAGGGAGCGAGAGAGAGAAACATCAATGATGAGAGACTCACTGATTGGCTGCCTCCTGCAAGCCCCACACTGAAGATCAAGCCCACAACCTGGGATGTGCCCTGCACGGGAATCCATCCATGACCTCCTGGTTCACGGGTCCGCAGCTCAACCACTGAGCTACACCGGCTGGGCTGAGAACAACTATTTTTATT
>NW_006284343.1:3483565-3487799 GCF_000327345.1 Myotis davidii
TCCACAGTGGCTGTGCCCATGGCTCCTCCCTCCTTCCTGCAAGCCCCCAGGCCTGCGACATATGTGTTTCCCTGGCTATCTGGCAGACCAGGCCGCAGGCCGGAGACACGGTGCTGGAGGCAGGGACTCTGCAGAACAGAATGGAGTCAGCACAGAGCACATTTTAAAAAATCAATCATTGGGGAAAAAATAAAAATAAAATAAAATGAAAAAATCAATCTTCGGGAGGACAATCCATCACCGGGGCAGCCGCCCAGCAGAGCAAGGGGGTGGGCGCCAAGGCCACCCTGGGCCAACTGTATCCAGTGCCCAAGGGCACAGCAGGGCTGGCACACCCTCGCCACCATGAGGAAGGGGCCGTGTGCTTGGTGCTTGTCTGTTTGCTGTTGGAGCTCCTCACACGTGGGTGTGGAGCGGATCTCCCCAGTGCGGCTGGAGTCTGCCCAGGACCAGCCCTCCCAGCCCCTCCCAGGGCAGGGAAATAGGCTGGGGGGCCATCTGTGGAGAACCCAGGTGACCCAGGAGCAAAGAAAGGGACCACATAGGAGACCCCTGCTGCCCCCAATAGGGGATGTCCCACTGATGGGCAGAGACAGAGGCAGGTCCCCAAGACGTATCCCTGGGAGGAGAGAGGCAGGGGCAGCAGGGCCCCCAGCCCAGCTAACCATAGACACCAAGTCACTGAGGCAGCTGAGCTCGCGGCACCGCGGCTCTCCGGGATTCCCCTCCTGCCGGCTCCGCAGGCACCGTTGGGTGTGTGCAGGGATTCCTCAAGTACTGGAACAGGTTCCATCCTGTCCTCCTGAGCCGCCAGGGACCTGGGCACCTGGGGGGCAGAGGGAAGCAGTGTTCCTGCTGGGGCTGCAGATGCTCGCGGCCGGTGACTCAGGGCGGCCGTGACGAACCCCAGGCCCTGAGCCAGCACCACTTCCGACCCCAACCCGGCCTCATCGTGAAAAGTCTGGCCGCCTGGTTGGGAGAGACACCAACACAGCCCCTCCAACAGACTGTCTCTTACTCAAAACGCAACCCTCTTCCCTCCTGTGTCAGCCCGGGCAGAATCAGCTGGCAGAGACCAGCCTGAGCGAGGCCCCTCATTCAGGGCCAGCAGTTTCTGCGAAGGGCCAGACAGCAAAGCTATTCAACCTCCTGCCTGTGGGCTCCATCACAGCTACTGCACTCTGCCCTGTAGCATGAAAGCAGAAAGGCAATAGTCAACAAGTGGACGTGGCTGGGTTCTAATAAAACTTTATTTATAAAACAATCGGTGGGCCAGGTTTTGAGTGTAGTTTGCTGGCCCTGCCAGGGCAGATCTGAGCATCCCTGAGAATTGGCCATCCTCGCTAAACTCCCGCAGACCTGCCGTAGCCATCCAGGTTCCTGGCTGTCCACCGCCGCAGAGAGGAGGAAAGTTTCTGGGGGGGAAGAAGCAGATATTTGCTTGAAAGGAGCACCCGCACCCCACCCGGCAAGTCACTCCACCTCTGGCCAGTGTATTTAAACCGGAACAGATACCTCCCCAGTGAGCACATGTTTGCAGCCAGCGGGTATGTGAGTCTAGAGAACAGTCTGGAAGCCTGGGGAGGGGCCAAGAGCAGAGGTGTTTTTATTCTTACTCACATCACCTGGGGCTAAAGAATGGGCGACAGTGGGAAACACCTCAAGGTTCAAGTCTCAGAGCCGCTGCCACTTACTAACCGAAGGACCTTGAGCAAGTTCCATAACCTCTCGAGCTTCAGTTTCCTTGTTTTACGAAATGGAGATAAAAATAGTACTTAGTTCCTGGAGCCCGAAGGTTTCGACCAGATAACCTATGGAAAGCATTTAACGCAAGACCTGATAGATGTGGGCAAGACCAGGCCTGTGATGGGGCTGTTGGCTTACTCACCCGGCACCTTCCCTGTGTCAGACCCATGCTAGGAACTGCTGAGTTAAACCGTAGGATACTCATAGGAACCCTAGGAGGTGCCCCATGTTACGGGGGGGAAACCGAGGCTCAGAGAAGCCACCACATGCCCCAGGACACACCGATTTGCTTTTGTCAAAAGGGGCGAGAAGAGTAAATTGACAAGAGGCACAAGAAGGGCAGAATGGGAGTGGGCGAGGAGGCTTGGGAAACTCCACAGACAGATGACAGGGCAGGGAGGCAGCCCGTTGGAATGACTGTTTGCCCTTTCTGGAGAGGAAGAGTTCAGCTACCTGACCCACCATGAGCTCAGCCAGGGGCCCGTCTCTTGTACACCTGCCAGTCTCTACCGGAAAACTGACTGTTAGGGGCACAAAGATTCTTTGGAGATTGGTCTCTTGTACACCTGCCAGTCTCTACTGGGAAAACGGACTGTTAGGGGCACAAAGATTCTTTGGAGATTGTGGGTGGACACCCCAGGCCCCCACTGAGAGGTTGAGTCCATCCCTCCACATCCTAGTATCTGGCTGCTTTGTGACTCTTTGGCCAACGGAATATGGCCAAAGTGAGGCCAACCCTTACCTGCACCCAGCCCTTGAGGGACTGGCTATTTCTACTGACCGTTGGAGTCAAAAGCTGCCCCTTAAGAACCTGGGGCCATACTGCTGGAGAGAGAGAGGCCACGTGGAAGAGCCCTGAGCTGCCCGCTGGGACACCCAACCCAGTCGGGCCTTCAGATGACCACAGACCCAGCTGCTCCCCGATTGCAAATGTATAGAGACCCCGCCCCGTTCGCTGAGGAAGAACTGGTCAGCTGAGCCCTGTCAACCTACACAACCACGACAGATAAAAATGAATCACCAGGTTAAGCACTGAATTCGGGGTCCTTTGTTTACACAGCCCTCCGTGACACGAATCCTCTGGAAGATTCATCTCTTCCCCAGTCTTATTCACTGGCTACTCTGGGGCAACAAGGACCCGCAAGCTCCAAAGTGCACAGTCCCTCATTGATGACTCGACCGCCTGGTCTCCTGGGTAACCATCCTTGGTTGCAGAGCAGAGTTGCCGGACCTGCTGCTCCTTCTGGGGTTGGTAGGAAACCCTTAAATGAAAATCAACATCTGCCAAGCAGCCAGATGCTCCTGGCCCTCTGAGCAACTCAGAGAGACAGGCGAGGCCTTTTATTTGACCAGCATTAAGCAGCTTAGCAAGCACTCCAACATATTGAGCCTCCTGTCACCCGTGACAACCATAAAAGGCAGCGGGGCAGGCCTGGTTCCTCCTGTTACAGAACAGGAAGCTGACCGAGACCACACCAACAGGCGTGGCCGAGCCAGGGCTGGAAGCCAGGGCACCTGGCGACCCGTCTACAGGCCTCCTTCACGCTCACACCATCCCTATTGTCCCCAGATCATCCTAGACAGCAGCCTGGGCCCTGATCGGGCCCATTTTCCCAGGTTGAAGGGACAGATCGTTGGAGACAAGAAAGCATCCATAGGTGCCAAGTACGTGCTGTCGTTACGGGCCCTGAAGTCACCTTCCTGGGCTCAGGTGTGGCTCTGCCCCAAGCTCGAGTAACTTGGCTGTTACTTGCCTTGCTGAGCCTCAGTGGCCGCATCTGTAAAGGGAGATGGGCTGCTGCTGAGAGCTGTCATGCCTCTGGGGGGAAGGGAGGGCCTTGGAGGCTGTCCTGAATGGCAGAGCACCGTGGAGGTGACCCTCAGTGATTCTGCATGCCTCGCTCTGCAGGAAGTGGTCTGACCTCCCCCAGGCTGCCATGCTGTGAGGAAGCCCAACTAGCCCCGTGGGGAGGCCACACTGAGAGGTCCTGAGACCACAGGAAGAGAGGACGATGTTTGCCTAGTCCCAGCTGCCTCAGCCCCGGACTGTCCCAGCACCATCCACGGTCTGATTGCCGCGGTATGACAGATTGGAAGCCAGAACCAGCCAGCCAAGCCCTCCCCAAATTCCTCACTCAAAGAAACCGGCGATTGCTGTTTGAGGTCACTGAGTTTTGGGCTCATTTATTGTACAGCAATAGGTCACTGGAACAGAGTTGGCTGTGAGGTTTGGTGGGTTAAATGGTGTTTCTCTTCCCCTCCCCCTAAGAAAAGGTTCGCTCACCTGGAATCCCAGAATGCGACCTCATTTTACAGGGTTTCTGCAGATGTCATTAAGGTAAGGGTTTTGAGAGGATTAAGGTGGGCCCTACATCCAATGACAAGTGTCCTTATAAGAGACAGAGAAGAAGACACAGGTACAGAGAAAAGTGCCAAGCCCAGTGGAAGGCAGAGATGGAGTGATAGGAGGCCACAAGCCCAGGAATGC
>NW_006284343.1:3487842-3491797 GCF_000327345.1 Myotis davidii
CTATAAAAAGCAAGGAAGGATTCTCCCCTGGAACTTTCAGAGGGAGCGTGACCCTGCTGACACCTTGACTTTGGACTTGTGGCCTCCTGAACTGCGAGAGAATAAATGTCTGGCCACGTAAGCCACGGAGTTTGTGGTGGTTTGTTGCCGCCCACTCCCAGCCTCCAGAACGGTGAGAGAATCCGTTTCTGTGGCTGTAAGCCCCCCGTCTTGTGGTGCAGGAGCTCTAGCAAATGCCTGCAGCATGCTTCCATCTCTCCTTCGACGTGACCCTCCCAACAACCTGTTAGTGGCTCTCAGTTACCACCTGTGTTGGCCAGCCTCCAAGATGGCCTCTACGATCCCACCTCCTGGAGTTCCCTTCATGAATACGGCTCACCTGTCACCAAGAAGATAGTGTGGAAACAACAGCCTGCACGTTCCATGGCTTAGTCACTGCGTTTCAGTTCTGCCTGGTCCTCTCTCAGAACACGTTCCCAGGGGAAAACCCACAACCACGCCCTGAGCCCGCTCCAACGGCCTGTGGAGAGTCCACGTGCTGAGGAACCGAGGCCTCCAGCCACCAACCAGCTCCGTCTGAGGGCACTGTCTGGGAAGCAGACCCTCCAGCCCTAGCCCGGCCTTCAGATGACCATAGCCCCGGCCGACATCATGGCTGCAGCCTCATGAGGGACTCCAAGCCAGTACCCCAAGTTCAGCCACTCCCTGACTCCTGACCCATAGAAACTATACGTCATCATTTTGGTTGCTTTGTACCACTAAATGGCATGGTAATTTGTTACGCAGCATTAGCTAGCCAATACACTTTTTCCTATCCCGACAGAGGCAGCATGTGTCCTAGTTAAAAGTGCAAGTTCTGGGGTCAACTATCCCTTACTAGCTAATGACCTTGAACAAGTTACTTCAGCCTGAGTTCCCTCGTCTATCCTTACTTATTTAAGGACCCCTGTATCTGCCTTATAGACTATTGGGAGGAGCAAAGGAGTTAATACACAACATATACAGTCCCTGGCCCATAGTAAACACTCATTATTATATGGGAGAGAAAACAGCTCGAGAGAAGTGAGGCGAGAGCCCCATGGCCACACAGCCAGCTCCTCAGCAGCCAGGCCGAGTGCTGAAGCCAGGTCTCCTGTCGCCCTGTCTGGGGGTCCTGGTATAGCTTCCCAGCCCACATCCCATTCCAGGATGCTTCACTGCAAGCGCTGGCAGCAGCTGGCTGTGCACACTGTGTTGGGGGGAGGGGAGGGGCACGGCCAGTTGGGTCAGACTGTGGCCCTTGCCCGGAGGAGAGCGCCCCAGCCCCTGCAGGAGGGATGTGGACAGGCACGAAGAGTAGGCAGCAGCCGGCCGGGCACCCCTGAGAGGACTTCTATGGATCACATTTCACTGTCAGAGCGGGTCCAAGGACAGGGACCGAGCCGTCCCAGCCCTGGTAGGAAATGGCCAGGAGGAGAGCAGGACAACTGCTCTGAAACGCAATCCGGTATTAGGGCAAAAGGGGTGTCGGGAGTCAGTCTCACTGCACGGCGGCTTTCGTTCAAGCAGATTAACATGACCTTGGCCAGCAGAGGCCCGGAGCCACAGGCCCCTCGAGTGTCTTTCTCTGAGTCTGGGCACAGGCTCCACATTGGGTAGCAGGAGGCAGTGAAGGGGGGCAGGGAACGAGGCCACGGAAAAAGGCGCAGAAATAAGAAACGGCGGTGGCATTTGAACTTTTCCTTTGGTGTGTGTGTGTGTTTTAAATATATTTTTAATTGATTGATCTTATTTTTTAAAATATGTTTTTATTGATTTGAGAGAGAGAGAGAGGAAGGGAGAGGCATAGAGAGATAGAAACATCAACCATCAGCTGCCTCCTGCATGCCCCCTACAGGGAGTCAAGCTCAAAACCCAGGCATGTGCCCTGACCTGGAATCGAATCATGACCTCTTTGTTCTTTTAAATATATTTTTAAGTGATTGATCTTGTTTTTTAAAATATGTTTTTATTGATTTGAGAGAGAGAGAGAGGAAGGGAGAGGCATAGAGAGATAGAAACATCAACCATCAGCTGCCTCCTGCATGCCCCCTACAGGGAGTCAAGCTCAAAACCCAGGCATGTGCCCTGACCTGGAATCGAATCATGACCTCTTTGTTCCTAAGCTGACGCTCAACCACTGAGCCACACCAGTCGGGCTAATTGATTGGTTTAAAAGAGAGAGGAAAGGAGAAACATTGATGTGTTGTTTCACTTATGTACGCATGCATCGGTTGATTCTTCTTTCTCCATCACCATTTATCCCCTCTATGCCCTCTTCCACCTCCACCCATCCCCCTCCCCCACTGGCTGACTCTTGCATGTGCCCTGACCAGGGACTGAACCTGCCCGGGGCCTTGGTGTATCAGGGCGATGCTCTAACCGACTTGCTCAGGGCTCGAACCTGACCTTTGAATGAGCAATAATATCACGTATGGAAATTGCAGGCAAAGAACCTCCAGGTGTGCTTGTCACTGTCTGGTGCTGCCTCGGGGCCAGGTGCAGCCCTGGTGAAACATCAAGGAAGGTTCCTGGGCGTGGTGTTTCCTAAGTTGGCACTGAGCAGTAGCACAACACGCCTCCCCAACGTATGCCTCTGTCGCGCAAAGAGGATTTGGAGCTGATTACTTTGAAACCAGCCTACGCTGGAGGAGCCCTGCAAACATCCCGCTACCCTGTGTGAGGGGAACACACATTTATAAAGAGAATGTCCGGTGTGCGGCGTCTCCCACTCTGTACCGGGGAGAGAAAGATGGCTCTAAAACTCCTGCTCTCCAGGGAAAAGGCGCCCGCCTGCATCTGCACAACAAAACCTGCTCTCGCTCCTCACGCTTTCCCTGGCCACCCCTGCACCCACCTCCCCACACCTTCCTTTCCATGTCTGCAGCGGAAGATGGGATTTAAGCCTGAATTCTAAGCCACCCCTTTGAGCTCCTCACTTCCCCTGGGCGTCTCCTATGGCTACAGAAAGTGTTCATGTTAACAAACGTGTTTGTTTTTCTCCTGTTAATGTATCTTTCGTTAGAGTTCCCAGCAGAGCACTTAGGAGGGTAGAGGAAGCGTTATTCTCACCCCCCCACCCCCGCCCCCATCACCTTGACCCAAAATGCCCAGTTCAGGCATCCAAGGCCCTTACACCACAGGCTGAGATTTCCCCTGGAGCATTACCATGTCCAAGAAAAGGAGTTAGGGTGTGAAGGGGCAAGAGCAGACACCAACCGGAAATAATGCAGGGACTGCCTCTGACCTCTGACCTCCAGGAAGAGGGAATCTACAAGGGGTCTGACCGAGAAAACGTTTTTTTCTGGACTCTGCCCCTTCCCCCTTCCTGAGATTCTCGCCTTCCAACAGGCACGGATCCAGGGCCTTCGAATCCTGTGGGTCCGTGTGGGCAGTTAGACGGACCTGAGCAGCGCCAGGACGATGGGCCCGGTGCAGAAGGTCACCAGGCGGAAAGCCCCGGGCGCCCAGCAAGGGGCAAACCTGGGAAAGCAAGGACCTCCCCACAAGGTGATCTTTCTCCCCTAGCATCTCGCTGGTCATGCGGCTGAGATCCCCTGACCTTTCCCCCCTGACCTCTCCACCCCTGACCTCTCCCCCCTGACCTCTCCTCCCCTGACCTCTCCCCCCATGTCCTTTTCCCCCTGACCTCTCCCCCCTGACCTTTCCCCCCCTGGCATGTCGCTAGTCATGGGTAGACAGACCTCTTGGAGGAGGAACAAGGGCCCAGGAGTGACCTCATGCTACTCCCATGCGTCCCTTGCACAACCCCTCCTTTCAGCATCCACCTCTAGGGCTAACCTCCGGGCCTCCGTGGCATTTCAGCTCCAGGGCCCGGAAAAGCAGAAAAAACAGACAAGCGAAGCCACGTCCAACATCAGGATCAGCTGCACTGACACTCCCGGCCCTGGTGCCGACCAATCGGTGGAGACCGCCA
>NW_006284343.1:3491953-3493008 GCF_000327345.1 Myotis davidii
GGAGCACACCTGTGCTTCCCCTCCCCCTCTCCCCACCCCCAGGGTTACCTTCACCCTTTCTCTCCTAGGCTCCGGGCCCTTCTTGTGCCTCTGTGACTGGTTCCCTGAGTCCATTTCTTCCACGGCTCACTTCTCCTGCCCTGTGACTTTCCAGATACACTTTCTCTTGCAGTCAGGACACCAGGCCGAGCCTTGATGTCCACCGCCATGTGACCTTGCGTAGTCTCTCTTCCCACCCCGGCCTCCGGTTCCCACTGGGATGAATAGAGCCGACCTCGTCACCTGGGCTTCTCCGAAGACACGCAAGTCACGGCTTGGCTTGGTTGTGAGGTGGGTCTGACTCTGACTCTCACCTTTTGTGACCTAAACTCCGTCCTGACACTTGATTCTGACACTGCAGAATCAGATCACAGTCTCAAAACAGAAAGCAGGCCCGGCCCGTGTGGCTCAGTGGGTGAGCGTCGACCTCTGAACCAGGAGGTCGCGGTTCAGTTCCTGGTCGGGGCACGTGCCCGGTTGTGGGCGCGATCCCCAGTGTGGGGCGTGCGGGAGGCAGCTGATCAAGGATTCTCTCTCGTTGCTCTCTCTCCCTTTCCCTTCCTCTCTGAAATCAACAAACAAAACCCAGAAAGCAAAGAGGCCCTCAGCGGAAACCCAGCCCTGGATGTAACTGGAGGGGACGATGGCAGTCGGCCTGCGAAGGGGTTAATGCAGCAGGGTGGGTACGGGACGAACCCCAAACTGAAGGGAAACGACCACAGGAGTGACAGCAAGAATGCAGGCTGTTGCAGCAGAGGCTGAAGTAAAGACTGTCTGCGGCCACATCCCACTTCAGCAACCACAGCTGCCATTAAGACCCTCACACGCGCCATCGGCGGTTCTGAAGTCAGCATCGTGGCTGGACTCCGCCTTATCATCAGAGGGGAGAAGAGCAGCGTGCAGACCAAAGGGCTAAAGTTTCAGCGGCTGCCCGGCGTCCGAGCTGCAGCACGCTCCCAGAATAGCACCAAGTTCCCGGCAGCCTTGGTGGCTTTGCAGCTGGGCTTGGGCGGGGC
>NW_006284343.1:3513122-3517031 GCF_000327345.1 Myotis davidii
TGGGACTGGACACTGCCCAGAAGCCAGCTGGCCGGCCCTGCCCTGCTGGAGGCGCCATCTCTGGTGAGTGTGGGCATGTCTGGCTCTCTTGTGACACCCTGGCTCTCTCCCATCACCTCGGGGGGCCTGGATGAGTTCGGGAGTCAGGGGCACCCTCAAACCCCAGGTGGGGGCGCGGGTCTCCTGGATGCTGTGCAGTGAGCTCTGTTGGTGTCTGGTAAGGCAGGTGGCGGGCTGAGTGTCTCCGAGGCAGGGCAGGCTGCAGCGTGTGCAGAGAGCACGTGATCACAGGGGCCAGCCGCTGGAGGAGGAAGGGGCAGGGGGGAGGCACAGCCCTGCCACCGGTTGGGCAACTGCCTGGCGCAGCGCTGCCTTGGGGCTGGCTCCTGGAGCTGCAGGGCTTGCTGGGAGCAGGGAGCCTGCCTCCTTGACACCTGCTCTGTGACCCACATCCTCTGTGCAGGCCTGCTCAGATGCTTCGTCTACGTTCCCCTCGCAAATACTTATTGAGGCCCTACCACAGGCAAGGCTCTAAGAGAACACAATGGTGGATCAGGTGCAGACCTTCCCCTCAAAGGGCTTTTGGGGACGTAAGACAGGTACCTACACCAGCATGAAGGCAGGAAAGGTGAGCGCTCGACCAGAGATGAGAAAGTGCTTGGGCCGGAGCACAGTGCAAGCCCAACAGAGTTCAAACAAATGGGCTCTGATCCGTGGCGAGTCACTCAGCCTCCGTTTTCAAATCGATGAAATGGAGATGGTATCCGCCTTATTGAACTCACAGGGTTGTAAAGATCACACGCATAGAAAAGACACTTGGAAAATGGAGCGGTGCTCTGCAGAGGTAAGCCGCTGTGGTATTGCATTTGCAGACTCGCCAGCGCTGCTCTGAGCTTCTTGGCCTGGGGTTCTGGGAGCCGGAGGGAGCCCAGGGTTCAGGGCAGGAGCAAGGGCCAGCCTAGACCCTTCCCCCTAGAGAAGCTGAGAGCCTCTCTCGGTTCTTGGCCAATCATCCCACTGACAGGTACTGCCCACTTTTAAAAAATATGTCTTTATTGATTTTTTGAGAGAGAGAGGGACAAGGAGAGAGAGATAGACACGTTGATGAGAGAGAAACATCATTGATCGGCTGCCTCCCACAAGCACCTTTCCAGGGATCGAGCCCGCCACTCGGACATGTGCCCTGACCGGGAATCGAAATGAGATCTCTTGGTTCCTGGGTCAACGCTCAACCACTGAACCACACCGGCCGGACTGCCCACTTCCCTTGCACACAGCGCTATCATATGGGCTGCCAGGAAGGGTATGCATAACATCCAGTCTGTTCTCCACTGAGCCGACCACAGAGGTAAGGGGGCAGATACCTATGTGCGAGGCAGTGCTGGCGGGGGCCCTGGGAGGGCAGAGGGCGATGGAGGGCTGTGGGGTGGGGTCACCAGCAAAAGCTTCTGGGAAGAGCAAAGGGTTTTAAAGGGGGACTGATTACAAGAGGCTGAAAGAGGGGGAAAGTGGGGCAACATGAGTGAAGCCACAGGAAGGCCAGTGCGGCGGCCTGACTCAGAGCTGACCTGGGGCTGGAGTGGCCACTTCCTGTGGGGAAGAGGAGAGAGATGGGGCTGGAGCCCAGGTGGAGTGCGGGTTGCAGAGGCCTTGAATGCCGGGCCAGGGAGTGTGGCCTTTTCAGCTCCAGGCAGTGGGAGCCAGTGAAGGTGTTGTGAGCAGAGAGCCGGGGGAAGTCAGAAATGTCCCACAATGCGTGGGGGGTTTGCAGGGGGACTGGAGGTGAGGTAGACGGCAAACCCACCCCTGCAATGTTCTCAGATCTGGGGTAACACTGTACCAGAAGGTGGGGGGCCTACACGCAGCCCTGTTTGCGTGTTTTTTGGGGGAAGGGATGAGGGGTTGAGAGGCCCACATCCTGGACCCCCAGCTTTGACCCTGGCTCCTAGCCTCAGGCCGCCGGTGGGCGGAGGCTGTCCAGGCCTGGGCAGCCCGGGAGGCCCAGCCTCTTCTTCCACAGGAGGTTGGTCAGTGGCCACTGAGCCATGGTTGGCGGGGGCAGGCCGGGGGGATGGGCTCCGCATCAGGTGACATTCCAGCAGGCTCCACGGCAGGCCCACTTCCGGGTACATTTCCAGAGGATCAGCCATGGGCAGCCAGTTGTGTGAACGAGCGTTTCGCTCACCCGGCCCCTGCCCCTTGGCTTCCTGCCTCTTAAGGGGCCACCTGGGCACCTGGGTCCTCTCACAAAGCCAGGTGGCACCTGCTGCTCCAAGCAGGCAGTCCCCTGAGCCCAAGAGAAAGGGACACACGGCCAGGCACTGCACCCTGGGCAGTCACTGGTTAATACCATGGCCGGGGCAAGCAAAGGGCAAATGCAAACTCTGTTTACCACACAGGGTTCCAGGCACCTACGGGTCAGGGAGCCAAGCCCCGCCCGCCGCTCAGCAGGGAACTATTTTCACTCCACTGGGCCCAGAATGCCAGCCCTGGGCGCTCCACCCCTGGGAAGTGGGCCTCCTGCTCCCCGGGGGAGGAAAGGGCTCCCGAAAGGTTCTGCCAGCTGGAACGGCACTCCAGGACTCCTGCCACCCAGGCAAAAGGGAAGTCCCTCTAGGGAGCCAACCGCACTCCAGGCAGGCTCCTCCAGGGCACCAAGCAAGGCCCCGACTCTGGACCCTGCGCTCAGGGCTCTGTGGGTGCAGGGAGGCCGGCTTCTCCAGCAGGCACTGGGGCTTGTCTGCGTCCAGGAAGGCCTGGTACCACTGGGCAGGGCAGGTGCAGGCAGGTGCTGCACGGTGTGCAAGGCCCCTGGTGTGAGGGGAAGTCAGCAGTGGGCTGCCCTCCAGGGGCTGTCGCACCTCTTGCTGCCATTGTTTGGACCACAGAGTAATGGGTCTGCCACGTGCCGGGCTCTGGGCCAGATGCCAGGCACAACAAGACGTGAGGCATGCCCCTGCTGTTGAGCAGGGCACAGTGTAACTGGGAGCCCGTCATTTAGACGGCTGCTTAAGATACACTAGGAGGCCCGGGCCGCTGAGGCTCAGCTGGGTGGAGTGTCATCTTGTGCATCAAAGGTTCGGGGGTTTGATTCTGGCTCAGGGCACATACCCAGGCTTCGGGTTCGATCCAGGGCCGGGGCATGTACAGGAGATACAGGAGGCAACAGATCGGTGTTTCTTTCTCACATCGATGTATCTCTCTCCCTCTCCCTTCCTCTCTCTCTAAAATCAATAATAATAATAAAAAAAAATAAAGGAGATACACTAGGATCAATGATTAATAAACAAATGCATAACAGGCCCTGGGCAATAGGGTTCTTTCTGGGGAAGGTGAAGACAGCTTCGCAGCGGAGGGCCACTGAGGCTGACCGTGGAGGCAGGACATATTTTTAAAATTTGGGCCCAAGGAATTTGGGGGGTGGGAGGGCAAGGATGCTGGCGGCAGAAGGAACAGCACGGGCGAAGGCTATGCTGATGTTAGTCAGACAGAATCAGAAGAATGTTAGAGAAGCAGCTTCTAAAACTGACAGGACTAAGGCTCGGAGGGGACGGACTACGAACAGAGAGGCTGACCACGGAGCTTCTGGAAGTGCCTGGCTGTGTGAGGAACATTCTAGACTCAGCTCCATGTGGACTTCACAGCAAGATGTGGAGGTGGTGTCAGACCAGTTTTCTGGTAGAGGAAAGTGGGGCTCAGAGAGAGGAAGTGACTTGCCCAGTCCCACAGCTGGCAGGGCTGCTCTTGACCCCTGGGCCTGGTCAGTACCTTACTGTTCCAGGTCCCAGAAGAAGGTAGTTTCAATGGGCCCGCGGGAGCTCCAGCACCACATCAGGGCAGGAGGCAGCCTGCCACCCCTCCGGATGCATCCATCCGGGATCCCTCTGAACCATGCGTGGGCAGTAGCCC
>NW_006284343.1:3517055-3518351 GCF_000327345.1 Myotis davidii
AAAAGCGATATTTAGTGCAAATGGGTGTTTATAAAGCTTATCGATGCCTATGGGTTGTTATACTGGGTGAAGGGCATTTGGGGGCACAGATGAGCCTATAGTTGGAGCCTTAGAAGCAAGAGCACCGCCCACAGATTGTCCCTTTTAGCCACTCCAGGCCCCCAGTGGCCAGCAGCACCCACGGCCTCTGACTCACAGGGGTGGAGGGGTGAGGCTCCCCACCTCTCCTAGCACAGGGCACCAGGGCACCGGGATCCTGGGGCCCAGGCCATCTGCCCCGAGGGCCGTGCTGTTTTGAAGGCAGATCCTGTTCCAGAGTGAGGCCTGAGAAAAGGAAACAAGCAAACAATTCTCAGAAAACTGCCCTACATTTGCCCCGCTGTCACCGCACAGGCACAGGCACAGGCTGGCTGCGGACAGCTCAGCGCCTCGGTCCAGGTGACTCCCAGCGAGTGGCCAGGCACCCGGTACCCCAGCCTTCCCCCTGCCTGGGCCTAGATGTAGGGGCGACTTGCTTCTTGGGCGAGGTCTCTGTAGGGTGAAGGGGTTCCTTCCCAAAGCTTGAGGGCACACTGAGAGGGAGCCACAATCCACCGGTGTCTCCCCGAGGTCTCTCGGACCCCTGCCCATCTCCCCATCTCCCTTCCCCCACACCCTTCCCGCCTCTCTGAATTGGCAGGTCACCTTCGCTAATGAGCGGCCCCTCCCAGCACACTGACTTGGGCATCAGCAGCCTAAAGAAGCTGCAGCCCTGGGCCCGTGGCTCTCGGTCAGACCGGCTGCTCCCCGTTTCACGGTGGGCACCCAGCTGCCTGGGCCTTGCGTGGGGGTGGGGGTGGAGTTAAGGCAGGGAATTAGAAACATCGATGAGAGAGAAACATCGATCAGCTGCCTCCTGCACATCTCCTACTGGGGATGTGCCTGCAACCCAGGTACATGCCCTTGGCCGGAATCGAACCTGGGACCTTTCAGTCCGCAGGCTGACGCTCTATCCACTGAGCCAAACCGGCTTCGGCTCCGCTTCATATTTCAAAGAACTGAAAGAATTCCCTCATCTCCCGGCCCAGCCTGCGGGGACCGGGCACAGGAAGGGAGACAGGGCTCTAGGAAACCTGGGCCCCGCCGCCAGCTCAACGGCTGTGCGCGCGAGGCGAGGCGCGGCCGGAGCTTTATCGCTCGGCAGCTCGGGGTGATTCACGGAGTTAGACTCCTGGTTGTCATAGATTGAGGCTCGCAAACAAACAGCCGGAGAGGTTCCCCTCCCCCACCTGGCCACCCCCTAGCCCGAGACCAGCT
>NW_006284343.1:3518666-3519616 GCF_000327345.1 Myotis davidii
CAGGCCCCGCTGGGCGCCCGGGACCGCTCAGCCCCCCTCGCGGGAGCCCGCAGCCCCGGGGGAAGGCAGGCGGCCGGAAAATCTCTTGTTTACTGGGCCGGGGAGGCCCCAGCCTGGATTCGCTTCCTCAATGCTGCGGCTCCCTTTCTGCGGGTTCCTGGAGGGGAAAGGGTGGCCGCCCGCTGATCCTACCCCGGAGCAGGGCGTGGAGGTGGGGCGTGGAGAGGGCCGAGGGTACCCGAACTCGTGGAAAAGTCCCCGGGCGATGGGAAGGGCAGGACGGGGAGTGAGGGCCGAGTCCTCCCGGGCCAGGTTAAACGCGGCACCCAGGGGAGCCGAAGCAGAAGGCTCGTGAGGACAGGTCGGCACAGGGAGCGGGGACGCGGGGAGAGGAGCGCGCGCTCAGAGTTGGCCGGAGTCTGGGCGGGTCCCTGGAAACCCAGGCGCGGGTTAGTTGGGGTTTGGGGCGAAGTTTGCTCAGAACCACCCGAGTGGTTCTGAGCTCGGCCCACTGCCTGAGGGGCGCGCGCAGTGGTGTTCCCACGCACACTTGGTGGCCCAGGGCTAGGGAAGAGCCGCGCACGCAGGAGGCGGACGCTCGGTGCGGTGTGTCCACGTGTGCAAGCTCGGGGAGGGGAGGGGGCACAGAGGCGTGAAAAGGCGGACTCTGAGTGTGCGGCTCGCTCCGGCCCGGAGCGGCGAGCTGTGTCTGGCGAGTGTCTCACGGGAGACCCAGGACGAAGGTGACAAAGGCTAGGTGTCCACCACGGAGAGACGCCCCGGGGTGGCCCCAGGACGTGTCTGGGAACGCGCGCAGGTACCGCGGGGAGGGAGAGCCCGCTCGCGAGGTGCGCTCGGCTGCACCCCAGATCGCTTGCTGGAGAGAAAGCGCCGAGTCCAGAAACTGAGTGCGCGCGAGTGTGCGCGCGCCCGCGTGCGGGGGGCGTGGC
>NW_006284343.1:3520153-3523138 GCF_000327345.1 Myotis davidii
CTCCAGCCCCACTCCCTCCGCGAGGCTGCAGCCCACAGCGACTGGTGGGCGGGTGTCCTGTTCGCTGCCCGCTGCGGCGCACGGGAGGGCAGGTTTCGGAGGCCGGAGAAAATGGGGAGAGCCCCGGCTCCTTCTGCTCCGGGGTTCAGGGGAGCGTCGCTGCGGGCCCCATGGCGGGGGGCGGGGAGTGAAGAGGGGAGCACTCAGTCTCGCCGCGCGGAAGTTTGGGATTTCAGACGATCCCAGAGCCTGGACTTCTGGCAGCGTGGCTTCTAGACCCCTTCCCTCCCCCCACCCTCGATGGCTTTTCCAGGGCCCTTTCAGCCTCCGAGGTGGAGTAGCGCCCCTCCAGCCCCAGGCCAGCAGTTTTCCACCCAGGAAAACCCCGTCGCTCAAGAATTCCACAGTGTTGACCCTAAAGCAGGGTGTTTGCTCCTGGAGGCCATCCCCCACCCCCTTGAGCCTTCATGTGTGGCTGGGGGTGTCTGGGGGGTGGAGGTGGGGAAGCAGGGGTGGGGCACATTCCAGAGTGACAGTTCCAGAGCAGACCTTTGGATGGGGGACTTCCAGGTTTAGAATGTTCTGGAATTTTGGCCCAAATGCGCACCCGTGTGGAGGTCTAGGCTGGGGGTTCCAGGAAACCCCCCAAAATCCTCCACGCCCCCCAACACACTGGCACACCTGGACACTGAGGTAGCTCCTTCCAGGCACCCCTGAGGAAGGAGGATGGATGGGAGAAGGGGAGGGCGGTCAGTGGATCCATCCATCTCTCTGATGGCTGCTGAGTGGCGGCAGGCCCGGGGAGGAAGGAGGATGCTCAGGGTCACTCCTGGGGAGCCTGGTGCCTCCGGGAGGCGCTCTAAGGGTCATGGCCCTCTTAGGAGGTAACCTGGCCGGTCTGTATCTGTTACTCCTGAGCCTGGGAGACC
The DNA here is from genome assembly GCF_000327345.1 of Myotis davidii. Taxonomy (NCBI): domain Eukaryota; kingdom Metazoa; phylum Chordata; class Mammalia; order Chiroptera; family Vespertilionidae; genus Myotis; species Myotis davidii. The sequence goes on from NW_006284343.1 coordinate 3,521,083, forward strand.
GATGGGCGCAGGGTGTGAAGCGTGGGGTGCTCTTTTGGGGGTGGCTCTCAGGCCTTTTTGTGAATTGAGGGCGAAGGGGAGGAAATTGGCTGCTGGAAAAGTGCGAAGGCGCCGCATCCTTGCTGGGCGAAGCCAGTCGGGGCTGGCTGGGCCCTGAACACACTGGCCCTCGGAGGCCTCTCTGCTCCCCCAAGGGGGAAAGCGGGCAGAAGGGGGTTCTGGAACCGGGTTGGGCGGAGTGGCTGAGCCTGGGGAGAGGCTGGTTTCAGAGGTGATTAAAGATACTTGTGTGGCTGATGGCAGGGAGCGCATGACGCAAAGGGGCCCTTTGGTCCAGGAAAGCATCTATCGGAGGCTGGGGCCGGGTTGCAGCCGAGATGTGGGGGAAACTCGGGGGGCAGAAGGAGGGTCCCCTCCTGGGTCCCACCAAGAACCGTGAGGCAGAAGGTGTGACCCCGAAAGGAAGGAGGCAGGGCTGGCAGGGAAGTGGGCAGAGTCCATCCAGTGAGTGATTTTCAAGTGCCCGCCGTGTCCAAGGCGGGGCGTTCAGTGTGTCTTGCTCGCAACCCTCAGACCTCGGAGCCTGGTAGGGGAGACACGAGCACACACGATTCTCACACTCCGGTCTCCGAAGGCTCAGCCTCGCAGAGCAGGCTCTAGGGACCCAGGGGAGGGAGAGTCTCCAGGCAGAGCTGGGTCCGTTTCACTGAAGTCCATTCCCCCTTCACCATCTTAAAGGTGGCACCCGCTGACTGGCTCAATCTGCACTCCTGGAGGTCAGACTTTTCTGAGTTACCCTCACCAAGTCTCTGGCTGGCTTCCAGGGGTCGCTGTCCTGGGCAGTGGCAAGAGCCGGGTCCACCCGGCCCAATTTCCCCACCGAGTCAGTATATTCTTGTCTCCCCGCTCGCCCTTGCTCGTGCCAGGGAGTGGGAGACAGGAGACCCATCAGGGCGGGAAGATGTGTTGCCTCTGGGGATGGCAAATTTCAAGGCCTCCTGTTACCTGGATGGGGAGGAGGGGCGCGTTCCTGTTTCCTTCTCTGGAAATCCCCTTGTTGGGGCAACCCAGGGGAGACTTGCGGGGGATGGCCCTGGCCCAGGGGTACAGGCAGTAAGGACCAAAGAGCAGGATGGATCGAGGAGGAGTGGCCTGTAAGGGTCGCAGGACTAAGTGAGGCTTGGTGTGGTGTTTTCATAGAGACGTGGCTGTTGTCAGACTTGAACTGGTGGCATAGGCTTAGCATCCTTCCTCCCACGTCCACCCAGGCCGTGGATCTTAGGTTGGAAAGGATCTCTCGGATCGGCCCATTCCGGCTTACCTTGGGTCTGGATCTTGCAGCAGGATGAACGTGTCCTCAGCAAATCGCTTGTCTGTGCCCTGTACCAGACTCAAATCTTAAAGCACAACCCTGTTTATGCCGCCATCAGGCAACAGAGCAGCCTTCAGTGGCTCCCCGCTCTCCCCCTGCCGTTAGAATAATGCTCCAAACGCCTTCCCTGTGGCATTTCTCCTCCGACTCCCGCTAGCAACTCAGCTCACGCGTGGGGAGCTTGGTGGAAGGTCCCGTTCTGCCTTTTTCTGTCCCCTGGGCTGGAGGAGCTTCCTGCTCTGTGTTTCGGTCGTGCCTTCTCTCCCCCAGAGGCCACGTCTGCTGTGTGGCGCTTACCTTATTCCTCACTGTGTAATCTTCTTGTAGATCTATCTTATCTCTCCTGATAGATTTTTTTTAAAAAATGTATTTCTTTATTGATTTCAGAGAGGAAGGAAGAGGGAGAGAGAGAGAGAAACATCAATGATGAGAGAATCATTGATCGGCTGCCCCCTGCACGCCCCCTACTGGGGATCAAGCCCGCAGCCCGGGAAGAGGCGGGTGGATGAATGAGAAGCCCTTGAAGATGTGCAGATGCCGGGAGGCTCAGTCTGGGTGGCCATTCTCAGGTGCGGTTCCTCATCTCCCAACTTCACCCCAAGTGCTGGCTGCCTCGCTGTGAGCCAGAGATGCCCAAGATGGGCCGAGTGCTTAGGATCTTGTATGTAGCATGACACCGTAAAG
>NW_006284343.1:3523219-3525751 GCF_000327345.1 Myotis davidii
GTGTGCTTTCTTGATCTGTGATTACACACAGTCTCTGGAAAAAGATTATTTAAGTCACGACATAGGGAAACCTGCTTTTACATCGGAAGCCAGGAGAAGTGCCAGTTATTTAGGAAAAAAAAAACGATAGAAAAATTCACACAGAATGTTAATTTATTACGAGTGGATGGGTGGTCACTTTGTAAGGTGTTTAAATGTCTAATTGCTGTGTTGTACACCTGGAACTAACATAATGTTGTATGTCGACTGTAATTGAAAAATAATTTAATTAAAAAAGAGTTAATGGGAAAAGCAAGCTTAATTGAAAGATGAGGAGGTAGCTGAGAAGGCGGAGATCCCTAAAATATCTTTAAGGGGCACGTGGGATATCTAAACTGTTGTTGAAAATGGGTGATCTTGATTATGTCAGTTTCACTTAATTTATGTATTTTCTTCTTCCCGACAGTAGCAGTGTCCTTCCACTTAATTGTGGAGAGACGATTTATATTGACTGAGATTTAGGATCTTTTGTTTCCTTTTAGAAATTAAGGAACCAGGAATGGTGAAAACAGAAGGGACTAAACCTCCTCCCTCTCTCTCTCCCTCTCCCTCCCACCCCCAAAATGGGAAGAGAGGTGGTGGGGATGCTAGAGTTGGATCGTGCCATTCCCCTGCCAGCCACCAGTGGTCACTGTCAGCCAGGAAAGCTGGGTTGCTGTCTTTCTGGCGAGTTCCTGGGCCCAAGGGGTGCGAGGAAGAGGGAGGGTTATCGCTAGTATTTGAGCACAGAATACCTTTAAATGTGGAGCACCTGCGTTGCATAGAATTCCGGAATTTACAACTTACGTTTTAGAGCATTTACATTTTCTGTTCCCCAAGTACATGTAAAGCCTTTGGTTGGGAAACTCATTGGTTTGGTCTTTTATTTCCCTTTACCTCCACATTCTGTACTTCCGCCTCATACAGGGAACAGCCACTTGCCATTGAGAGCAGAGCTTGGCTTCCTTTGGCAAAGCTGCAGCCGGAGTGGCCGAATGAGCGGCTAGAATAATAAGTTCGCTTCCTGGTGTGAATAAAAGGCATTTTTCTTGCTTTCAGTGGCAGTGTTTTCGCGTTTTCCATTATAGATTCATTCCTTTGGGTTTTGCATTGCCCTTGCCTGGTTCTTGCTTTTTAAAATGTGAGCGCCTCGTAGGAGAAGTTTCGCATTAAGTCATTAACTCCCTCGCTGGGAAATTACTTAATCCTGACGCTTATGCATTGGAGCTACACAGAGAACTTTGGATTCTGAAGAGAGGCTTTGGCACTAAAAGTGGGAGCGGGAAGGGCAGAAAAGGGAAGTGGGAGGGAGGGGTCAGGGGGAAGTGCTGATAAGCACAACTTTCAACTTTCTTCATTTTTTTTTTTTTATTCTCTTCCTTTTTCTGGCTGCAAGTTATGCCTGTCACAGGGGCTTGTGAAATACTTGAATGAATGAATGACGGACTCAGTAAACTTAGGCTGATCCACCATGGACTCCGGCATCCCATAGACAGCATTCAGGAGCATGGTATCTGGCCTACTGAACGCTGGGAGTCCTAGAGCAAGAGAGGAAGTGCTGAATGGGTGGCATGCTTTGGTTTTGACTTGCTCATAAGCCCCCCCCCCCCTGGGTGTAAGAACTCAGGGAATATTTAGATCCACATTATGGGGGTGGGACCTGAAAATGCAATGACAATTCCTTCCTCTTCCCTGAATAGGAATGACAAATGGGCTTCATCTCATTTGCCACTCTGGTCGGTTGGCAGGCCTTCCAGGAGTTCTGTGTTAAGAAGGATTCTGAAGCCCAGGGGCACAGTCTCCTGATGGGCGTGCACCGTCCGCCCTGGTTCAGGCTCCGGGAAGCCGCACCAATGTCTGACTTTGGGGAGGACTGATTGTGCCTTTTCTCCCTCCGCCTTTAGGGACCCCGCGGGAGCCTGGCCTGGGAGCCAGGATGGCCACCCACAGAGCCTTGCTGACCTGCCTGGGACTGCTGCTCTTCCCGTTCCCGGGGGCGCAGGCCCAGAACCGGGCCCCGCCCGGCTGCAGCCCCGACCTCAACCCCCTCTACTATAACCTGTGTGACCGCTCCGGGGCCTGGGGCATCGTCTTGGAGGCCGTGGCCGGGGCGGGCGTGGTCACCACCTTTGTCCTCACCATCGTCCTTGTGGCCAGCCTGCCCTTCGTGCAGGACACCAAGAAGCGCAGCCTGCTGGGGACCCAGGTGTTCTTCCTGCTGGGGACGCTCGGCCTCTTCTGCCTCGTGTTCGCCTGCGTGGTGAAGCCCGACTTCTCCACCTGCGCCTCCCGGCGCTTCCTCTTCGGCGTCCTGTTCGCCATCTGCTTCTCCTGCCTGGTGGCCCACGTCTTCGCCCTCAACTTCCTGGCCCGAAAGAACCAGGGGCCGCGGGGCTGGGTGCTGTTCGCCGTGGCCCTGCTGCTGACCCTGGTGGAGGTGATCATCAACACCGAGTGGCTGATCATTACGCTGGTCCGGGCCGTGGGCCAGGACGGCGCCCTGGGCAACGGCAG
>NW_006284343.1:3525895-3526946 GCF_000327345.1 Myotis davidii
ATCTACGTCATGCTGCTGCTGCTGGGCGCCTTCGCGGGGGCCTGGCCCGCCCTGTGCGGCCGCTTCAAGCGCTGGCGGAAGCACGGGTTCTTCGTGCTGCTCACCACGGCCGCCTCCATCGCCATCTGGGTGGTGTGGATCATCATGTACACCTACGGCAACCGGCAGCGCAACAGGCCCACCTGGGACGACCCCACGCTGGCCATCGCCCTGGCCGCCAACGCCTGGGCCTTTCTCCTCTTCTACGTCATCCCGGAGGTGTCCCAGGTGACCAAGGCCAGCCCGGAGCAGAGCTACCAGGGGGACCTGTACCCCACCCGGGGCGTGGGCTACGAGACCATCCTGAAAGAGCAGAAGGGCCAGAGCATGTTTGTGGAGAACAAGGCGTTTTCCATGGACGAGCCAGCCTCGGGTAGGTCCTTTTTCCTCCACGTCGTTCACTGCAGGACTGGGGGCTGGTCTGGAGCCAGGTCCCCGAGGTTTACCCGTGGTGTTCTGCCTTAAACTCCCTTCGTTCCATTTCTTTAAAAAAAATGTGTTTTTTTTTTTTACTGTAGTCAGTGTAACTCACGAATATATTTTCAACGTAAAAATCTCAAACATTACAGAGAAACAAAATTTCTCCCAACTGTTTCTCCCCAATTCCTTCCTGTTCATCCCCAGAGCTGACTGTCGATTGGTATTTTAGCTGCACGTGCCTCAGTTTCCTCATCTGTAAAATGGGGATGATACAGATCCTGCTCCAGAGGATTCTGATGAGGACTCATTAATGCGCGGGAAGGCGCGCTGGGAGCACGGGCCGTCAGCTGGGCGTGTTACTGTTATTTTATTCTGATCGTCATTATCCCTCTGGAACTGGTTTTCCTCTTACGTACCGCCCCCTACTCATCCTGGTTTCCTTTAAAATTCTTGTCAGTTGATTTTTCCCTTTTTGATTAAAGCATTCATGCCCCGTCCAGGCTAAAGCAGCCCCCCTGTCCCGCGGCTGCTCCCCGAGCTCCTGCCCAGGCCCCATTAATGGGACAGGCAGAGCCCAGCTCTGGGTGGTCCG
>NW_006284343.1:3527323-3531602 GCF_000327345.1 Myotis davidii
GAGCTCCCCGCCCCCGCAAGGAGTCCTCTCTATTGTTGGTACCCGGGGAGGACCACGAGCCTTCATGGAGCACCTGCCGTGAGCCAGGCGCTGTGCCCTCCTGGTGTGTCCTAGGCGTGCACCTCGCGCGCTTTCTCAGCCCGTGTGTTTGTCGGGGCCAAACGCGCCTCGGCTTTGTCCTCTCAGGGCAAACAGCCGGGGCTGTGAGGGCTTCTTTCCCTTTAGTTATTTATTTTTTTCTCCAAATGGAAAAATCAATCATCGCGTGAGCCCGGCACTTAGAAGCGCGATGTGGCTGTGGTCCCTCGGCCTGCAGCGGACAGACAGCCCTCCGCGGGGCCGGCCTCCAGGCCCAGCCCATCTTGGGCCCGGGCTGGTCAGCAGGTTTCCTGAAACACCTGACGGCGCCCAGCGGGTGGAACAGGTCGGGAAGCCAGCTCCCCGCGGGAGGCTGGGGGAAGTGTTCCTGCTGCTGAAAATAGTCCTGGAGCTGGGCCCAGGAGCCGAGGGACAGGATGTGCGTGCGGTCCCCCTGGGGGGCTCTGGGCTGTGGGTCACGGGGAGTCGGTTCCCAGCTCCGGAGTCTGGGGCTGTGGGGTCTCTGCTGTATTTGCCCCAGCGCCTGGCAGCTGGCCGGCTGCGGCGGAGGCCCGAGCTGGAGGCTGGCCATCTCGGAAGGCGGCCGAAGGCCTGTGTGCCCTGGTGGCCTCGGGCCCTGGAGGCAGATGGCGATGTGGATGTGAAGGCTGCTGACAGGAGCTGTTTTCTGAACTGACCAGGAAGGGGGGTCCCCCCACTGCAGGAAAGGCCGGGGGGAAGGCAAGCAGCCTCATGGCTCCCGCGCATCCGAACAAAGGGGTGTTGGGTTCCGGAGGGGCCCCCACACCCACAGCCTCACCCCCAAGCTGGCCGCCCCCGGCCAGGCTCCCTCCTGGGTTAGATGTTACCCCCGGGAAGCCTAGCCCCTCTGCCCGCCCCCGGGAGCCTGGCCCTCGGTTGGGAAAGGGAGCTGAGAGCCCAGCCTTCAAACCTCTCCTGTTTCCTTGCAGGCAAGAGACCAGTGTCACCGTACAGTGGGTACAACGGGCAGCTGCTGACCAGTGTGTACCAGCCCACCGAGATGGCCCTGATGCACAAAGGCCCGGTGAGTGGGGTCCCCGAGTCCCCAGGACCCTGCGGAAAGCCACGGAGCCAGGCCTCTGTGGGCGGGCAGAGGGCCTTGCGGCCATGTGGGGCGGGTGAGGTGCAGGGGGTGGGGAGAAGGCAGGTGTCTCTCTCGGTGCCTCAGCCTCAGGGAACCCAGAGCCCCGGCTCCTGGTGCCTTTTCCTGGAGTCAGTGCATCCACCGCCTTCAGTTTTATTGCGATGGCACCTGCCCGGCCTGTGGCGTCGGGGTGTCACACACTGAACAGAGGGCCTCGGCCAGCGGGGGTCATGCTTGGTGACTCCAGGGGACAGGGACCAAGCCTGGGTAGGTGTTTACACTCCCACCACAGCTGTCTCGGGGAGGCCCCTCCCCCGCCGCAGGCAGCCGCTCTCAGCCTCACACCTCCCCTGGGTCCTGGAAACCAGATGCTCCCTGAGCCCTGGGAGGGGGTGGGAACAGATTCACTGGCTCCATATATGTTCCTGCTCCCGGCTGGCAGCCGCGGGAGAGGTCGGCGAGCCGCCTTGGCAGGAGGCTGGGAACAGGAAGGAGGGAGGTCAGCAGGGTGGCGTTCTCACCCCTCCCTCTGGGAGCCTGGGTGAAGCCAGCTCCGAAACTCCCAACCCAGCCCTTTGGTCTCCCTCCGCCTGACCCTGATGACATCCCTCCTTCCTGCGGCATCACCAGCACCTGGGATCTTGCTAAAAATGCAATTGGGTGGGGCCAGTGCTGTGGTGCATCCAGTGGTTAGCATCTCCTCAGTGACATCATCCTGAGGCATGATGGGAGTAGCCACCTGTAGAAATCTGCAAACCCTACTCGTCAGGGCTTCCTCCCTTCCCGCCCAACCCCCGTTGTTAAACATTTGCCGGCCACGCACCCACCACCAGGTGTGGGTGAGGTTTAAACAGCCCAGGTGATTCTGATGCGCACCCGGGTTTGAGAACGCCCACGGGGATGTTCCAGGAGCTCCCAGGGCAGTGGTCGGCAAACTGCGGCCCCTTGAGTGTGGCTCTTCCACAAAATACCACGTGCGGGCGCGCACGTGCAGTGCGATTGAAACTTAGTGGCTACACTCAAGGGGCCAAACAGCCACAGGTGGCTCGCGAGCCGCAGTTTGCCAACCACTATACTAGGGGATGGGAAGCTGGAGACCGCCAAGTGGGCAACTTGGGGCCCTGGAGCTGCCCGGAGCTGGGGCACCCAGGACCCTCTGCACCCTCAGCCAAGGACAGGACCGCTGTAGCTCGAACCAGGTTCCAGGCAGCTAATTTGGGTCTGAGGTCTCCAAAACTTAAAATACTCACACCCAAAAGCATTTGGGATTTAAGCCTCCAATCAGGCAGGCCAGCCAGACTTCTAGAGGAGAAATACGTGGGCACGGCCAGGGCCTGGCACACCAGCAGCCATAATGCTGTTGGGGGTTGGAGGGCATATGGGGGGACTCGGGTAAGCGTCTTGGAGGACGGAAGGCTGGGAGCTCCAGACAGGTGACAGCCACCCAGGTGTTCACCCTCCACTGGGTCAAGGTCTGAGGGGCAGCCGAGCGGAGCCCCGGGAGCACCCTGGGGGCCGCCTTCCCAGGCCCAGAGGCCGGGCCCTCTGCAGCGTGAGATAAGGGGCTGGAGGTCAGAGGTCGGCCGCTGGGGCCTGGCTCAGGGTGGGAAGGGAGCCGGCAGGCCCGCCTGCAGGAAGCCACGTGTTTGTGCATCTGCGCTGGCGGAGCCTGGCTGAGACTGCCTGCTCTTCCTTCCAGGCCGAGGGACCCTACGACGTCATCCTCCCACGGGCCACCGCCAACAGCCAGGTGATGGGCAGTGCCAACTCCACCCTGCGGGCTGAAGACATGTACGCGGCGCAGAGCCACCAGGCAGCCACGGCCCCGAAAGACGACAAGAACTCTCAGGTCTTTAGAAACCCCTACGTGTGGGACTGATTCGGCGTCAGGAGGCGGCGGGCCGATGCGGGGAGGGCCCTGGGGACCTGGCCTGGGCCATGGACAGCCTGGGGGCCCCGGGCCCTCCTGCTCCCCGTGCCCCTCGATGGCTCAGGGCAGCTTGTGCCTCAGCCGTGAGCCCTGCCTGGTGGCCAGGGTTTCGTGGTGTCCCAGGTGCCCCTGCCCACTCCTCAGTGTTTGTGGAGTTGAGGAGCCACCGCCGGCTTCATGCCAGGGTCCTCTCCAGGGGTCACGCTCCAGCCAAATAGTGTTCTTGGGGGGTGGCCTTGCAGCACCTGCATTCTCTGAGTCTTTGGAGAGATTCCTGCAACCTCGAGAGATTTCACAGGCTCTGCCCCGGGCCTTGCTCCTCCGTGAGGAACAAGGTGCCTAATAAACACGTTCTTTCTGCTTTGTTAACGCTTCCTCTGGGAATGTCGTTTCTGACCCGGCTCTGGGTTCCCGACAAACCGCTCCTCCTCGGCCCACGGGTGGCTCCTTCCACCTCCTCCCTCCAGACCCAGCTCACGTGACAGCTGCCCTTGTCTGTGCGGTGAGGTAGCTGACACCTGCACACAGGGAAGGGTCCGTCCGCTGAGCCTGTGTCCCTGCCGTGTGGGCTCACAGTGAACTGGGCCAGGTCCTGTCTGGGGGCTCGTCCATCATCTGAGCTCATCTGGAATCGGACAGTTTTCCTCCGGGTCCCCCTCCACTGGCCGTACGTGGGGACCGAGCCGGGAGGTGGCCCACCAGCAGGCACCCTGCAGAGGGTGCTTGTAAGGGAGGGCATGCCAGGGAAGACGGGCTACCCTCAGCCCCTCAGTGGGGACGGGGGTCCAGATCTTTAGGGCACAGGTGGAGCCTCACTCTGTGCTCTGAGGCCGCTTGCCCAGGTGGGTTCACAAAGGTGGGAAGGATGGGGCCACGCTCTGGTCGGTTTCACTCCTGGGCAGGGATTGTTCAAGCGCCAGTTTGCTCAGGCCCCTACGGTGAAGCCCTCCGCACCAGCTCCCTGGCACTCCTGTGGCTGCCCCCGGAGGTGGGCAGGGCGTTCTCCTTTCCAGAGTCCAAATCCCAGAGCTGTTCCCTTTTTAGGGTTCTACAGGGCCGTAGGGGAAAGTTGGGGGTTAGCTCTCCTGCCTTCTACTTGAGGTCAGCAAACTGACCCCAGGGAGCCTGCACAGCCTCCCCAGGAC
>NW_006284343.1:3532884-3533451 GCF_000327345.1 Myotis davidii
CCCGACTTCTAGGGCCCAAGGACAGCCGGCGGGCCCAGGGCCCAGGGCCCAGACCAGCAGCAGTGTCCTGACCCTTGGACACGGGTCACAGCCTCGCGAGGGGACTGCCAAGCCCGCCCCTCCCAGGCCTGGGAATGTCTCTCCCTGACGAGCCAGAAGCTATTTTCTGACACCGGTTGTAGGAAAAAAATGTCCTGCTGGGAGGGAGAGAAAGGTGGCCGGAAGAGAGGAATGGACCTTCGCCCGAGCCTCTCCAGCCGGACTGCACCAGCCCCTCACCCCTCCCCCAGGACGCCCAATGCTTTTTTTTTAGTAAAAACCAGCACTTGTGTCCCGAGCAGTGGGGTCCCCTTTGACTGTGTTCTTTCTGGTTACTTTAGGCTCAGTCCCCGCAAAATAAAACGAGATGGTAGACGCCCTGTGGCCTGGACTGCACGCCATTACCATGTCCTCAGTCTTCTGCCCTGGCCGGCAGGGCCCTGCACCTTTCCCATCTTGGTCACTGGAGCTGGGAGGGCCTGGAGGCCACCGATCTGGAGCAGTGGACCAAGTGGGGTGGTGGGTGGG
>NW_006284343.1:3533472-3541386 GCF_000327345.1 Myotis davidii
GCCACCCCTACCTGCCCTGCCCAGCCTCTCCTGGTCCCCAAGTGACTGAGGCCACAGGAGCTGTCTGCAGACCAGCCTGCCTCCATCCCCCTCGTGACACCCTCCCCCACATCACAGCCTGTCCTCTTGCGGTGGCTCTGCAGGGGCCACCCTCAGATGGCCCTGTCTGCACACCGTGGGCCTTCCTGGCCATCTTGCTGGTGTCCAGCAACAGCCTGTCCCTCTGCACGCGGTGAATCGAGGCGGAGCTCCGTGAGTCTTTGGAGCCACACCGTGGCGGGAGCTGCCCCCTGCCTTTCTCCCCGGGGCCATCACCGAGAGGAAGGCCGCGAGCTGGGGCAGGGCTCGTTTGAGCCTGGACAGCTGCGCCTCTGTGGCCCGAGGGCCCTGGACCTGAGCCTTGGCCGTGCTTCACTCCGCGACCCGCCTTCCTCACCTTCGATGAACCGGGTCCCCTGGAGACACAAGGTGGGGCTGGAGCTGCATTCTCGGGCACCAGTGGACAGTCCTGGGCCACGCGGACGGGGGTCTAGGCCTCTTCCAGGACAGACCTGTGGGACTGGGGGAGGCCTCTCAGATAAGTGGCACCTGGGCTGAACACTGCCATTTCCTGATGGGCAGGGAAAGGTGCCTACCTCACCCTGGGCACCTCCATGTGCTGGTGCTGTGCTCCTCACCTAGGATGCCCAGAGGGTCCTGATGCCCCCCCCCCCACGGGAAGTGGGGACGTCCGCGGGGCCTGCGTGATGCTGGCACCCAAGGACGGGAGGTGCACGGCTCCGGATTTGTGGGGACAGCATCGTCTCCCTGGCCTTGTCCTGCTCTCTGGTACCAGGCAGCAGGCTTGTCCAAGGTGTGCCCCCAGGTGCAGTTCTCACCCAGCATCACCTCTGGGGCGGTGTGAGGGCCAGGACCAGAGCAGGGGAGGTCACCCTGCAGTCAGGCCCACAGCTCCAGTGCTGCCCCCTGCTGCCTGCACCTGTGCCTTGACCCCGAGTCTCCCCAGAGAGGCGTTGGGTGAGCAGGCCCAGCAGATGAGAGTAGGGCTGCCCCCCAAGTGTGATAACCGCCCCCCCCACACACACACCATTTACCGTCCGTTGTACCGGGTTGTCAGTTCCAAGAGTGTAGTGTAACCTCCCTCTGATGGAGGAGAAGGGGGAGCTCTGGGCCTCGGACTTCTCCTGATCTAGGTTAGTGGCCCCAGGATCCCTTACGGTGAACAAAGGGACGGTCCTGCTTTTCGAGGTGATGGTATCACGTGAGCCCTTCGCCGTGCCAGGCGGCCAGGGTAGGCAGCCTGCAGTGAATGTGGGTTTGTTCCTAGTCCCCGTCCCCTGGGGGCCTGGGGAGAGGCACGGGGAGGGGTGCAGCCCTGGCCGAGCGGAGAAGATAGCGGAAACCGTCCAGCTGCATCGCAAACAAGCCTGGGAGGGAAGGACGCCCGCACAGGCCCGAACCCGCCGCAGGCAGGCACAGGCCGGCACCTGGGTAAACCTCACAGCCACCGTCGAGCTCCAGCTCAAAGCGGAGGAGTCTGGACTTCGTACCTGCTCGGGATTAAACGACCTTATTCCTCTCTGTCTGTGAGGAATTGCTACCAGGAATCCCTGTGTGTTCGTTAAGAATATTCTGGGCTTTCTTAATATATATTTTTAACGTTCTCCTTGCCTCCTAGACCAAGAAAGGATGTTTGATTCCAAGTAACTTTTTTTTTGTTGGGAATTTATTCTAAGAGGGGAAACCAGGTATCCCAAACCAGCCCGGCCCCAGCCCAGTGCCCTCTCACCCCCCCAACACACAAGGCCTGGGAATGTAGGGATGGGGCACAAGGGGGGAGGGGGTGCTTTATCTTAGTCCTGCTGTGGCCTGGCATGCCTGGGGGAGGGGCACCGCTGGGTGAAATACTGGGCTCCTAGAAAGGCGTCCTGGGGCCAGGGGGTGGTTAGTACCTCCCCTGGGTCAGGAGGACATGCTCAGTCCGCACCCAGGATTTGGTTAGACCATGGCTCCCTCACTCGTTCAGGGACCTTCCCAGCCCATAGAAGAGCCTGAAGCAGATCGGCTAAGTGACTGGCCTGCAGTCACGCAGCTAGGAAGGGTCCGTTAGCCCTCAGCCCCCTTCTCACCAAGCTGATCACTTAGTCTAGCCCCGGGGGGACGTGCTGGGTCCCCCAGGTGCTGGTGACCAGACGGTTTCCTGTCTGCCGTCTGCATCGGCCCGCCGGAAGCTGCAGCGCTGGCTCCCAGCAGCCCATGAATTATTGAGCATCTGCGCCCGCCGGTAATGGTCTGACCTCATCCTCGGGCTCCGGGCGCCTCTGACCTCTGTTTCCTTGAGAGGATGCTGCTGGTCGTGGGGCTGACGATCCCGCTGTGGGGTACGGGGTGCGGGCGATGGAGGAGGGGACACCAGCACTCAGGAGAGATGAGGGCCAGAGACCCATCCCCTTTGTGATGGGAGGCAGCCCTGCAAGGGAGAGAAGGGGACTTAGCGATCAGCCTCGCTTCCTGGCTCTGTGACCTGGGGCAGCTCTGGATGCCTCAGTCTCCCCATCTGCACAATGGAAGTGCTACACCTGCGTTCATAGTGTTTGGCCCCTCAAGGTCACTCCCAAAAGTCACAGCCAAGGCAGAGCATCGGGAGCTGGCCGCCCTGGGTTTCCTGCAGACACGCTGGCCTCCAGGCCAGATCGCACCCGTCCTCTGCGGCCCCTCACGTGCCAGGTCCTCAGCGGGTGGGACGGCGGGATCCGAGGGGTGCACTGGGCAAGGCCCCCGTGAGACCTGGTTCTTACTCCCCCTGACCGGGGCAGCTCCCCACCCAGCTTCCGCTCCTTCATCCATGAAATGGACCTGAGCTTCCAGCTCTGCCTCAGCCCTGGTGTTGGGGTCCCCGGCAGTTGGGAGGGACCCCAAAAGGCAGGTCTGGAACTGAACTGGGCAGAGCAGGCCACCATCTGGCCGTGCCTGGGACAGAGGCGCTGGGTCCCCTTAGGCAGGGCCTGAATTCCAGCCGGCTCCCCTCCCCCAGGTCTCTCCAAGGGAGGGGGAGGAGGGTAGGGGGCTCTATGGACCGGACAGCCCAGGGCGGACGCACACGGGCATCAGCGGCTCCTTCTGTCCGAGGGAACCAGAGGGCCAGTGGTGCTCGCCGCCTACGGCAGGTTTTACGGTTTCTAAACCGAGCGTCCCAGCAGCGGCCCTGCCCTGAGCTGGCGGCGGGAGGGCGTGGGCTCCAAATCCCTTTGGCTGCACCCCCAGACACCACACTGTAACCTGGGGTGGTGGCAGGTGGGGGTGGGGACCCGACCTCTGGCGCTCCGACGTCACCCTCCAGCGAGGGCCCGCCCTTGCCCCCAGCCAACCCGAGGCCGCCTCCCTGCTCCCCACCCCAGGCCCCGCCCCCACCCCTGCAACCTGATCCCCGAGGCCGCTGCTGGGACAGCTGGCTGGGACCGGCTGTCTCCGCTCCGCCACTGCCTGGGGGCTGCCCGCCCAGCTCTCCCTGGTACACCCATCCCGCCTGGAGAAGGGGGGTCCCTCCCTGCCCCCATGACCCAGCTCCTCCCCTCAGCCTCCCCTCCAGTACTGCAGTCCTTTGTGACCTTTTCCCTGTCCCCTCAGGCCAAGAGCCCTGGACGGGCCGACCCTACAACCTTCATCCCTGTGTCTCTGGGCCCAGCGCATAGCAGGTCCCAGGTCCCTGAGAGGAGCCTCCTCACCTTCCACGGGTGGGTGCCATGGGGCCCGGTGCCCAGGGTCAGGGTCTAGGGGTTCTTAGCCCGGCCCTGCTGACCTGGGGCTGGTCATTCTTGGTGGAGGAGCCTGCCCCGGGCGCTGTAAGATGCTGAGCAGCATCCTAGATGCTAAAACTGTCCAGGCTGCCAACCCGCCCCCCCGCGCACCCCCCCCACAGGGTGAACTCTTCTGGGTGAGAACCAGGCTACTGGGTGTCAGTGTGGGCACTGGTCCCCCCAGCCCAGGAGGGGGTGAGGGTACTCCTGGGTCCCCTCCTCAGGCCTGAGGGTAACTCAGAGACTGTGACCCTTCCCTGCCAGCATCTGAGCAGCGTGTGACCACCAGCCCCCCTTACTGGACTCACACCTTTTCAGCTCCTGCCTGATGAGGGTGCGGAGCGGGCTCTGGGGCGGGGTGCAGGGGACCCAGGTGTCTTACAGTCACCAGGAGACTCACATGGTGTGCCCTCAGGTAGCCTTGGGGTTCGAGGAGAGGAGCTGGGGGGGAGGGGTGCAGTGGGCTGAGGCTGTCAGGATTGAGGGTCAGGGCAACATCCTGGTCAGCAGGGGCTCAATTGTGGACCCCAGTCCTTGGAGCTGTCTACACACACACACACACACACACACACACACACACACACACACACCACACGCATGCAAATAAATGAATCGAGCCTGGGGGGTGTGGCTTAGCAGTTGAGCATCAACCCATGAACCTAGAGGTTGCTGGGTCTCAGGCTCCATCCCCAGGAGGGAGCATGCAGGAGGCAGCTGAGGTGGAGGTGCTCATCAGAGCCAGGAAAAGGGCACAGAGAGGGTGGGGGTGGGATACCCCTCCCTCAACCCCCACCCCACTGCAAAGTAGAATTTCCAAAAGGATTCACTCCCGCACTTAAAATAAATATGACTGCCCCAGTCGTATTTGCCTGTGTTTGCATAGAGTCAAAGGCACCATCACCGAGGGTGTCACTGGGACCTGGCAGGTGGGGGACAGGGAGGCTTTTTACTGTTTTTTTCTCTCTCTTCCCCCTTCTTTCTCTCATGCTTTCCTTTTCCATTAAAAACAACAACCCCCACCTCCCATCAGCCTATTGTCACTGCCCCAGCCTTCACAAGCCAGCCTCACAGTGTCCTGGGCCTCTTCTCACCCCTCGTCCGCCCTGCCTGGCTTTTCAAGTGCCTTCTCCTCTTGGGGGACCCAGGGAAGGCAGTGTGTGTGCCCCCCCCCCACCACCTGCGCCCCAGCCTTGTGAAATAATCGCCTTCTGCGAAGACTGAATTAGGTCGACATTCGTGGAGCAGGTCGCGAGCTGACGCCGTGTGCCGTCTTGCCTCTCTGTGTAGCTCATTATAAACCTGCTGTGTCCTGCAGGGCAGACAACACGGGCCCGGGAGTGACACTTGGCACATTAATCCATTCATTCATCGGTTCTTCATCAATATTTATTAAGGCTGTTCCCTGCCACCATCTGACTGACATCAGTTCTCACCGGGAACTCTCTCCTAGCGCCCAAGTCCATCTGGCACCCGGTTCTGCCTCCTCAAATCCGTGAACTCCTTCTCCCCCATCAGCTCAGAGGGCAGTCGGGCATCCCCGGGAGGAGCCACCTACCCTACCATCTGCAACATGAATTCTGCAACTACTTTCCCATAAGGTGTGGGGGTGCAGGACAAAGCTGGGGTACTCCCTGTGTGTGTGTGTGTCCATGGACCTGCGTTGGGGGGCGAGGGCTCACCTGGGAGAGGTTGTGTCAGGTTGGGAAGGGGAGGGAAGGGGACACTGTGAGCTGGGATGGAGCGTCTTCCCGTTGGTCATTCTCAAGAAGGTCAAGAGGGGAGTCTCCGAGTCATTACAAGTCCATTCCCCACGGGACCAGCGAGGAGGGACCTGGTTGTCAGTTTGCTGGGGCTGCCCGACGAAGGGCCTCAGACTCGGGGGCTCACCAACAGGAATGTCTCAGCTCACAGTCCTGGAGGCAGGAAGCCCGAATTCCAGGTGCCAGCAGGGTGTGATCTCCTGAGGCTGTGATCTGTCCAGGCCCCGCTCCTTGGCTTGGAGGCGGCTGTCTTTTCCCTGTGCCCCTTCTCATCACCTCCCTCTGTGCGCGTCTCTGTCCACGTCTCCCCTTTATAAGGACACCAGTCCTGCTGGATTAGGGACCCCCCCTAATGACCTCATTTTAAGCTGATTACCCTCTAAAGACCCCACCTTCCAACCACGTCACATCTGAGGCACTAGGGGTCCACCATAGGAATTTGGCATGTGTGTGAATTCAACCCATAACACCAGGGCTGGGCTGGACGCGGCTGAAGGGAATGAGGGGCGAGGCTGGCCCCAGTGGCGAAGGAAGTCGCCGGAGGCCGCTTGGGAAGAGGGCGCATTGTGCATCCTTCGGAAGTGCGGTCTTGCAAACGTGTCTGTTGTTTTTCCTCCTCCGGGAAAGCAGATGGCATTAATAATGGAGACGCTTCACATGGAGACCCGTGTGCCCGTCCCAGACATGGGATGGCGGTGAGCGGGCATGGAGAGTAAACCCAGTGCTCAGAAAGCAGGCTTCCTTGTTGTTCGTGTTTCAGTGAAAGAACAGGACAGAAACTGCCCCTCCGCACAGCACCCCAAATGCGATCAGAGACTCTGATGGGCTGTCAGCGGTCCCATAGTTGTCCCCTAGGCAATGGGCATCTCCCCACCGTGGGTGACAGAGGCACACAGTGTAAGTGCTGGCCACTCCCGGGAGTGAGTAGCCCTGAGCCCAAGACCATCTTCGAAGGAGGAGGGCCTGAGATGGGGGAGGGGCCCAGGGCTGGGGTCCGGGACCTGGGGTCACTTGTCTGTGCCATTTCCTGTGTCTGATGAAGGGGGGCCCTCTCTCACCCACGCCCCTGGGATGGTTGCCTTGACCTGAGTACCATGGCTACCTTTTAAGGTAATCCTATTTTCCCGTCTTTGTTTTTACATGTTTCCCACGAAACCACAAACTCCTGGAGAGGAGAATTGCTTTATTTTTAACCTTCATGTCTCCATCTCTGGGCCCAATGGTTGGCACAACGTAGGCAGCCATTCAATAGCTGTCAAATAAACAGATAAATGCTACCCGGGCATAGAGTGCCCCCTGGTGGAGCCAGAGAGTATGGCAGCGTCTTAGATTTTGGCTGGAGCAGTTGAAGGGGAGGGAGGTGTCCTGGCCCTCTGGTTCTGGGCAGCCGGGTCCGAGTGTGAGGTCACGCGGGTCAGGGGTAAGCGCAGGGTTCCATGGACAAAGTCTTGTGGGGAAGGACAGGCTGGGCCTTTGAAAGATGTGGTTGTCGTAGGGTAATGAGGGGCAGGTGGGAAAGGGGCACCCAAGGCACGGAGAGAGGAGGGAAGAGTTGAAAGAAGTCTGTGCTGGCACGCAGACCAGTGAGGCTGAGTGAGGCTGGAATTCAAGCTGGGCAATGAGACCCAGAGTCCACGCTCTTAATCACTGTCAGCATCCACTCATTCATTCACTCACTCATTCATTCACTCACTCACTCATTCATTCACTCACTCACTCATTCATTCACTCACTCACTCATTCATTCATTCATTCATTTCCAGGGCCAACCTATGGATCTGACCCTGTGGAAGGGTTGGGGTCCAGTCCCCCTAGAGGAGCCCCCTCCTTCTCTGGGGAGAGTTTTGGTGTCCAGTGGTTGGGACTAAAATAAATTCTGACTTCTCTGTTTCCTCCACCTGCTCCAGGGCGTGTCCAGGGTCTGAAATCTCATTTCTGCTCCCAGAAGCATTCCCCACCCTCCCTCTTCCTTGCGGTGTGGGCTCCACCCAACAGGCTGAGTCAGAATCTCCGCGCCAGTTGGGTAGGAAAAGGGGAGGGGGCTGGGGAGGAGGCTCAGGCATGGGCATTAAACAAACAAACAAACAAAAACTCCCTAAGAGAGTCTAATATGCATGCAGGGCTGGGAGCCCTGGAGGCTTCTGGGTAAGCAAAGGTGGCCGGCAGGATAGGGAAGCTATCGGACTAAGCCTCTCTCTGCTTCACTCCACGGGCCCTGCACCCAGCTCCCCACATGCACCTGACCTCCGAACTGCCCACGACCAAGGCGAGCCTCCTCTTCTCGAGTGCCGGGAACCCTGCAGGGCTGAGGGTCTCATTCTTGGGTCCCTTCCCCTGTGGCCAAAACACATGTCGGC
>NW_006284343.1:3541424-3545432 GCF_000327345.1 Myotis davidii
ACCTCCCCCCCCCCCTGCAGCCTCAGCGTCATCCCCCTTCTAGGACAGTCCTCTTCCAGGGCAGGCAGGAGGTGCAGTGCCAGCCTGCTCACCCCAATGGGGCAGCTGGGCAGCCCCAGGCTGGCCTCAGAGCCGGTGGTCCACTCGGGCATCTGGGCACCCACTGGCTCTCATTGGCTGCAAATACACCTAAGACACAACGAAGCCTGAGCCCTGAGCTCCCGCTTCCCTCCTGGGTGGCCTGGTCTGAGGGCCCGGCACTGTCCTGCTTCCTTCTCCATCATCCCCACCCCTTCACTCCTCCTCCGCCTCCACAGCCTGTCTCTGAAGCCCCCAGACCCCCTTCCCAGGGGCTGGAGCCTTCCCCTGGTCCCCAGTCTATTGGTTGAAGGGTCTGGAAGGATCAGCCGGGCCCAGGTGGAGGTCTGGCTCAGGGGCTGGACTGCTGGGTCATGGAATGGGGGTCTGGACCAGAGGTCCTCAAACTTTTTAAACAGGGGGCCAGATCACTGTCCCTCAGACATTCCACACATGCGCACTGCGGGCCCGGGGCGAGTCGGCTGCTAAGCAGGACAGGCAGTGGCGGCAAAAACACCCGGCGGGCCGGATACATGTTTTCGGCGGGCTGCATGTGGCCCGCGGGCCGTAGTTTGAGGACCCCTGGTCTGGCCTACTGTGGTGGTGTGGATCCCGATAAAAGACTGGAGACTGGATTTGAAATCTGGGCCCCTGCATTAAGGTCTAGGACCCGGATGTAGCTCTGAGTCCCGGATGGAGGTCTGGGTCCTGGGATGAAGGTTTGTGCTCTGGGCAGCTGTCTGGGGCAGGGGCTGGAGCTCTGGGTCATGGAATGGGGGTCTGGACTGCTGTGGTGTGGTCACGAACCCAATATAAGACCTTGATACTGGGTTCAAGGTCTGGGCCTGCGCATGAAGTTCTGGGACCCGGATGTAGGTCTTAGCCACGAATGGAGGTTCCGGTCCTGGAACAAAGGTCTGGGCACAGGAAGGGTTTTGGGCCTGGGTTGCGGTCTAGGTCAGGGGCTGGACCTCTGGGTCATGGAATGGTGGTCTGGACTACTGTGGTGTGGTATCCACCCTGATAAAGGACTGGATACTGGGTTTGTGGTTGGGGCCCCAGCATGAAGGTCTGGGACCTGGATGCAGTTCTGAGCCCCGGATGGTGGTCAGGGGCCTGGGAAGGAGATCTGGGCACTGGAGGGGTGTCTGTGCCCCAGGAGGTGGTCCCAGTCAGGGGCTGGACCTCTGGGTCATGGAATGGGGGTCTGGACTACTGCAGTGTGGTCTGGACCCCGATAAAAGATTTGATACTGGGTTCGATTCTGGGCCCGAGCGTGAAGTTCTGGAACCCGGATGTAGCTCTGAGCTCCGGATGGAGGTCCAGGTCCTGGGACAGAGGTCTGGGCACTGGACAGAGTTCTGGGCCCCGGGGGAAGGTCTGGGTCAGGGGTTGGACCTCTGGCTTATGGAATGGGGGTCTGGACTACTGTGGTGTGGTCATGAACCCAATAATGGACTGGATACTGGGTTCGAGATCTGGGCCCCCCCACGAAGGTCTGGGCCCCGGATGTAGCTCTGAGCCCTGGATGGAGGTCTCAGACACACACACACTCTCCCCGTCACCCTCCTCGTCCCCCTCCCCACAGGAGCCTCCTCGTCCCTTCCTGACTTGCAGGTGGGAACAGTTACCTGCCCCAGAAAGGCCGTAGTTCAGGCAATTACCAGCAGGTGGTCGGTGCTGCTCATCGCTGGCCAAGTTGGGCTTCCTGCGTTCCCAGAAGAGCAGCTTCTCTCTACGGTGCCGGCTCTGCCTAGTTCCCCAGGTGCCAGAGCCAGGGAATACACACCAGGCCTGAGGTAGCCCTTGGAAACACACACCCCCTGGCTTCCGGAGGTGTCTATAGGAAGACCCCCGAAGACAGATGAGCTGTGAAGTCACGAAGGATGTAGGGGTGGGGGTGGGGAGCTTTGACCTTGCTGAGGCCGTGGGAGTTGGGGTCACCCCCTGAGGGTCAGAAACTCATGTCTTCAAGCTCAAGGGCCAATGTGGCTCCCGAAGCCAAACATGAGAGTTTTCTGAACCGGCCGCTTGCCGGTCGCCCCGTGCTGGGCCAGCACAGCAGCCAGAGCCACAGGCTGTCCCAGGTGAGGAAGGAGGAGGAGGCAGAGGGGCAGGGAGGCGGGGGGATGGGGATCCCCTGGGAAGCCTGTCGGTTTGGGTTCCCATGGCCCCAGTTGCCCAACATCCTCTTCCTCCTCTGCTCGTGGTCAGCAGTTTGGGCGCCTTCCCTGGCCTCCCACAGCCACTCCCCCTCCCTGGGCAGCCACCTCCCAGAGGCACGGAGTGTGACCCGAAGTCTGGGGGCCAATGGGGACCACATGTTAAACGTGACGGGCGGGTAAGGAATCTGGGCTGTGAGGAGTAGACATTGATGCTCGCACCTGGTGGCAGTTCACAAACCACACTCACGTGACGTAAATGAATTCACATCTCTGTTCTCACATCGGGCTTCCTACGAAGTGGGTAGGGTGCTTAGCAATGTCCCCATTTCACAGAAGGGAAGACTCCCTGGACAAGGGTGCACAGGCCCTAGAATGCAGCTCAGGGCCAGGTCACAGGGCAGGACCTCCCCCCCCGCTCCCCGCTCCCCTCGATCTCTCTCCATGTCACAGTCAGGGGTCCTCGCAGGCCTCCCCTCACCCACCTCCCGCCCTGGCCCTGCTTCCTGGAGGGATCCCAGCGTCTTACCTGTGATTCAGGAGGCAGCCCCCTTAGACGCCACTATCTCTGGGCGCCCCGGGGATCTGGGGTGGGGTGATGCTACCCCAGCTTTCGGTCCCAGGTGTGCACACCCCTGGCCTGTGCTGGAACCTGGTTGTCACCCAGGTGGAGGGTAGGAATCTGAATCGCTCAGCTGGGCGGGCTTTAACCTGCCCTCACCATTTTAAGTTCTATCCCTTTCTTCTCCCTGGAGGTGGGGTCTGGCGAGAGGAGACAGAGGCCTCCATGCCCAGCCTTCTCTGTATCGAACCCCAATTCTGGCTCCCCGTCCCCGGGAAGTGCAGTGGGCACATGAGCCTGGGGCTCTGGGGGCCCCCTGTGGACAGGGGTGCAGGGGGAGGGGGTTCAGAGGGACCAGGAGAAGCGGGGCCTCTTCTGAGGAGATGGCTGGAAGGGTTATCCCTCTGGCTGTGGGTGCCCCAATCCCTGTGACTGTGACATTGAGGAACCCCAGTGTTTCTCCAGATAGAGCCAGGAACAGGCCCACGCCTGGTGGGCAGCTCCCCTCCTGTGCCGCGCCCATGGGTGCCCTGCTGAGCTCCCAGACCCCGGTCAGAGCAGCTCTCCATCCCTGGTCCCCTGTCCAAGGTGGGACAGGGCCTGCAGGGAGTGCTGGCTCTGTGGTTGGTGGGGGCTCCGGGCCTCTGGCCGGGCTGCCCCCTCTGCTCACCCACAGCTTCTCCTTCCTCTCCATCTGCACCACAGCGCAGCCAGGACCAGGCGGGAGAGCGTGTCACAGGCCATCGGCACCAGCTGGTTGTGGACTGTGGGGTTACAGATGTGGCCATGCTGGGGCAGCTTCCCCAGAGGTGGGCAGGAGGGTGGGGCCTGGGCAGTGCCCAGAGTCCAGCAGAGGGGCAGGCCGGCCCGATGGGGCAGGGACAGGGCCAGGCCGGCGCTGCTGGTCTCACCCAGGCTCCTGGGGCAGGCAAACCAGTACTGTGCCCCCCTCCCTGCTGCCCCTGCCCTGCTGCTTCTCATGCTGTCGGTCCATTTGCCTCATGGATCTTGCAGTGATTAACCCCTGAGTCATGTCCATTCAACCACGACCAAGCACTTGGCAGGTGGGAGGCATTGTCAGCAACAGCTCAGGCAGCTGCCCAGCTCTTCTCACAGCAGCCTCATCGCGTGGCCCCTCCCACCCCTCGCTGGGTGCGGGGCACAGCCTCCCCACCATTAGGCCCCACTTGAGCCCCTCACTCGGGG
>NW_006284343.1:3547884-3548150 GCF_000327345.1 Myotis davidii
TCTCAGGGCGTGGGGGTGCGTAGGCAGGGCCCCTTGGGAGGACAGGGCCTGAGGGCCGGCAGGGAGAGGGGGGCCGAGAGGCCAGGTGGTGGGGAGGCCGGAAGGGGGAGACCTTCTCCAGGGACAGGGCCCCCCCTCATTACCTTCTGTGCCCCTCAGTCAGCCTGCAGCCTGTGAGGCTTATCCTAGGCCAGTGGTCGGCAAACTGCGGCTCTTCCACAAAATACCACGTGCGGGCACGCACGTACAGTGCGATTGAAACTCCG
>NW_006284343.1:3552714-3555633 GCF_000327345.1 Myotis davidii
ACAGGCCCAGGCCTGGTGGGCAGCTCCCCTCCTGTGCCGCGCCCGTGGGTGCCCTGCTGAGCTCCCAGACCCCGGTCAGAGCAGCTCTCCATCCCTGGTCCCCTGTCCAAGGTGGGACAGGGCCTGCAGGGAGTGCTGGCTCTGTGGTTGGTGGGGGCTCCGGGCCTCTGGCCGGGCTGCCCCCTCTGCTCACCCACAGCTTCCTCTTCCTCTCCATCTGCACCACAGCGCAGCCAGGACCAGGCGGGAGAGCGTGTCACAGGCCATCGGCACCAGCTGGTTGTGGACTGTGGGGTTACAGATGTGGCCATGCTGGGGCAGCTTCCCCAGAGGTGGGCAGGAGGGTGGGGCCTGGGCAGTGCCCAGAGTCCAGCAGAGGGGCAGGCCGGCCCGATGGGGCAGGGACAGGGCCAGGCCGGCGCTGCTGGTCTCACCCAGGCTCCTGGGGCAGGCAAACCAGTACTGTGCCCCCCTCCCTGCTGCCCCTGCCCTGCTGCTTCTCATGCTGTCGGTCCATTTGCCTCATGGATCTTGCAGTGATTAACCCCTGAGTCATGTCCATTCAACCACGACCAAGCACTTGGCAGGTGGGAGGCATTGTCAGCAACAGCTCAGGCAGCTGCCCAGCTCTTCTCACAGCAGCCTCATCGCGTGGCCCCTCCCACCCCTCGCTGGGTGCGGGGCACAGCCTCCCCACCATTAGGCCCCACTTGAGCCCCTCACTCGGGGGGGGGGGGGGGGGGGGGGGGGGGGAGGGAATAGGGAGCCACGGATTGCCCGGGAGAGAGGGCAGCTCTAACCTGCGCTACCCGGCAGAGGGAGGTTCTGTTGAGAAGTCCCACAACTCAGTCATCCCCAAATCTTTTCTGGGGCTCCCACAGTTTGCAGGACTCAAAGCTGCTGCAAGTCTGCCCGGAGAGCCCCCACCCAGCATAAGCCGCACCTCCCCACTGGACCCCGAAAGCTTGGGTCCACACCGGGAAGAGGACCCAACCCAGTGAGAGGCCTTGTGGTTGCAGAACCCCAATCCCCCTGGGAAAGGGGGCTCAGGCCTGGGCTCGGGTCTGCCCGTGGTTAGCAGGAGCAGCAGCAAGGGGGCCACTTCCTTGTTTTCCTGACATCATGTGGTAACCTGACATCATCCCGTCTCTTCCTCAGGGTTTGGGGCAGGCTGGGTGAGCAGGGTGCGTGTGGTGGGGACGGTTCCCCCGGCCCCTTTCTCTCCTCCGGCTCAGATCCCATAGATGACACGTAGAGCCTACCTCTCACCATCGAATCCTGCTTTCCTGTTGCTTTTCACTAAAGATGTCCTCCCCGGGAAATGCCTGAGGATATTCCTGCCTCCCATCTGAGTCTTTTCATAATTGTTTACTGTTTATTCCCACAGATGAGCTATTATCATCGACATTTCAGTTTTGTTCGAGGTCACCCTGAAGGTGATGGATGAGCCACAGGAGAACCCAGCCTCCTGCTTCTCAGTCCTGGGGGTCCCCCTCTTCACCGTGACACTCACAACCGTAGCCAGGCCTTTCCGGGGTTGAATTGCAAAATCCACATTTCGGGGAAACTTACGCGTATTTGACAAGTAAGCCACCAGAGGTGACAGCCCTTCTCCTTTCCCGTCCAGCTCTGGTCTTCACAGTGTTCGCGGGTCTGTGCCTGCATCATTCTACAAACCCTCCCCATTCCTACCAAGCTGTCCACGGAACCTTCCAGAAGGAGAGCCAGCGAGGCTCCCTGGTTCCCTTGCACTCCCTGGTTCCCTTGCACTCCCGGGGGAAGGTGATGGGGCCAGAGGGCTTGCAGAGTCCCCGCTGTGTCCTGCCCTGAGCCGGGTCCAGCGGGGGCCGTGCAGGGTGAGAGGTCACAGCCTGAGGACCTGCTGGTCACGCTGAGGCCACGTTTCCAAGACCAGACAGCATTCAGGGACTCGGAGGCCACTGTGCCCACTTGGGGGTCAGGCCTGGCGTCTGGAGCTGGAGGCTCATGGAAAGCCAGCTCCCCAGCCCGGCCGGCCTGGTCACTCAGTAGTTGAGCATCAACCTATGAACCAGGTGGCTCACCCAGGCGGGGGTAGGAGGTGTGGGGGAGGGACTGACAGGAGTTTGACAGAGCTGCGATGGGGTGGGGGAGGGTACATACTGAAAAATTACTTGAGGGGCTGGGGGTGAGCAGGGTGCTGGCGGCAGGTTCTCATGGTACCTGGTAGTGAGGGGGGCAGGGGTGGGGTCTGGAGGAAGGGGCTGCTGTCATCAAAATATTCGGGTGATAGAAAGGGGAGGACCCTCAGGATGTGATCTGACTGATGGGAGTGGAGACCTACAGGGTAACCCCAGGTCGCCCCTGCCCCTGGCCCATCTGGTAAGAACCCAGGACGGGCTGTGTCTTCCAGGCTGTCTATCTCTGAGCGGCCCTGGGCGCGTGACGGGCACCGTGGGGGGATCGCTGAGCGTGCCAGGTGGTGTTGCTGTCGGTGCTGCCCAGGGCTCCTCCCCCCGGTCTCACCCTGACCACATGACGAGGAAATGGACTGGGGGTGTTACTGGGCCCCACTAGGAGGAAACCTGGCCCTGTGGTCTTGGGGGTGTGAGAGGGGAGACGCAGGCCTGTGAGCTGTGAAAGTGGGGGGCGGGGAGGAAGGTGGGGTGTCCTCCCTGGAAGTATGTACAGAACCAGCGGCTCTGGGATTAAGTGGGGGTGGGCCCGGTTCTGGGGTGTCTCAGCTAGCCCCCAGCCTCTGCTCCCTCGAGCCCTCCATTTCCTGACCAGCTCTAGGAACAAAACCAGCAGAAGCTGAACAAGGAAGCAGCCGCACAAAGAAAAACAGAAGTGGGAGCTGGGGCCTGGCTCTCCCCGTGAGGAGGACAGAAGCCGTGGGTCCAGCAGGCCGGGCGCCGCTGCCCGTGACCTCGTGGCGCC
>NW_006284343.1:3555746-3555990 GCF_000327345.1 Myotis davidii
GAAGGACCGCATTCCTGGTCTGACCCCTTGGGCATCCACCTGAGCTTAGCTGAGCCTGGGTGGGCATGGGCCAAGGAGGGGGCGGGTGCAGAGGGGGGCTTTTGGGGAGGTAGAGAGGCAGGGCACAGCGGGGGGTGGGGTGGGAGAGTGGTCTCCTGTGCATCCCAGGGGCTGGGTTTTGCCGGGAGGCGCCCTCCTGGTTCCTGGGCTCCAGAGTGTGGAGGAAGCAGGGAAGTTGGTAAGG
>NW_006284343.1:3556141-3556844 GCF_000327345.1 Myotis davidii
TCTGCAACCTCTGTGGCTGCTTTGCTCCTAAAGGGCAGGCTTTCCTGCACTCCATCCGCTAACCAGCTGTCTGTCGGGAAGCCATGACTTTTTGTGAATTCACCTGGAAACCGTCAGCCTCTCGCCACCGTCTGTCTCCTGAGCCTCCGGGGTCCTGGTGTTCCCATGGGATCCACGGGTACCCAGAGCTCACGGTTCCCCCCGACGCCGGCCCCTCCCTCGCTTTCTCTCATTCATCACGAGCTGGTGCGGCCAGAATGATGCCGGGGCCGAGGCGCACGGTCATCCCTGCCGTCCCTGACCAGCGCGGCGTCCAGTGTCCCACGGAGTCTGGACAGGCGTCCGCTGGCGTCTGTTTACAGAGAATTTAAAATCAACAGCAGGCGGGGGGCTTTTCCTTTTTCTGTGGAGACGACTGTACTTTTCTCCTTCGAACGATTAAGGGGGCGAATTGCATTGAGATTTGGCCAAAGTTTAGTCGCATGTGTCACACTGACCTCACGGAAAGCACGGGAGGTTTATCTGTGTCTGCACTCCCTGCGGATGCGCCAGCGCAGTGCGAGTGGTCGCTGCTGGACAGTTTGAGGGAAGTGACTTGGGAAACTGTCTGGGGTTTGCTCCTTTTTTTAAAACATATTTTTAAAATTGATTTGAGAGAGAGAGGAAGAGAGGGAGAGAGAGAGAGGGAGAGGGAGAGAGAGAG
>NW_006284343.1:3557071-3558445 GCF_000327345.1 Myotis davidii
ACAAGGAACATAGCAAATACTGGTGCAAAAGCCCATGTTTCACACCGCTGTGGAAGAAGATTGTGGAGACCACAGAGTCAGAGAGAGAAGTGAGGAACGGCCATGTGTCCATCAGGGACCATCCAGCAAACGGTTCTGGAGGATGGAGGAGGCAGGAGCATGATCCTGGAGGATAGGAGAGGGAGGAGCGTGGTCCTGGAGGAGAGAGAGGCTGCAGAGACCTGTAGTTACGAGGCCCTTGGTCTGTGTCGGTTTCAGTGACCTGTGTTTTTCAAGAAAATCACACGTTCACGCTGGTTGCACATTTGTCTGTAGAGAATTTCTTTTCTTTTTTTTAAAATTAAATCTTTATTTGTTGGAATAGCTGAGGCAGGGATCAGATCAGAAACTCGAAGCAAACTATGCACACGTGTGTGTGAGTGTGTGTGTGAGTGTGTGTGTGACTGACCTCACGGAAAGCACGGGAGGTTTATCTGTGTCTGCACTCCCTGCGGATGCGCCAGCGCAGTGCGAGTGGTCGCTGCTGGACAGTTTGAGGGAAGTGACTTGGGAAACTGTCTGGGGTTTGCTCCTTTTTTTAAAACATATTTTTAAAATTGATTTGAGAGAGAGAGGAAGAGAAGGAGAGAGAGAGAGGGAGAGGGAGAGAGAGCGAGAACATAAGAACAAGTGCAAAGGGAAGTCAGACACTGGAGAGGACAGACGGACAGACAGGGTTGGGTGTTGTGGGTGGAGATGCTTGGGTGACCCAGATCATAGAGGGGGGCTGGGACCCAGGCAGAGAGAGAGGACAGGGAGAGGACCTCTGAGGAGGGGAGGGACTAGGCCCGGATGGGGGGACCAGGAGCGTGGTCCTGGAGGAGGGGGAGGAGGAGTGTGGTCCTGGAGGATGGGAGAGGGAGGAGGAGCGTGGTCCTGGAGGAGAGGGAGGCAGGAGGGTGGTCCTGGAGGAGGAAGGGGGGCTGGAGCGTGGTCCTGGGGAGGGAGAGGCTGCAGAGACCTGTAGTTACAAGGCCCTTGGTCTGTGTGGGTTTCAGTGACCTGTTTTTCTAGAAAATCACAAGTTCACACAGGTTGCACATTTGTCTGTAGAGAATTTCTGCGATGCACCAGCTTCATTCTCTTCGTTCTCTCTGTGTCTGTGGCCATTTTCTCTTTTCATCTCTTAATTCGGCTACACAGAGGCTTCTCTGTTAGACGGAGTCATATGAAATTTCTGGTTTTTGAGTCCAAAACAGTTGGATATCAGCAGCTTCACATGGTTGAAGCCAGTATTATTTACCAGGCATACTACACCCGCTGTCTCACTCAGTGCCCCAGGGCAACGTGAGGCCTCACAACCATCACCACTTCCCAGAGGAGGCGCCGGGCACC
>NW_006284343.1:3559387-3560698 GCF_000327345.1 Myotis davidii
AAGGTGTGTGTGAGTGTGTGTATGTGTGTGTGTCTGTGAGTATGTGTGTGTGTGAGTGTGTGTGTGTCTGTATGTGTGTGAGTGTGTGTGTGAGTGTGTGTGTGTCTGTATGTGTGTGAGTGTGTGTGTGTAGAGAGAGAGACTGGGAGGCATCCTGTAGGAGCTGCTGCCCGTGCTCAGTCTGAGGGATGGGGAGGTACTTGCCAGGCAAAGGGGAGGCCGAGAGAGCAGGGTGTGCGAAGGAGAGGGAGGAGAGGAGACATCCCGGAACCCCACAGAAGCCCAGACCTGCGTGGGGGAAGGCTGGGGGCTGAAGGTGTGAGCGCAGTGGGAGCTCCAACAAGTGATGTGGCAGACTTGCAGCGAAGCAGACAGCTCTGAGGGGGAGAGGGGGAGTGGGACAGCACGTGGTTGTGGGCAAGGGGGCAAGACAGGCTGTGGGGTGACTTAGGGCCCCTCTGGAGGACTGTGACCTCCTGGGCAGGATGGAATCGGGGCCGTTGGGGGAGGTACCGTGTCCTGAGAGGACAGGGAGAGGACCTCTGAGGAGGGGAGGGACTAGGCCCGGATGGGGGGACCAGGAGCGTGGTCCTGGAGGAGGGGGAGGAGGAGTGTGGTCCTGGAGGATGGGAGAGGGAGGAGGAGCGTGGTCCTGGAGGAGAGGGAGGCAGGAGGGTGGTCCTGGAGGAGGAAGGGGGGCTGGAGCGTGGTCCTGGGGAGGGAGAGGCTGCAGAGACCTGTAGTTACAAGGCCCTTGGTCTGTGTGGGTTTCAGTGACCTGTTTTTCTAGAAAATCACAAGTTCACACAGGTTGCACATTTGTCTGTAGAGAATTTCTGCGATGCACCAGCTTCATTCTCTTCGTTCTCTCTGTGTCTGTGGCCATTTTCTCTTTTCATCTCTTAATTCGGCTACACAGAGGCTTCTCTGTTAGACGGAGTCATATGAAATTTCTGGTTTTTGAGTCCAAAACAGTTGGATATCAGCAGCTTCACATGGTTGAAGCCAGTATTATTTACCAGGCATACTACACCCGCTGTCTCACTCAGTGCCCCAGGGCAACGTGAGGCCTCACAACCATCACCACTTCCCAGAGGAGGCGCCGGAAACCCAGAGAGGTTAAGTAACTAGCCCCAGCACACACAGCTGACATGCATAGAGCTGGGACATAGACCCGATGCTTCTGCCCTTTTCACTTCGCCGGTGCAATCATTAGTGAGCATCTCAGTTAGTGTCCCCCTGTGACAGGGCTTGGGAGGCCTCAGCAGGCCACTGGCTCACCCAGGCGGGGGTAGGAGGTGTGGGGGAGGG
>NW_006284343.1:3561998-3562485 GCF_000327345.1 Myotis davidii
GGTGAGGCCAGTGGTGGAGTTGGGAGAGAGCCCTGGGCCTGATTGGTGTTTCTGCAGCAGCACCAACCTCTAAGCCAACTACAAGTACAAGTACAAGCACCACTACAGCCACGACCTCGACCGCCACAGCCCAAATTCCAACTGTGTCCACAGCCCGGACAGTGAACGCCACCCAGAGCAGGAACAGCCAGGATGGCTCCCAGCCGAGCCCGGACCAGGACCACGGGTAAGGCGCCCTCGTCCTGGGAGGGGGAGGGGGCCTTCTCCTCAGGGGAGCGTAGGGCGCCACCTCCTTCCCGGGCGTGTGGCCCTGGGGGTGCATGTTGGGGGAGGTGGGGGGTCACGCCCCTCCTGGGGGAACCTCTGGCTCCCTTTGTGTCAGGCCCAGGTGAGGAGCCACAGGCTGTCTCTCCCAGCTGGGCCTGCCTTGGGGTCTGAGAGAAGCTGTGGGGAGACGCTGGGTGGGTGAAGGAAATAACATTGAGTG
>NW_006284343.1:3562579-3567204 GCF_000327345.1 Myotis davidii
GCTGATACCTCCCATGAGGGCTGTCTGCTGCTCCTCACCATGACCTCGCCATCGCCACTCCCACTGTACAGATGAGCAAACTGAGGCTGGAGAGGTTAAGTGATTTGCCGGGTCCTGTGGCTGCAGGCAGGCTGGGCCTCTAGCACAAGCTTCTGGGATTCCGAAACCTGGGGTTCTTCCTTCTAAACTAGTGATTCGTGACCTCTCTGGGGGTCACGCGCCCCAGGAGGACCTGACAACATACGTAGACTTTCCAGAAAATCCAAGCTGTCCTAAACCACTTCCGGGCTCACACACCACCTGGTGCCCTGTGGTTCAGTCCCGGCCCTGACACCCGGCGTTGGCACAGACCCCACAGGTCAGGGGCTCAGTCGAGGAGGTGAAAACTGGATGGTCCCACTCTGATCACTGGGCATACTCTCTCCTAGATCTCTAGGGAGGTGCTAATCTAGCCTACGCGCAGGAGGACCTGACAACATACGTAGACTTTCCAGAAAATCCAAGCTGTCCTAAACCACTTCCGGGCTCACACACCACCTGGTGCCCTGTGGTTCAGTCCCGGCCCTGACACCCGGCGTTGGCACAGACCCCACAGGTCAGGGGCTCAGTTCCACATGACTGCCCACCTTCAGGTGTCAGGGCACTGCGGGGAGGGGTCCCCAGGCCATCGCACCCTGACCCACTGGCTAAAAATGTGAGGTTCCCATAACCCCTTGGCTTTGATCATGGGTAGACCGCTGGCAGAATGCCAGAAAGCGCCAAACTTATGGCAACAGTTTGACCATCAGGATAAATTGGGGACCAGCCGAATGAAGAGGCACGGAGGGAAAGGTCTGGGAGGGCTCCCAACGCAGGGTTCCCGCCTCCCAGCGGCGTAGCTGCACCCCTCCCGGAACTCCATGTGTTATGTGCCCTCAGCTGCCAGCCCGCTCCACGTGCGCCGCTTTACCTTAGTATTTTACTTCTGCACTGTGCCTCCTAGCGGCGTAGCTGCACCCCTCCCGGAACTCCATGTGTTTAAGGACCGGAAGCTCCTCCCAGCTCTGGCTGCGGGTTTTTACTGGGTTTCATCGCATAGACCGATTGGCTGAATCACCGACCACATGACTGAACTCATTCCCAGCCTCCCTGAAGGTCAGGCGGGCTCAGAACCCCAAATCTCTAATCACGTGGGTGCTCCTGGTGACCAGCTCCCATCCTGAGTCACCTCATCTCTTAGCATGATCTCGGGGGTGATGCAAGGGGATTGTGGGTCACCAGAGAAAGCCTGAGGGTTTGGCGCCCGAGAATTTCTGCGATGCACCGGCTTCATTCTCCTCGCTCTCTCTGTGTCTGTGGTCACTTCTCTTTTCATCTCTTCATTCGGCTACACAGTGGGTTCTCTGTTAGACGGAATTGTATGAAAGTTCTGGTTTTTGAGTCAAAAACAGTTGGATATCAGCAGCTTCACATGGTTTAAGCCAATATTATTTACCCGGCATACTACACCCACTGTCTCACTCAGTGCCCCAGGGCAACGTGAGGATCCCTCCCAGGACCCAGGGGCAAAGGCCAGTCTGGTAACAGGCCTTCCACAGCTCTCCCCACCCCCCCCTCGCTGACCATCCTAACGCCAGGCAGGTGGGACTTCAGTCCCAAACACAGCGCTTCCAGAAACCGACGCTGCACATGCACCCATGGGGACAGGGCTAGGTTGTGTGGGGCTTGAAGCTTCGGCGATTTGGGGAGAAGGGAGGTGCGTCTTTAAGAAAAAGACCAGACTGTTATGAATGCCAACGGGGGATGAAAGAAGAGTCCTGAACCCTAACTCTTGTCAATAAGTCCGCTTGTCTCCGTGTGCAGTGGCGGAACTACGAGGTGATTTTTTGTAGTGATATTTGTGATGGCTAAAGCTGGGGAAATGCCCACGAAGAGGGAGGGACATGTTAAATAAGCGATGGCCCGTCCACCCGGGCAGTGGAATACTATGCAGCTGTGAAAAAGGCGAGGGCCTTTCATATGTGCTGACACGGGAAGAGCTCCAAGATGGGTTCTTTTGCTGTTTGTTTGTTGTTGTTTTTTGCCTCCATCCTCTCAGGGTCCAAACTGTATTTGTTAAGTATAAACTAGTGGGGAGGACCGCTGGCAGAAGGCCAGAAAGCGCCATACTTATGGCAACAGTTTGACCATCAGGATAAATTGGGGACCAGCAGGATGAAG
Source organism: Myotis davidii (assembly GCF_000327345.1). Classification (NCBI taxonomy): domain Eukaryota; kingdom Metazoa; phylum Chordata; class Mammalia; order Chiroptera; family Vespertilionidae; genus Myotis; species Myotis davidii. Next base: position 3,564,779 of record NW_006284343.1, read on the forward strand.
AGGCACGGAGGGGGAGGGCTGGGAGGGCTCCCAATGCAGGGTTCCCACCTCCCAGCGGCGTAGCTGCACCCCTCCCGGAACTCCATGTGTTTAAGGACCGGAAGCTCCTCCCAGCTCTGGCTGCGGGTTTTTACTGGGTTTCATCGCATAGACCGATTGGCTGAATCACCGACCACATGACTGAACTCATTCCCAGCCTCCCTGAAGGTCAGGTGGGCTCAGAACCCCAAATCTCTAATCACGTGGGTGCTCCTGGTGACCAGCTCCCATCCTGAGTCACCTCATCTCTTAGCATGATCTCGGGGGTGATGCAAGGGGTTTGTGGGTCACCAGAGAAAGCCTGAGGGTTTGGCGCCCCCTCCCGGGACCCAGGGGCAAAGGCCAGTCTGGTGACAGGCCTCCCACAGCTTCCTGCCCACCCCGCTGACCATCCTAACGCCAGGCAGGTGGGACTCCGGCTCCAAACACAGCGCTTCCAGAAACCGACGCTGCACATGCACCCATGGGGGCAGGGCTAGGTTCTGTGGGGCTTGTAGCCTCGGTGATTTGGGGAGAAGGGAGGTGCATCTTTAAGAAAAAGACTAGACCAGCGGTCGTCAAACTGCAGCTCGCGAGCCACATGCGGCTCTTTGGCCCCTTGAGTGTGGCTCTTCCAGAAAATACCACGTGCGGGCACGCACATACAATGCGATTGAAACTTCGTGGCCCATGCGCAGAAGAGCTCCAAGATGGGTTCTTTTGCTGTTTGTTGTTGTTTCTTGCCTCCATCCTCTCAGGGTCCAAGCTGTATTTGTTAAGTATAAACTAGTGTTTATACTCACCGGCTCACCCAGGCTGGGGCGGGGGTGGTGGTGGAGGGGAGAGACTGACAGGAGTTTGAGGTCAGGGCACTATGGACAGAGCTGCAATGGGGTGGGGGAGGGACGCATGCTGAAAAATTACTTGAGGGGCTGGGGGCGGGTTCTTATGGTCCTGACACGTTTGGACGGGGAGACCCCTGGTAGTGAGGGGGGCAGGGCAGCAAGAAAGCAGGGGTCTGGAGGAAGGAGCTGCTGTCATCAAGATATTGGGGTGATAGACAGGGTAGGACCCTCAGATGTGATCTGGCTGATGGGAGCGGGAGACCCAAGGATGACCCCAGGGCGCCCTGCCCCTGGCCCATCGGGTGACTGGGACAGGCTGTGTCTTCCAGGCTGTTTGTCTCTGAACGGCACCGGACATGTGACGGGCACCGTGGGGGGATCGCTGAGCGTGCATCAATGAGGGGAATGTGGAGAAAGGAGGGGTTCTGCTGTTTTATTTGTTTTAAATATATTTCTATTGATTTCAGAGAAGAAGGGAGAGGGAGAGAAACAGAAACATCAATGATGAGAGAGAACCATCCATAGGCTGCCTCCTGCACACCCCCCACTGGGGATCGAGCCCGAAACCCAGGCATGTGCCCTGACGGGGAATTGAACCGCAACCATCTGGTTCACAGGTTGATGTTCAACCCCTGAGCCACGCCTGAGAAGAAGTATACAGACTATAACAAATACTGGTGCAAAAGCCCATGTTTGCCACCACTGAGGACGAAGATTGTGGAGACCACAAAGTCAAAGAGAGAAGTGAGGAGAGACCGTGTGTCCATCAGGGACCATCCAACAAACCTCACCTTCACAGTGACCTTGGAGGGCCTCACAGAGGGTGATGAAGGCACATACAGGTGTGGGATCAATAGACCATGGAGTGAAGTACGTTGGGACCTCACCTTCCCGGTTGAAGTGTCTGTGTCCCCAGGTGAGTCACACACACCCTCCCCTTGTCCTGCCTGAGGAGTCTCAGGTCAGAATAGCTGAGGGAGGAACAGATCAGAGACTCAGAGCAAACTATGAGTGTGAGTGTGTGTGTGTGAGTGTGTGTGTGTGTGTGTGTGAGTGTGTGTGTGTGTGTGTGAGTGTGTGGTGGAAGGGCACCATGTTTACATTTCATACTTTAAGAAACAGCCCATTTGATTATTTATTGGTTGCTGAATGTGTGTGAGTGTGTGTGTATGGGTGTGGGTGGGTGTGAGTGTGTGTATGGGTATGTGTGTGTATGGGTGTGGGTGTGTGTGAGTGTGTATTGGTGTGTGTGTGTGTGTGTGTGTGTGTGTGTGTGTTTTAACGTTGGTACAGTTGACTTTGTGGTACTGGGAGGCTTCCTGCAGGAGCTGGTGCCCATGCTCAGTCCTTCAGTCCTGAGGGATGGGAAGGCATTTGTCAGGCGAAGGGGAGGCTGAGAGAGTAGAGTGTGTGAAGGAGAGAGAGGAGAGGAGAAGAGATGCTGGTCAGCCCCGTGGAGGCAGGACCTGATTTGGGGAAAGGCTGGGGGCTGAAGGTGTGAGGGCAGTGGCAGACTCACAGCGAAGCAGACAGCTCTGGGGGTGGGGGTGGGGGGGCAGCACG
>NW_006284343.1:3567783-3568665 GCF_000327345.1 Myotis davidii
TGTGTGTTGGGGGAGGTGGGGTCACGCCCCTCCTGGGGGGACCTCCGGCTCCCTTTGCACCGGGCCCAGGCCGGGAGCCACAGTCGGTCTCTCCCAGCCGGGGCTACCTTGGGGTCTGAGAGAAGCTGTGGGGAAACGCTGGGTGGGTGAAGGAAATAACATTGAGTGAGAGCTGATGTTATCGCCCCGCACGGGCTGATGCCTCCCATGAGGGCTGTCCGCTGCTCCTCACCATGACCTCGCCATCACCACTCCCACTGTACAGATGTGCAAACCGAGGCTGGAGAGGTTAAGCGATCTGCTGGGTACTGTGGCTGCAGGCAGGCTGGGCCTCTAGCGCAACTTCTGGGATTCCGAAACCTGGGGTTCTTCCTTCTAAACTAGTAATTCGTGACCTCTCTGGGGGTCACGTGCCCCAGGAGGATCTGACAACATATGTAGACTTTCCAGAAAATCCAAGCTGTTCTAAACCACTTCCCGGCTCACACACCATCTGGTGCCCTGTGGTTCAGTCCTGGCCCTGACACCCAGCGTTGGCACAGACCCCACAGGTCAGGGGCTCAGTTCCACATGACTACCCGCCTTCAGGTGTTGGGTGCTGCGGGGGAGGGGGGCAGTTCCCAGGCCATCGCACCCTGACCCACTGGCTACAAATGTGGGGGTTCCCTTAACCCCTTGGCTTTGATCATGGGAGGACCGCTGGCAGAAGGCCAGAAAGCGCCATACTTATGGCAACAGTTTGACCATCAGGATAAATTGGGGACCAGCAGGATGAAGAGGCACGGAGGGGGAGGGCTGGGAGGGCTCCCAATGCAGGGTTCCCACCTCCCAGCGGCGTAGCTGCACCCCTCCCGGAACTCCATGTGTTTAAGGATCGGAAGC
>NW_006284343.1:3569051-3569631 GCF_000327345.1 Myotis davidii
ATGTAATACTATGCAGCTGTGAAAAAGGCGAGGGCCTTTCATATGTGCTGACACGGGAAGAGCTCCAAGATGGGTTCTTTTGCTGTTTGTTTGTTGTTGTTTTTTGCCTCCATCCTCTCAGGGTCCAAACTGTATTTGTTAAGTATAAACTAGTGTTTATACTGTGCCTCCCGGTGTGAAAAAGGGAGGAAAATAACACACATTCGTGTTTTCTTGTATCTGAATGAAGAGCCTTGGAAGGTTCTCAAGTATACAGTGTGTGGGGGTCGGGGGAACTGGATCAATGAGGGGAATGTGGAGAAAGGAGGGGTTCTGCTGTTTTATTTGTTTTAAATATATTTCTATTGATTTCAGAGAAGAAGGGAGAGGGAGAGAAACAGAAACATCAATGATGAGAGAGAACCATCCATAGGCTGCCTCCTGCACACCCCCCACTGGGGATCGAGCCCGAAACCCAGGCATGTGCCCTGACGGGGAATTGAACCGCAACCATCTGGTTCACAGGTTGATGTTCAACCCCTGAGCCACGCCGGCCGGGCTTATTTTGTTTTGTTTTTAATATGACTTTATCCGTGTACTG
>NW_006284343.1:3569947-3570789 GCF_000327345.1 Myotis davidii
GGCGGTTGGGGGGGGCACTGTCTTCCCCTCTCACCTCCAGCCCGTCCACCTGTCCATGGGTCCAGCCTCTCCCACAGCACGGCCGGGCCTTCAGGAGCAGAATGGGTGTCAGCCACTTCCTCTTCCCCGAGCGGGGCGGGGGGGAGACAAGGGGGAGACAAGGGGGCGTTCCCAGCCTGGACTGTCTCAAATCTGTGGTGTCAGCGATCCCCAGCAATGCCCTTTCACCTAGAAAAGTTCTCTAAAAAAAGGGATCTGTGATTGTTGTAGAAAATCCAAAGTAACAGCAGAGAGGAGGAAACAAGTCCCCATCAGAAACAGAAACTAAACTCCCTCCACCAGAGGAGAGAAACCACCCACGTCTGGGGTCTTCCTTCCAGTCTTTTCTCGATGCCTATTTGTGCACATGTTTCTGAAAATGTTGTGTCATACCATTATTCCTCTTCTAAGCCTGTGGCACTCATTCATTCATTGGTGCATTCACACACTCACTCACACACATGTGCACACATTCACACTCTCACACACTCACTCATTCACACACTCACTCACACACTTATTCACACACTCTCTCTCACACACACTCACTCACACACTCACTCCCTCACACACTCACACACGGCAAAGCTGTCCTGAGCATCTACTGTGCGCCAGGCCCTGTCCTGGGTGCTGTCACTGTGTTATGAGGGTAGAGTGGGCCCCATGTCCAGCGGGTTACCTCTGAGCTCCCTCAGTGCGGCCTTCCGTCCCCAGCGATGCTCCCATCTCTCCATCCTTGCCCCGCCCTTTCTGTCCCCCCTCCCCCATCAGAAGGCCTGTCCCCGCCGAGCGGGGGGGCGGGG
>NW_006284343.1:3570807-3571613 GCF_000327345.1 Myotis davidii
GGGGGGGGGGCGTGGAGCCTGCGTGCAGCACTGGAACCCGAATGTGTTCACACCTGCGTGTTCATTCCCTCATTCACTCATCCCCTCAGTCGCATTTCCCTCCACAAACCCTGAGTCCAGCCGTGCTGCGGATCTGAGGCGAAGGGTCCCCAGGGCTGAAGTTTGCAGGCAAAGGCCCTTCTCCAGATGGATCGTGGGTCACACCTGCCTTGTTCTGGGACAAACCTCCCCCTCCCCCTTGTCTCTGCAGCTGGTGGGAATCCGGAGCCACTCCAGAACCCCTGTCAGGTAAGAAAGGCCGCCAGTCCTGGCTGGGTTGGGTCAGTGGGTAGAGCGTTGGCCTGAGGACCAAAGGGTCCTGGGTTCGATTCTGATCAAGGCCATGTACCTTAGTTAGGGGCTCCTCCCCGGTCCGGGCCCTGGTCGGGCGCAGGGCTGCGTGCAGGAGCCAACCAATCGATGTGTCTCTCTCACATGGATGTTTCTCTCTGTCTTTCCCTCTCTCTTCCATTCTCTCTAAAAAGAAAGGCCACTGGGAGGGGTGGTGGGTGGCGGGGCGCACAAGGGGTGGGGGCTGGACCGTCCCGTGGGCTAGCGGAGGTCTGGGGGGACCATCGATGCAAGGAGTGGGGTGCTCGCGCAGAGCAGGAAGAACCACACCTGGGTGCCCTGCCAGTCTGCCCCCCACTCCAGGGGAAGGGGAATGAGGGAGGCTCGGCCAGCCTGGGGAGCAAGCGTGGCCTGGAGAGGACCAGCGTGGGGGCGGGCGGCCGGGCAGGCAGCTGGGCCCGAGCGTGAGGGGGGGG
>NW_006284343.1:3571724-3576744 GCF_000327345.1 Myotis davidii
CAGCCGCCCAGCCCCGCGCCTCCTGCCCACCCCAGGCCGCCCTGCAGAGGGAGCCCTGCTACGCCAACCTGGAGCTGCAGACGCTCCTTCAGGGAGAGCCTGTGCACCCGAAGCAGGAGGAGGTGGAGTACAGCACGGTGGTGAGTACCGCCCGCTCCTGGCAGGGCACCCGGGCAATGCCAGAGGCACCACCTGGGGCGACCGCGGGCAGAGAGGGAAGTGAGGGCTGGACAGTGATCTTGTGTCACTTTAAGAAGGAGCCACCAGCCCTGGCCGGTTTGGCTCAGTGGATAGAGAATCGGCCTGTGGACTGAAGGGTCCCGGGTTCGATTCCGGTCAAGGGCACGTACCTTGGTTGCAGGCTCCTCCCCAACCCAGGCCCTGGTCAGGGCTCGTGGAAAAGGCGACCAATGGATGTGCTTCTCCCACATGGATGTTTCTCTGTCTCTCCCTCCCTCTTCCTCTCTCCCTAAAAGCCAATGGGAAAATATCCTCGGGTTCGGAGCCCAGGGCCGGTGTGGACCTTGCCAGAGCTCGGCGCCATTGTGGCCGCAGGGGGAGGGGCTGGGAGACGGAGGGGCTGGGGGACGGCCAGTGACTACGGTCCTGGTCGCGAATACAGCACAGCGTTTATTAAGCACCTGCTGGGTGCCATGGGCCCGGTGTCCAGGCCTGTGAGCGCTCACTGTTTTGGTCCCATCATCTCTTTGGTATCAGCTCTGCTCTCAGTTCCTATCAAGGACCCGCTGCAGGTCGATCCTTAGGCAGAGCCGCTGTAATGTGAACTGGAGGAGGAAGTCCCCCAGGGCCCCCCAACGGACCCCCTTTAGTGGAAGAAGTCGGGCAGAGGACCCCTCGGTGGGGAAGATGGGGAGAGATTAGGCCTCAGGCATGTGGCCCTGGGACTACAACACCCTCTTTTCCTAACTCGGTGACTGATGCTCTCAGGGTGGGTCCCAGGGACCCCGGTCCTGATCCTGATGCCTGGGTTCCGTGCTTGGCTTGAGCGGGTGTGTGTGTGTGTGAAGGGGGAGGAGGGGGGGCAGGATCTCGGAATCCAGGCCTTTAGGGGAAAGAAGGCAGGACAGTGGGGAAGGCTGAGCCCCCTCGCATGCCCCCATCCTATGCTGGGAGTCAGTGGTTCCCCACCTCCCCCTGAGCCCAGGCCTCTCTCCACGGCAGGCCCCCAGGGAAGACCTGCACTACTCCATGGTGGTATTCACCGCCCAGCATCAGGAGCCTGAGGACCAGAGTCCCTCCCAGAGGCCCCGGCGGCAGGAGCCAGAGTACAGCGCGATCAGGAAGACACGGCCGGAGCCAGAGTACAGCGCGATCAGGGAGACATGGCAGGAGCCAGAATACAGCGCCATCAGGGAGACGTAGCTGGCCTCCCGCCTCCCCGCCTGGAGGTCTCTGTGGGGAGCCCGGGGACCCCCCTCCCCCACGTGCCCTTCAGCCTGCTCCCCTCCAACAAGGGGCTGGGCTCCCATCGGCTGTCCCTCTGGCGCTGGGACCTGCGGGGACCCTCCCATGGGCCGGCTCTGTCACATCTTCCCTCTATTCTCTGCCTCACTCCAGCTGTGCGATGGCGCTCAGCCCCGCGGGATCCAGGCCAGGGAGGCGCACACAGACTGTCCCTCCCAGTAGCTTCCTAAGGCCCTGCCAGTGGCCGGAGGGAGAACCGGCAGAGAGCGGGGAGGCCCTTGGCCCTGAGAGCAGACCCCTCTTCTCCAGGCAAGGAGGCTGCCCTGGCCCAGACCCAGCAGCGGGCATGTCCTCGGCTCCCCTGGACCCTGAGAGGTTGAGTTTAATACAAGAGACAGCAATAAAGGTGACAACATCTTGGGAGAGAAGAGGCGTTATTGGAACGATGCCTGCTGGTGTCGGCTCCCCATTGAAGAAAGCCCCTGCCCTTGATCCCAGAGGAGCAGAGCGGCTGGAGGGGGCCCAGGGGTGGGGACATCCCAGAGGTCAGCACTGGGCGGGACAGGGGCAGCCACCCCTCGTTCGCTCCACGTCAGGGGGTTCGGACCTCAGAGCTTGTCTGCGCCCTCTCCCCTGTGCAGTCTCAGGGCTTTTGTTTCGACTCTTCACAATGTTGCGACCCATGTTAAGTGAGAGTTAAAAGCAGGGAGTGTATGTCAGTATGTCCCGTAAGTCAAAGGGAGGCCCGACCCTGACCCCTGGGGGTACCGGCCGTGGTGATGCTGCCATCCCAATCAACTTGAGCCTTTGAGCACTTTTCTCTGGGCGGTGGGCCCATAGCTTCGGAAGGTTTTTCCCGAGGGCGGACGGACTCATCTGCTGGTGTCATCTTCAGGTTTTCGTGATCTGTGCATGGGAGCCATCCCCGTACTTCCTCTCTCTTTACTGCTGCTCTGAGATGCAAACGGGGAAACACACACACACACACACACACTCACACACACACTCACACACACACACTCACTCACACACACTCACACACACGCACTCACACACACACACAGAATGGGGGTATCGGATTCCCCAGGTGGCCCGTGAAATCACAAGGGGCTTTGTGGGAGGGAAGCCAGAGGGTTAGAGTTAGAAAAAATCGATGACAAAGTGTGTGGGGGATTATTCAGTTCACCCAATTTTAAAAACATGTTCCCACATGTGTTTTGTTATTATATCTGTATCTGTATCTATCTATATCTATATCTATCTATACGCCCGTGAAATCACAAGGGGCTTTGTGGGAGGGAAGCCAGAGGGTTAGAGTTAGAAAAAATCGATGACAAAGTGTGGGGGGGATTATTCAGTTCACCCCATTTTAAAAACATGTTCCCACATTTGTTTTGTTATATCTATATCTGTATCTGTATCTATATTTATATCTATACATATACCCACATCTATATCTATATCCATCTGTACCCATACCCATACCCATACCCATACCCATATCTCTATCTCTATCTCTATCTCTATATCTATCTATCTCTATTTCTATCTCTAGCTCTATATCTATATCTATCCATAGCTATATATCTATATCTATATCATCTATATTTATATCTCTATCTCTATATCTCTATCTCTATATCATCTATATCTATATCTATATCACCTCTATCTCTATCTCTATGTCTATATCTATATCATTTATATCTATATCACCTCTATCTCTATCTCTATCTCTATCTCTATCTATATCTGTATCATCTATATCTATATCTATCTATATCTGTATCATCTGTATCTATATCCATATCCATATCTATATCTATAACTCTTTTTCCGGAAGCATCTGTGAGTGGGTTGCTTACGTGGCCCTGTGGGAGAGCCGCGACCCCCAGGGCCGGCTCGCAGTGTGAGTGCTGGTGTTGGATGGCGTCCCCCCTGGGTTGTGTGTGTTGCCTTCGTGTAACCATCGGATTCCTCTTCACAGCCCAGCACTACGCTGGGCACCGAGGACCAACGTGACAAATACTTGCAGGTGACATGATGTGGGTTAATCATCAGTCTGTTCACAGCTGGTCCAAGGAGGTGGCAGTTACTTCTAAACTCGCCCAAGGCCTTTAGTGTGATGACCTGGGGCTGACTTGGCCAGGGTTTAGAAATGACCTCACGCCTAGGTCTGCTAGTCTACTGTTTGGGCTCAGCCTTGAAGCAAGACGTAGGGATTGGACAACCCTGTGTCTCCCCCCTGTGGCCATGCCTGGAATCACACACCCTGGCCCCCAGCTGGTCTTATCGGCTCCAGCTGCTGGGGCAATGCGGAAGGAATTGTTTTCTCCAGGTCAGTGCAGCTGGTCAAGGGACGGCCTGAAACAGGGGAAAGGACCCCCAAACTCCCCCTCAGCTTTGCAGTGCCCCTCCCCACCCACTCCTTGGATGACACTGTGCTGAGAAAAAATAAACCCCCCAAAACCTCAATTTCTCCCCAATCTTGAGTTCCCTTATTTCATACCCAACTCCTCTTCCCGATGTCCGGATTTCCCCACCCGGACTTCCGCTGCCAGGGGAAAGCACAGCCCGTGGCTGGGGGAACAGATCTGGGCTCAGACAGGGCGGGTCCCGCATAAACTCCCCTCCGCCCTCCGGCTCCTTGGAGCCATCGCAGGCGTGTCCTCGTCCTCGACCAACAGTGGCCGGTGGCCCTTCCGTGCTTTCTCCCTCCCAGGCTCAGAGCGAACGCTTATTTTCTGGAAAGTGCTTTAAAATGTTTATTCACACCTATCGACCTATAACTAGAGGAAAACCTCAAGGGAAAATTCTTGAAGAAATTAATCCTATTAGAAGCAAGCTCTTTTTTTAAAAAAATTTTTTTATTGATTTCAGAGAGAAAAGGAGAGGAAGAGAGAGATAGAAACATCAATGAGAGAATCATTGATCGGCTGCCTTCTGCAAGTCCCGCACTGGAGATGAAGCCCACAACCTGGCATGTGCCCTGATGGGGAATCGAACCTGTGACCTTCTGAGTCACAGGTCAACGCTCAACCACTGAGCCACACAGGCCGGGCTAGAAGGAAGTTCTTTATAAAGGCCCTTGCCACCCCACCCGCCTTCAGGCTGTTTTGTTGCCCCTGAGGCTTCCCCGTGTGGATTCTCACCGCCTGCAAGTTCTTTGTTGCCAACTTTCTGGCTTATGGCTCTTCCCAGGTCCTTTGCATTTGACCCTTTTGATTCTCCCCTCTGTCCCCTCTGCTACAAACCTGGACCGGGCTAGAAGGAAGTTCTTTATAAAGGCCCTCGCCGCCCCCACCCGCCCTCAGGCTGCTTTGTTGCCCCTGAGGCTTCCCCGTGCGGATTCTCACCGCCCGCAAGTTCTTTGTTGCCAACTCTCTGGCTTATCACTCTTCCCAGGTCCTTTGCATTTGACCCTTTCAATTCTCCCCTCTGTCCCCTCTGCTACAAACCTGGGCCACTGGTGGCGAATGAACCCACAGCACGCTTCTAACACCACCCGGTCACCCAGGTCAAGGGCAGACCTGCAGGGAGCACAACTGGCCACCTCTGCTAGTAAACCCTGCAGCACAGGCTGGCGGGGTGCGGA
>NW_006284343.1:3577261-3578927 GCF_000327345.1 Myotis davidii
GGGCAGGAGGCCCCGGGGTCAGCTGGGGGGGGAGGGGACACGCCTGGGCTTCAGTGGTTCTTGGTGGCTTTCCTCTTGGTGGGGCTCATGGCTTCTCGCTCAGGCACAAGGCAACCCCCATGCAGCCAGCGTCGGGGGTGGAGGAAAAGGCTCTGCGGGGAGAGAACGGGGTCCAGACAGCAGTCAGGATTCTCCCAGAACTAGCGAAGGAGGCAGCAGGAGCCTGGAACCTTCTAACCGCAGAACTCCTGCTTTCCCCGGGACTCCAGGCATCGTAGGACAGTGCCACCAGAGCACCAATGCGGGGTACAACACAGGCCATATGCCCAGGTAACAGAGTACCGGTGCACCTGGGAGCTCCCTGCGAACCAGGCCCGGGCGGCACGCACACGGCAGGGCGTCCTGCCTTCCCTTCCCGGGGCTCTGGCTGTGGGCACCGCACCTGCCTCGGCATCTCTCTTCCCAGGGACAGAGCGTTAGGAGGTTGACTTCAGAAGAAACCACTCTCTACCTACAGTATCCGAGGCACCAAGTCCTCCAAGTTCACATTCTCTGTCAGAAGCAGCACAGCCTGGTCCGCGATGAGGGAGGCCTGGCCCAGCTGGACCAGGTGTCAGGCATCAGCCTGAGGAGGCCATGCCTCTCCCATGTCACAGGTGGGAAAACTGAGGCCCGGGGAGGTGAGGGCTGCGTGCGCCAAGCCCACGCCACTTGCACCGAGCTGGGATTCTGGGCCAGGCTCTGCATAGACATGGCACCGGCCTTGGGCTGCATGCCTTCGCCCGGGAGGGGAGCTTGAGGCTGGCCTTGCCCACCATCCAGAGCACTGGAAGGGCGGTGGGATGGGCGCTGCGGAAGCGGGGTGTGCACACGTTACACAATGTTACTGCCACCCGTGATGTAAGTTCCGTTCCTCCCTGCCCGGTGCTGTCCACAGTGCGGTTGGCTCTTTCTGACCTGCTTTTCTCTTTCTGGTGAATTTTAGGTTTAGCACAGCGACTCGATGAGGTCATGTAGGGGTGACACCGAGCGGGGAGGAAAGGAGAATGTGCTTGAGCAGCCTGGGGGTTCAGGCCCGATGACTGCACGTACCTGTTCCCTGAGGTGGGCCCTGGGCCCTGGTGTCGTCTGGCTGGACCAGGCCCCCAAGGGCTTTGGAGGTGGATGGAGTCAGGTGAAGCAGCGGCCCCGCTAGCAGCCCCCTCACCGCTCTGCTCTCCTGTGTTCCACCCCAAACGGTCTGCTGTTGGCATCACATTCTTTGCTCAGAACAGAATTTCTCGACCTTGGCACTATTACATATTTTTTAAAATATGTTTTTATTTTATTTTTAGAGAGAGAGAAAGGAAGAGGGAGAGAAAGATAGAAACATCAATGATGAGAGAGAATCATTGATTGGCTGCCTCCTGCATGCCCCACACTGGGGATCGAGCCCACAACCCGGGGAATGTGCCTCCACCGGGAATTGAACCGTGACCTCCTGGCTCATAGGTCAACACTCAACCACTGAGCCATGGGGCCGGGCCAGGCCAGACATACATTTTTATTTCTCTTGGGCATACCCCTAGGAGTATCAGTGCTGACTCGTGTGGTAACTCAATGTTTGATTTTCTCTAGCTGTTGACATCTTGGGTAATTGACATTCTGAGGTCATTCTTTGTTTTGG
>NW_006284343.1:3579559-3585017 GCF_000327345.1 Myotis davidii
CTCCCATCTGAGTCCCCAAGCTCTTTCGTGTCTTTATGCTCTCCCTCTGTCGGGGGTGAGGGGTGGGAAGGGGGCTCCTTCCTTTTCCACCTGGGAGACCCCTGTTGTCCTTCCCAGGGAAATGTGACACCCCCTGTGAAGCCGTGGCTGGTGTCTGGTGCCTCACCCTGTACAGCCCTGGTCTCTGGAGGGGGATGGTTGTGGGCGGGAGCTCTCTGAGTACAGAGTGACATTTTGTTCATTCTCGCACCCCCAGCACCCAGTCGGTGCCTGGCACACAGGAGACCCGGCATGTGTTTGCACAGGGGTGTTTGCGTTACTGGATTTCCCTCAACACCTCTCCCCTTGGGAACAGGACAGGCCCGTCCGCCCCACCCTTCAGCTCCAGGAGGCTGAGAAGGAGCAGGGTTGGGGGCAGCCTCTGAAGGCCACCTCTCCAACTCCTGCTCCTGTGAAATTAACTTTAGTTGTCTATTTTATCTAACCCAATACACTCAAACATTATTTCAATGATATTGGAGATATTTTAAATTCTTTTTTTCATAAATATTTTTCAACACCTCGTGGGCATGTGACACTTATCACACATCTCGCTGCAGACCAGCCGCAGCGCAGCCGCGCAGTAGCCAGTGTGGCTTGTGGTTACCGTATGGATCCGGACGCTGGTTACCGGCTCCCACATCTCCAGCCCAGATCTCCTTGGTGTTTCTCTTTCATCTGCCTTCTCGCACCTCCTCCGGCGGTGTCTTACCTTCAAGGATGAGAAGAGGCCATGGTGACGGAAATGTTAAAAGAGGACACAGTGACAGGAGACTTCAGAGCTGGGCTGAAAGAGCAGTGTAAACTTGACCAGGAGCTCGGTCTTGGTAACGTGATAAACCAATGGCGGCAAAGTTCTGGTGTAAAAACCATAGAACGGGCAGTTCCCCACCTCGAACTCCCATTCCCAACTCCCGGTCCCAGCTCCCTCCCCTCCGAGGCTCTCATTCTATCTCTTTGTGGTCAAGTCTTCGAGGTGAAGATTCTGCCCGCCTTTCCTGTTTGATGATTAGGGTACGTTAGCGTTGGATTTCTTCCCTCCCCATCTTGGCTCTATCAGGGCCAGTTTAATCAGTGCTCATCTTACCTTTGGGACAGTGCTGTCATATGCTGCGTGGTGGAGGCAGGTCCCGTGCTGGGGAAGAGTCTGTAGCTCCAAGATGGAGAGCGGCCCTCGTTCTCTATTATCCCGGTAATTCCATGGACGGGGGGGAGGGGTTCCCGTGCTGGGTGGTGTGGGTGGGAGATCATAGGGCCCACAGCAGGTCCCTGCCACCAAATGAGACACCGGAAGACACACCCAAAAGCCCCCCAGTCTCTGCATGAACTTGAGAGTCGGGTGTCGGAGGGCACCGGTGCCATCCTTGGCCACTCCGTATAGATGGGCGATCACTAGTGGATGAGCAGTGATGCCCTGAGATTCAGTTAGGCATCTGTATCAGAGGGTCAAACTGGATTCCACCACCACATACAGGCTGGGCCCCAGCCACATCTTGTGGAATTTCTGCGTCTTCCTGCTCCCAGGCCTGCACAGCAATGCCCACCGTTGTTTTGGCTGATGCCATCTGAGGATGCCCCGAGGTTAGGTCCTTTACCATGCAGTTCTGAGGGGCGGATGGACCAGCAGGGTCTTCATTGATCCCCGTGATCATCTCCATTTCACAGAGACAGTGAGGTTGGGTTTTAAACCATCCTCTTGGGTGTGAAGTATCTCCTTGTTGTTTTAATCCCAACTATGGTGTCTAAGTCATCGCCAATGGTGGCTGCCACAGGGGAGCCCGTGATCCCCCTTCCCAGCCGCAACCTTCCCTTCAGTGACAAAAGGAGGCAGTTGAAATGAGAACAGGCTTCGCATTTCAAGCCGGACTTATAGAAGGAGACAGCAAGAGGCTCTCCTTGTGCATACAACAGTCAATGAGCACCAAAAACAGTGCCTGACCCAGGGAGTACTTTACTGGTTACATTTGTTGAATGAATGAATGAATGAATGAATGAATGAATGAATGAATGAATAAGTGAATGGGCAACAGGATCTGACCTGGCCCCGATCTCAGGCTTTCAATGGGAACAGCATCCTCAGTGCTAACTCCCCACAAGGTCACTGAACAGCTCTTCACCTGTTGGGAACAAACTCAGACCTCCATACTCAGGACACCTCCCGTCCTGGCCATGCCGAGCTGGCCCCAGCCAAGGGTGACTCACGAGCCTGGTTGGGGGATGGTAGGAGGTTGTCAGAGGCCTGGTCATGGATGTCAGGCTCCTAAGCTCCGTAAAGGTTTGAGGAAAGGTGACCAGCAAGTGAGGAGCTGGGATGGAGATGACACCGGGCCACAGCTGGTGCCCTTCCAGCGAGGGGATGGGAGAATAGTGCTCAGAGGTCCCCCCAGGCCCCCTCCCCATTAACCTTCACAGCATGAGTTTGGGGGAGCCCGGGAAAGCCGCTGGAGCTGCATCCGGACCCTCATTCTAGGTGGAGACTTGGCTCCTGACTCAGAGGGGCAGGGGTCTACAGCGGGGGCATCAGCGGGCTCAGCCGTGAGGACCCAGGCCAGGCGGACATGCAAGCTATGGAGAGAGAAGCTCCGGAGAATAGGTGAGGGACGTGCTGGAGACTTTTTTCCTTCAGCCTCACTTATTACGAAAACAGCACTCGGGACGCATCCAGCCTCAAGAAGAAAGAAGCCCCCATCCCAGGCCCTGCTAAGGGGTCCTTCTCACCACCCACGCCCACCAGCTTCCCCCTGTCCTTAGCAAACTTCCTCTGTGGTCACGCAGTGGCTCAGAGGGCAGGCCCATGAGGAGGAACTCCGGGGAAGCAGAAGTCGCGCTTTTCTCTGGAAGGGGTGATCCCCACCCATTCACTCTGCTTCCCGACCTCCGCTGAGTTTTGCTGCAGTGGATGCTGACCTCAGCCCGCCGGGACCTGGTCTACAGCTGCTGAGGAGCCTGAGGGCACCAGGCTCCTGGATGGAGACACACGGGCTAGAAAAGATGCTATTCCAGCTCTAACTTAGTCAATGCCCCTCTTTCTCCCTACCCCGGACAGTGGGCATGTTAGCCAAGCTTTGCTGGACAGGGGCAGGTCCCAGGTGTGTGTGTCTGTGTGTGTGTGTGTGTGTGTGTTTGTGTGTGTGTGTATGGGGGTGTGTGTATGGGTGTGTGTGTATGGGTGTGTGTATGTGTGTGTGGGGGTGTGTGTATGTGGGTGTGTGTGTATGTGTGTATGGGTGTGTGTATGTGTGTATGTGTGTGTGTGTATATGGGGGTGTGTGTATGGGTGTGTGTATGTGTGTGTGTGTGTGTGTGTGTGGGTGTGTTCAGGACAGATAGACAACAGATGTCCACTCCGGTGGATTCTCTCGGGTGACGTTATAAGAGTAACAACCCAACAGCAGTATCTCCAGAGAGATGAGGGAGTTCATTGCACATCAACAGTGAGAAACTGTGGGGAAAGCACAGGCACTAGGTTGGCAGCTGCTAGTGGCCCTGCACCCTTTTGGGCCGCTGGGGGCGAGCTGGGCACTGGCTTTGCCTTCTGCAGAGCCGCTGGGTCACTGGAGTCTGGCAGGGTCTTCGGGGGCCGGGGTTCAGGGGAGCATCTGCCGAGGGGGCCTCTGCAGTCGCTGGACGATGGGCCTTGGTCCCCAACAGGGTGGCTCAAAGGTCTGGGTCTGCTCACACCCCGGGCACCGTGGAGTGCTCAGGCCCCTAACCCGGCGCAGGCGGGACAGGGGCTGTCAGCAACAGGAGCGGGGAGAGAAGGGACGGCGGCACCCAGGGGGAGGAAGGCTCCTCCGGGGCTGGAACCAGGGGACCCTGCATCTTCCTGTGCCCGGAGGCTGAGGGCCAGCGCCCGCCTCTGAGGGCCAAGGGCAGGGCGGACAGGCCCGCGTGGGGGTTCAAAGGGCAACGCTCCACAGGGAACCCCGGGCTGGGGGCGTAGGGGAAACGGGGACGTGCTGGTCAGGGCACACACTTCCCGTGGGCGAGGAACACATTCGGGGTCCAGTGCACAGTGGGGCTGCGGGCAGCAGCCTGGGGGGGACACTTCAGATGCGCTGGGCGGGTCGATGAATCTTCTCACCCAAGAAACAAGCCAAGAAGACAACTAAGCAAGCTGACGGTTGTATCGACCGGGCTGTGGTTATTATTTCACGATGTGATGCGCATTAAATCATCCTATTTTGCACTTTTTGTGTTTTGTTTATTTAAAAAAAATCTTTATTGTTGAAAGTATTACATGTCCCTTTTTCCTCCCATTGACCCCTTCTAGCCCGCCCGCCCCCGCTCCCTGCCTTCACCATGTTTTGCACTTTTTAAAAATCGCGTTTACACCTCACACGCATGTGATTTGTATGTCAGTCACACCTCAGTAAGCTGGCACCCAGGGGGAGGAAGGCTCCTCCGGGGATGGAACCAGGGGACCCCTGCACCTTCCTGTTCCCGGAGGCCGAGGGCCAGCGCCCGCCTCTGAGGTCCAAGGGCAGGGTGGACAGGCCCGCGTGGGGGTTCAAAGGGCAACGCTCCACAGGGAACCCCGGGCTGGGGGCGTAGGGGAAACGGGGACGTGCTGGTCAGGGCACACACTTCCCGTGGGCGAGGAACACATTCGGGGTCCAGTGCACAGTGGGGCTGCTGGCGGGCGCCTGGAGATGCGCTGGGCGGGTCGATGAATCTTCTCACCCAAGAAACAAGCCAAGAAGACAACTAAGCAAGCTGACGGTTGTATCGACCGGGCTGTGGTTATTATTTCACGATGTGATGCGCATTAAATCATCCTATTTTGCGTTTTGTTTATTTAAAAAAAATCTTTATTGTTGAAAGTATTACATGTCCCTTTTTCCTCCCATTGACCCCTTCTAGCCCGCCCGCCCCCGCTCCCTGCCTTCACCATGTTTTGCACTTTTTAAAAATCGCGTTTACACCTCACACGCATGTGATTAGTATGTCAGTCACACCTCAATAAGCTGGGCAAAGAAAGAGCCAACGGGACAGATTCCAAACGGTGCCCGTGTGTTTGCCCGGGGCACCTCCCTATGGGACTGCCTCCTCCCGTGCAGATGCCCTTGGTGTGAGGACCCGCGACCCACGTGGCACAGCCAAGGCGGTGGTGTCTGGGAGAGAGGCGCTTGCAGAGGCAGCGTTGGCTCCGCAGACAGTTTTAATGGAGCTTATTGAACAGCTTTCCTGGAAAGAGACCCATCCCCTCCGCGTTATGGCCGCCCTCGCAGGCCTGAGGTAGCTTCTGAGGCTGCAGCCCCAGGGAGGCCGAGCAGCTGTGCTGAGAGCCAGGCTGCGGGAGGAGGGTGGGGAGGAGGACGGAAGGCCAGCCCTGGGCTCTCCGACCCTCCTCAGCCCCGTGAACTCGGAGCAGTGTCCTCCCCAGGCCCAGGGGATATCCAGTCTCTCAGGCCCAGAC
>NW_006284343.1:3604162-3604518 GCF_000327345.1 Myotis davidii
CCGGGGTGGGAGGGCCGCCGCCCGCCTCTGAGGTCCAAGGGCAGGGTGGACAGGCCCGCGTGGGGGTTCAAAGGGCAACGCTCCACAGGGAACCCCGGGCTGGGGGCGTAGGGGAAACGGGGACGTGCTGGTCAGGGCACACACTTCCCGTGGGCGAGGAACACATTCGGGGTCCAGTGCACAGTGGGGCTGCGGGCAGCAGCCTGGGGGGGACACTTCAGATGCGCTGGGCGGGTCGATGAATCTTCTCACCCAAGAAACAAGCCAAGAAGACAACTAAGCAAGCTGACGGTTGTATCGACCGGGCTGTGGTTATTATTTCACGATGTGATGCGCATTAAATCATCCTATTTTGC
>NW_006284343.1:3623853-3624473 GCF_000327345.1 Myotis davidii
GACAGATAGACAACAGATGTCCACGCCGGTGGATTCTCTTGGGTGACGTTATTCTCTCTACCCAATTGCAGTATCTCCAGAGAGATGAGGGAGTTCATTGCACATCAACAGTGAGAAACTGAGGGAAAACACGGGCACTAGGTTGGCAGCTGCTAGTGGCCCTGCGCCCATTTGGGCCGCTGGGGGCGAGCTGGGCACTGGCTTTGCCTTCCGCAGAGCCGCTGGGTCACTGGAGTCTGGCCGGGTCTTTGGGTGATGGGATCCAGGGGAGCATCCGCCGAGGGGGCCTCTGCAGTCGCTGGACGATGGGCCTTGGTCCCCAACAGGGTGGCTCAAAGGTCTGGTTCTGGCTTACACCCTGGGCACCGTGCGTGCTCAGGCCCCTAACTTGGCGCAGGCAGGACAGGGGCTGTCAGCAGCGGGAGGGGGAGGGAAGGGACTGCGGCACCCACGGGGAGGGAAGAGACTGTGGCACCCAGCGGGAGAGAAGGGACTGCGGCACCCAGGGGGAGGGAAGGGACTGTGGCACCCAGGGGGAGGAAGGCTCCTCCGGGGATGGAACCAGGGGACCCCTGCACCTTCCTGTTCCCGGAGGCCGAGGGCCAGCCCCGGACTCTGAG
>NW_006284343.1:3624695-3632634 GCF_000327345.1 Myotis davidii
GGGGGTCGGCGGGCGGCGGCCTGGGGGGGACACTTCAGATGCGCTGGGCGGGTCGATGAATCTTCTCACCCAAGAAACAAGCCAAGAAGACAACTAAGCAAGCTGACGGTTGTATCGACCGGGCTGTGGTTATTATTTCACGATGTGATGCGCATTAAATCATCCTATTTTGCACTTTTTGTGTTTTGTTTATTTAAAAAAAATCTTTATTGTTGAAAGTATTACATGTCCCTTTTTCCTCCCATTGACCCCTTCTAGCCCGCCCGCCCCCGCTCCCTGCCTTCACCATGTTTTGCACTTTTTAAAAATCGCGTTTACACCTCACACGCATGTGATTTGTATGTCAGTCACACCTCAGTAAGCTGGGCAAAGAAAGAGCCAACGGGACAGATTCCAAACGGTGCCCGTGTGTTTGCCCGGGGCACCTCCCTATGGGACTGCCTCCTCCCGTGCAGATGCCCTTGGTGTGAGGACCCGCGACCCACGTGGCACAGCCAAGGCGGTGGTGTCTGGGAGGGAGGCGCTTTGCAGAGGCACGTTGGCTCCGCAGACGGTTTTAATGGAGCTTATTAGCTTTCCTGGAAAGAGACCCATCCCCTCCGCGTTATGGCCGCCCTCGCAGGCCTGAGGTAGCTTCTGAGGCTGCAGCCCCAGGGAGGCCGAGCAGCTGTGCTGAGAGCCAGGCTGCGGGAGGAGGGTGGGGAGGAGGACGGAAGGCCAGCCCTGGGCTCTCCGACCCTCCTCAGCCCCGTGAACTCGGAGCAGTGTCCTCCCCAGGCCCAGGGGACGTCCAGTCTCTCAGGCCCCAGACCAGGAACCCCGCAAACTCCTGTCCCTGTGTGTGTATCAGTCAGTGCGCTCATGGAAAGAGCCATCGAAACCCAACCTGATTAGCTACAGGAAGAGGTTAAAGCCCTAAACTTATATCAGAAGAGCAGGCACAGGGTGTGGAGCTGGCCCCAGGACCGGCCGGAACCGGGGACTGGCCCTGTCTCTCCTTCTGGCACATTCCTGTCATTTCTCTCTGCGCTTCACTCCCCAGCTCTGTGCTGAGGTCCTCCCGTGAGGACACGACTGTCCCAACGTGGGCTCCCTCCCACAGCTGCTGACCATCAGTGGACCCAGCTGGGCTGGGAGGGCCGGGCTGTGTTCTATCCGGAGAAGTGGGAACAGGTGTGTCCCTCCAGCAGCGCTGCCCAGTCGGGAGGGTCCGAGCCCTGTACCTGGCTGTGCCGGGCAGGGGACTGGGGGACCCTCGCAGGAGCGTGCCTCCCAGCCCGGGTCTCCTCTGGAAACGGGGTCCAGCGCCCCAAGTGTCTCTCCTCTGTCCGTCTGTCTAAGGGGTAGCGTCTCCGGCGAGATCGTAGGCCAGGTTGGTGTGGATGGACTGCTCCCACTGCTCCTCGGGGACCCTCGGGGGCCCCTTCAGCCAGAGGATGGCGCCGACCACGACGAGTAAGAGTGGCACCTTCACGAACACCAGGAGCAGGTAGTAGTTCCTGTCACGGGGACAGCAGTCAGCGCCGGCCCTCCAGGCCCCGTCGCCCCCAGCGCCCTGACTCGGGCATCCGCCCGCCCAGCCAAGCCTGCGACCCCGGCCCGGCTGCCCAGCCTGAAGGCCCCATGAAGCTCCTCCGCGGCTCAACCAGGAGGGCTCCTCAGAGGCAACCCCAGCTCTTTGGTTCTGCTTTGCACCAGGCCCAGCTTCCTTCCCCGGAGTCTCCCTCCTGCTCTGAGGCCTGAAGCCTTGGGTCGTGGAGGTTCGTGTCTGATCGCCCCTTGGCCCCGCCGGGTCAGGAGGCTTTATTTGTCGACAAGCGACCAGGGTGACGCTGATGGAGGAGCACTGAGCACAGCCGGGTCTGGTGAGTGCTGGGACGCGGCCATGGTGGGTGAGGGCTGGGAGGGGCCATGGTGGTTGTGGGCTGGGACGCGGCCATGGTGGGTGAGTGCTGGGACGCAGCCATGGTGGTTGTGGGCTGGGACGCGGCCATGGTGGGTGAGTGCTGGGACGCAGCCATGGTGGTTGTGGGCTGGGACGCGGCCATGGTGGGTGAGTGCTGGGACGCAGCCCCCAAGCCACTCACCGGACGCGGGAGCCAGAGGACACCCCTGTGCTGTTGGCGGTCGTCCAGGATGACAGGTTTTCTAGACACAACAAAGTCGGCTGAGGGTTATTGACACAGACCAGGGCTGGTGCGTGGCTCACACTGCCCCCCACACCACCAGCCCCCATCAGGAAGCGTCCTCTCTAGAGAAGGGGCTCCCCCTGTCTGTTGTGCCAGCTGAGCCCAACACCCAGTCATGGCCTCCGTCGCTCGCAGGTGCGGCGAGAAGCAGTAACAGCCACGTGGGCGCAGGCTCTGGGGCTCATTCTGAGGAGAGCTCATGTCTCCCAGCCCCTCCACGGCCTCTCTAAGGGGGACGGCTGGTTTCGGGGGGAAGCCCTGGGCCTTTTGCTCAAGCAGGGCCTGAGCAGGCTCAGGGACAGATGGTTCTGGAAATGGGGCTCCCCGCTGTCTGTTGCGCCAGCTGAACCCAACACCCAGTCATTTCCCTTCTGCCCCTGGAAGGAGGGGCAGGCGCCCCCGCTCAGGTGCAGCGAGAAGCAGTAACAGCCACGTGGGCGCAGGCTCTGGGGCTCATTCTGAGGAGAGCTCATGTCTCCCAGCCCCTCCACGGCCTCTCTAAGGGGGACGGCTGGTTTCGGGGGGAAGCCCTGGGCCTTTTGCTCAAGCAGGGCCTGAGCAGGCTCAGGGACAGATGGTTCTGGAAATGGGGCTCCCCGTTCCAGGGGTGACGAGGGCAGGGAGCACCCCGCAGGCTGGTGAATAAGAGGGTGCATTTCAGTTCAGCAGTGAACAGCGACTACGAGGAAGGGCACCTCTTTCTGAGCCTGTGAGACGCTGTAGGCGAGCAGCTGGGTCTGGCTTCCCGAGACCAGCCGGCACCGGCATCCCTGGTGAACCTTTGAGTCCCAGGCCTGGCAAATTCTGCTCCGTGAGGCCCCACCTTTGGCCACGGTGGGTGGCTCCTGGCTGAGGCCATGGTCTCCTCATGGGCTGGTGCCCGAGACCCCTAAACGCCTTTCTCCCTAAAGCTCCGCGTGGGCACACGTCTGCCCACCCTGTCTCCGCTCACGTGTTAGTCAATCGCTTTGTGTCCCCACAGATCTCGGCTTCTCCTCCGGGGCGGCCCGGGGACGCTTGGCTTGGTCGGTCCTCTCTGGCCCCACCCCACCCAGCGGCAGCCCCTGTCTTTCTCGGGCTCCAGCCCGAATTTCTCTCACTTCCCTCCCCATCTGTCCATCTGTGTGTCTGCCTTTCACTCGCTCACATGCACGGGTTCCCAGGAACTGGTTCCCAGGAACGGGGCCATTTCCCTTCCGCCCCTGGAAGGAGGGGCAGGCGCCCCCGCTCTGGCAGCCGGAGCACCAGGGCCTTGGAGTAGCGATGAGCAAGTTCTCACCTGGGCCAACAACGATCACTTGAATTCGTGTCCCACGGTCCGTGCCCAACCTTTTGATCCCGCACCAGTAGGTGCCCTGGTCGTCGCGCCGGAGGCCCCACATGGTCACCGAGATCACGCGGTCCCTCTGGTTGTCGCTGATGGACAGCCGGGGCCCCTGCACCGTTCGCTGCGATGATGTGGTTTGAATGAGGATCTGGCAATCATACCAGTCTGCTCCCCGGCACCACCACTTCCTGTTGGTCTCCCACCCTGGCTTGTAGCGACACTCCACGGTCAGCGAGCCCCCCTCAAGGCCTCTCGTCACCTTCGGGCCTTGGATGGAGAAACAGCCTGGAAAACAGAATCCCAGGATGTAGCTACTGCCCCTCTTCCCCCCTCACCCCCAGCGAGGCCTGACCTGGGCTCAGGGGGCTCCAGGCTGATGCCCAGGCCCTGGACCAGCATCCCGGCCTTCCCAGCCACCCCTTCAGCTGGCCCCTCACATCTACTTTCTCCCCCATCCAGCTTCCCCATTGGCTCCCCCAGCGACAATGCTTGGCCTCTTTGGTTCTCATTTCCTAGGGGTGCTCACTCTGACCTCTGACCTGTCCCTAATGGATAGAAAGGATGCGGGTCATAGACATGGTGGGATCACTCAGCCGCTCCCCACAGTCTCAGAACCATTTCAAATGCTGGAGCTCGGCACTCGTCTTCCTGCAGCCTGGGTCCCAGGTCCCTGCCCAGCGCCACCCCCTGCGCCGTCTTGCCTCCCGCTCTCCCCTGTGACCCTGCTTGCCCCCAGGTTCTGCCGTGTCCTCCCAGGCGGCTGGGTCATTGCTCCGGTCCTTCTTCCCCCTGGAAACCTGCCTGACCCCTGCCCGTCATCCTTGGCGACGCCTTCGTTGCTGAGTCTCAGTCCCCTTCCCAACCAGATCTGCTTCCTCCCGCGGACTTTACTGGAAGCTGAGCGCCAGCCAGTGGGACTTGATCATCTGTCTGTCTCCCCTGCTGGGATGCTCCCTCCGAAGGTCAGGGATCTCATGTTGGTTCGCTCTCTCTTCCCACCCCAGTCCCTCCCTGTGTCATGCACTGAGTCGGGATCCTGGCAGATACCAATCCAGTTTATGATTGTTTTTGAAAAGATCTTGGGCAGAGTCGTTTTGATTCTAAGATTAACTAGAATTTCCACCTCACTGGGCAGCAGAGCTAAGGAGGCTGGTTGCAGTGTCATGTGATAGTTAGTGCGGGAACCAGACGCGGATTGGAGATGCGGCCAATGTAAGCCACTCACAACGGGACTGGGCTCATGTTTTTAAAAACACGTGGGAAGTTTCATAAACGCAGCTTCTGATGGGTGGGAGAATCGTTAGGTCTGTGTGAACTCCTGCGTGTCCGGAGGGAGAGAGGGAGAGAGGACAGGAGAGCCGTCGGCCAGGAGCAGGGCGCTGGGGAACGGGGCTGGCGGGTTTCAAGGCACCCGGTCGTGTGCGTTTCAATTGTTCATGAATCTGAGACAGAAACTCCCTCCTGCGTCCATCGCTCGGGGAAATTTGCTCCATGCGCCACATCCTCGTGTGAACAGTCTTGTCCCAACATTGGGAAATGGCTGAGCTCGTGGCTGGGCTGGTAGCAGGAGACAAACGACACCCCAAACAAGGCAAAGGCAGCCACTGGGAGCTCCGCGAGAGACGCCCACGGAGCGTGGGGTGCGCGATGGCGTGGCCGCTTGTCTCATGGCCACTGTTGCGCAAGGCGTCTCAGCTGACACCCCGAGGGCCCTGCCAGCCCAAGCGCTGCAGTCACTTCTGGGGCACAGGTCCCCGCGCCTGGCCGTCTGGCCCCACTTCCCTCCCTGGGAGAAGGGGGTCTGGGTTTCTGCCTGCAGACACTTAGCCCTGCCTCTACCCAGCGCCCTGCCTTTGCCTTGGGGCTGTCGGGGGGCTTATGCAACCGAGCAGATACGTCAACGTCTTAGCAGAAGTTGGGCTGCTCTGACCTCACCCACCTTCCCCTCTTGTATTTCACAGAGGTAGCCCCCCCCCCCCACCTCCCACCCCACCCCCCGCCTCTGTGGCCAGTGGCAGTCTGTAGGTGAGAACTCGGGGGGCGGCTTCTCTTTCATCCTTGCCTAACGGCACCCCCTTTCTAAGGTAACTCACAGTCCCATCCCCAAGCCACGGGTCAGCCATGGTGGGTCTCGGCCTTCGTCTGGGGGAGAAGTGTTTGTGTGGGAGGGTGCGTATGAGGGAGAGTGCGCGGTCTGTGTGTGACTGTGCAGGCGTGTGAGCGCATGTGTTCCTCGGTGTCTCCTGAGCACGCCTCCATCATGCCTTACCGTGTCCTGCCACAGTTATTGTCCGTCTGTGTGCCTCACCCACTGAGCCCTCTGGGGTCCCCTCTTTAACGACCAGTCCTATGTCTCTTTTCCCTTTGCGTCCTCAGGGTCTGATGCCTGCCTGGCACAAAGCAGGTCCCTGGTGCGCTTTTGCTCAATGAATTAACAAAGCCACCTCTCGTTTTCCCAGACATGACGCCCCCCTCCCCCTCCCGTGGTACCCGGGACAGCTGCTGTCTGCACCCCGTCCTGCCCCTGCAGTTCCAAGTTCCCAAGGCCCCAGCTGCACTCACCTAGGAGGCTGAGAAGGAGTAGAGCTGGGGGCAGCCACATGGTCCTGCTCCCCGGCTCCTCGGCCCTGCGACCTCCACCGGCGAGTGCGATGCCAGCTGGACCCAGAGCTCTGCCTGGGCCCCGCTTGCACCTTCTGCCTGTCCAGACCGCCTTTGAGTTTCTCTGATGCGTTCACTTCCTTTTATAGAGCATTTCCTGCTTTTCGTTATTCAGCAAAAGGAATGTTGCTTCTTAGTAAGTCTGTCTCAAAGGACACTAGAGTCCCCACTAGATAGGAAAGAGGAAGCCAGGCACTGTGAAGGGTGAGCAGGGCACGGGGAGGTATGTCTGCAGGAGGGTCAAGGAGGGGGCATCTGGCCCATTGGGCCCCGGGTTCCAGGGGCCCATGCCAACTCCAGAAATGGCTCTTCCCAGCAGCAGGGCTCCCCCCCTCCCCACGTCAGGAGTGAGGTGAGCATGCGGGCATCCCGGAGATGCACTTGTTCAGGGGGTACAGCCAGGTGCGTAAGTGCGGGTGGGGAAGGAGTAATGGGGAGATGGCTGGTCAAGGGGGAACCGACTTCCAGTTATAAGCTAAGCTCCGGGACCTGATGCGCAGCCGGGGGACTGGAGCGACTAACACTGTGTTAGAGACTTGGGAGTCGCTAAGAGAACAGAGCTTCAATGTTTTCACCACAAAAAAATAAATAAATAAATGGCAATTCTGTGATGTTAGCTCACCCTATAGTGCTCATCATTTTGCATTTACAATCAATGAATGTTTTAAATAAAAATACTGTACACTTAACATTACACAGTGCTATGGGTCAGTTATATCTAAGTAAAGATGGAAAAAATAAAGTAACCTAGGGGACTGATATAAATATATGTATAGCCCTAGCCGGTTTGGCTCAGTGGATAGAGCGTCAGCCTGAGGACTGAAGGGTCCCAGGTTTGATTCTGGTCAAGGGCATATGCCTGGGTTTCAGACCCAATCTCCTGTAGGGGGTGTGCAGGAGGCAGCCAATCAATGATTCTCTCTCCTCATTGATGTTTCTATCTCTCTCTCGCTCTCCCTTCCTCTCTAAAATCAATAAAAACATATTTAAACTAGAGGCCCAGTGCACAAAATTCATGCATGGGGGGATCGCCTCAACCCAGCCTGCACCCTCTCCAATCCGGGACCCCTCAGGGGACATCCCTCTCACAATCCTGGACCACTGGCTCCTAATAGCATAGCCAATTAGCATATTCCCTCCTTATTGGCTCACCTGCCTGGCTCACCTGCCTGGTTGCCCCTAACTGCCCCCCCCCCCCGCCAACCTGGTCACTCCACGCAGCCTGCTGTTCAGTTGTTTGGTCATCCTCACTAACCCCCCTGAGGGGCTGAGGGGACTGGGCGCCGCCATCTTGTGGCTAGGGATGCCATCATCTTTGAGGGAGAGGCAGTCAATTAGCATATTCCCTCCTTATTAGCTGTGGGGGCTGCCATCTTTGAGAGCGGGGCAGTCAATTAGTATATGCCCTCTTTATTTGCTGTGGGTGCTGCCATCTTTGAGGGTGGGGAAGCCAATTAGCATATTCCCTCCTTATTGGCTGTGGGGGCTGCCATCTTTGCAATGGTGTGAGGGTCAATTAGCATATTCCCTCTTTATTAGATAGGATATCTTCTTATATGCTAAAAGGCTAATATGCAAGTCGACTGAACGGCAGAACGACTGGTCACTATGATGCACACTGACCACCAGCTCAATGCAGGAGCTGCCCCCTGGTGGTGCGTGTGCCCCCTGGGGGAGCGTTGCTCAGCCAGAAGCTGGGCTCACAGATGGCAAGCACAGTGGCAATGGTGGGAGCCTCTCCTGCCTCTGTGGCAGCGCTAAG
>NW_006284343.1:3632698-3636271 GCF_000327345.1 Myotis davidii
GAGATGATGAATGTAAACTCAGAGTTGGTTCCCTCGGTGAGATGCTTAGGGCTACAGAAGTATTCATGGTGTTTGTTACATAAGCTACAAGGTGGGCACATGAGTGGCATTTATTAATGAGTATGCATTTATTAGGTATCTTTTGTGTGTATCTGATACATTGAAAGAAAAAACTCTCTAATAGGTTCACAGACTATTCCGACAGAATCATGGACAATGACACTGGATTGATTGGTCAGAAGGTCCTTCCTCCCACAGTGGGGCTGTGCTCTTGGGCGGGGCATCGACAGAGCAGGTGTCACTGGTTCTCAGAGCAGATCTGACTCTGCCTCCTGCCAGAGCTCCGCTGAGGCCAGTTCACCCACAGGACGGCACCGAGCATTTAATGAGTATGCATTTATTAGGTATCTTTTGTGTGTATCTGATACATTGAAAGAAAAAACTCTCTAATAGGTTCACAGACTATTCCGACAGAATCATGGACAATGACACTGGATTGATTGGTCAGAAGGTCCTTCCTCCCACAGTGGGGCTGTGCTCTTGGGCGGGGCATCGACAGAGCAGGTGTCACTGGTTCTCAGAGCAGATCTGACTCTGCCTCCTGCCAGAGCTCCGCTGAGGCCAGTTCACCCACAGGACGGCACCGAGCATGCTCAGGAGCAGGGGCACCTTCAGGAAGACCAGGAGCAGGAAGTGGACACTGCTGAACAGGGACCTGTGGGGGACACGGTGATGGGGATGCACACTAGGCCACATCGTCACCACCCCTGCCATCCCCCCAGAGGAGAATCCACCAGGTGTCAAAGTCCTGGGATGCGGGCCCCTTACCGAGGGTGTTGGCTGGCATCAGGCGTCTCCTGGCTGGTCACACTGGGCCCGGTGGTCGCTGGCCGGAAGGAGGGAGGGTCCAGGGTGCTTGGAGGACCCAGGGTGCTTGGAGGTCCCAGGGTGCTAAAACGGAGGTCCCAGGGTGCTCGGAAGTCCCAGGGTGCTCGGAGGTCCCAGGGTGCTTGGAGGACCCAGGGTGCTCGGAGGTCCCAGGGTGCTCAGAGGTCCCAGGGTGCTTGTAGATCCCAAGGTGCTTGGAGGACCCAGGGTGCTTGGAGGACCCAGGGTGCTTGGAGGACCCAGGGTGCTCGGAGGACCCAGGGTGCTTGTGACGATCTTCAGGGTGGGGGCTGAGGGAGAAGCGCATGTCAGGCCCTGGGTCTTCCACTCTGTCAGCTGTGTCGCTCTGACACAAGGTCAAGGTCACTCAGGCCATCCCCTCCATGGCCACAGGCAGGCCAGACCGGGCCCCCTCCCCGGGTCCCTCTCCAGGAACTCTGTGGCCACGTGAGCACCTTCGGAAGCAGAGTCGTCCTGCTCAGCAGAGGATCTGAGTGTGTGGGAAGAGCACCTGCTCCGGCCACACCCCCACCACAGCCACCCCTTCTCCCCCTTGTCCCGCCAGCAGGGGGCGGGGTGACACTTATTCTGTAGCCTTGACTAGAGTGATGGGTGGCTGGGCCCTCAGGCGTGGAGTGCTTGGTGTGAGACCCAGGAAACAGACCTGCCTCAGGGTCTGCACTGGATGGTGGGACCCGCAGTCCCTTAGACACGCCGTGGTCTGAACGGTCGTGTCTCCAAAATTCCTTTGTTGAAAGCCTCAGGCCCAGTGGGTGGTGTTAGGAGGCCAGGCATTTGGAGGTGGTCAGGGCATGAGGGTGGAGCCCTCATCCATGGGATTAGTGCCCAGATGAGCGAGGCCCCTCACCCCCAAGGATAAAATAAAAGTCTGCACCCAGAGGAGGGCCTCACCCGCATGCTGGCCTCCTGATCTCGGGCTTCCAGCTGTGTCTGAGCTACCAGCCCCCACACTGTCAGCCAGGCCTTGGCCCACGGGGCAGTCCTCTCTGGGGAAGAAATGAGCAGAAAGAAAGACCTAGGGCAGGGGTGGGGGACCTTTTCCTGCCAAGGGCCATTGGAGATTTATAACATCATTCTCACGCCCACAAAATCATCAACTTAAACATTAGCTTGTTCTGTTTGGCCAGTGTTTCATCCACTCACCCCTAATGCCTTGGCAGGGCCAGACCCAAAGATTTCCTGGGCCTTATATGGCCCTCCGGTCAGATGTTCCCCACCCCTGATCTAGAGAGACACACACCAGGTGGACCCCATAGAACAGTGGTTCTCACCTTCCTAATGCCGCAACCCTTTAATACGGCTCCTCCTGTGTGGTGACCCCCAATTTCATTGTTACAAATTGAACATAATTAAAGCATAGTGATTAATCACAAAAACAATATGTAATTATATATGTGTTTTCCAATCATCTTAGGCGACCCCTGTGAAAGGGTCATTCGACCCCAAAGGGGTCGCGACCCACAGGTTGAGAACCGCTGGCATAGTACATGGCCGGACCCAAAGGCCCTGGGACAAGCCCCTCCCCCTCCCCGCAGCCAGAGGTTCTGGGGTTTCCAGTTTCTCCCTCTTAAATAGCAAGACACAAAGGCCAGGAGGGAACCTCCCATGGGAGAGGGAGAAACCGAGAGCTGCAAGGAGGAAGAAAGCAGCCAGAGCCACCGTCAGCAGGACGATGGTGTTCACTGGCCTCTCAGGCAACAAGCCCTGCGCCCTGTGGAGAGAATTGTGGGGAGAGCGGGCAGGGAGCTGGGGCCACAGCACCTGAGCGCCACGTGATCACCTTTCCCCTCCTTCCTGAGGGAGGTATTTTCAGGGGCTCCTCTGGGTTCCCCCCTGTGGCTACAAGGCATCAGAGAAAAACGGGGAGGGACAGGTCAGCCTGGAGGGAAGGGAGGCCCCCAAACATCACAGGGGCCCCACACAGGGACCTGGGTCTCCTCTGAGTCTGTCTCATGGCAGCTGCAGACCCCCAGGACCATGTGTGTGAGGGTGATGCCTCAGGAGCCATCCAGACCTGAGACTCCGTTAGGGCCTGGGCTCCGAAGGGGTCTGGAACAGACTGTGTGTGTGTGTGTGTGTACGACACACCTGTGCCCAGATAACACCCACACACACTGTGTACTGATCACTGACCCCCACTTCACCCAGCTCTTCAATTCCATGTCTGTCCTGACCTGCGGGTGACCAGGTAGACCAGGCAGCCTGGAGCGCGGGTGAGGGGAGGGTGTGTGTGACTCACCTGGGGACACAGACACCTCAACCGGGAAGGTGAGGTCTATCAGTCCTTCCGTCCATGGTCTATGGATCCCACACCTGTATGTGCCTCCATCGTCCTCTGTGAGGCTCTCCAAGGTCACGGTGAAGGTGAGGGTTGCTGGATGGTCCCTGATGGACACACGGCCACTGCTCACTTCTCTCTCTGACTCTGTGGTCTCCACAATCTTCGTCCTCAGCGATGCCAAACATGGGCTTTGGCACCAGTATTTGTTATTTTCCTTGAACTCCTTCTCGTACCGACACTGCACGCTCAGCGATCCCCCCACGGTGCCCGTCACGTGCCCGGGGCCACTCAGAGACAAATAGCCTGGAAGACACAGCCCGTGGTGACCTAGAGGGGTTCTTACCAGATGGGCCAGGGGCAGGGGCACCCTGGGGTGCAGGCAC
>NW_006284343.1:3636444-3642111 GCF_000327345.1 Myotis davidii
GGTGCGGTTTGCTGGATGGTCCCTGATGGACACTCGGCCGCTCCTCACTTCTCTCTCTGACTCTGTGGTCTCCACAATCTTCGTCCTCAGCGATGCCAAACATGGGCTTTTGCACCAGTATTTGTTATGTTCCTTGAACTCCTTCTCGTACCGACACTGCACGCTCAGCGATCCCCCCACGGTGCCCGTCACCCGCCTGGGGCCGCTCAGAGACAGACAGCCTGGAAGACACAGCCCGTCCCGGGTTCTTACCAGATGGGCCAGGGGCGGGGGCGCCCTGGGGTGCAGGTCCCTCAAGAGCCCTCAGGGTCTGGAGGCCATGCCTTTCCTCAGACCAGGCGCAGCCTGGAAGACACAGCCCATCCCGGGTTCTTACCAGATGGGCCAGGGGCAGGGGCGCCCTGGGGTGCAGGACTCTCAGGAACCCTCAGGGTCTGGAGGCCATGCCTTTCCTCAGACCAGGCGAGGGAACCAGGGGCGATAGCTCCCTCCTCCCAGTGGTGACACAGTGAGAGGGTGTCCATGGAGACAAGAAGGGCCATGATGGGAATAAAGGAGTGTGTGCACGTGTGTGTGTGTGTGTGCAGGTGTGTGTGTGTGTAAGTGTGTGTGATGCACCAAGACCCCATCTCTGATTTTTTTAATCACTTAAGGATATTTTTCCATTGCTTTTTAGAGAGAGTGGAAGGGAGGAATGGAGGCAGAGCAAGAGAGAAACATTGATAGCATTAGTCCAGGTATGTGCCTTTGACCCAAAATCGAACCTGCGTTGTACCAACACTCTAACCACTAAACCCTCAGCCAGAGCCCAAATCCCCGGTTATGAGGTGAGCACAGGCCCGCCTCCCCAGCACAGCTCTGTGGGCGCAGTGGTTGAGACTCACCTGCTTTGTGCACTGAATCCTTGTGGTTGCTACTGAGGCAGGTGCTGGCCGCTCCCAGAAGCTTCTCTGCCTCCCCGTGCTCTCCCCCATGTCCTCCCTCCCTCCTGCTGGGCTGCTCCTCACCCCCCACACCCTCCCCCTCCCAGTCTTTCCTCATTCCCACTCAAGGTCCAGCTCCCCACACAGCCCAGCCCCGCTCACCTGGGACCTGGAGAAGGAGCAGAGCTGAAGGCAGCCACGTGGCCCCACTCCTCGGGGTCATTTCTCACAGCCTGTAGCAGCGCCAGGTCCTATGGGTGGACGCGGACAAACCTCCTCAATGAGGGTTCGATTACCCTGTGCCCACTTCCGCTCTTCTGGGCCTCTCCGCTTCCGTGTCCAGCCCAGATTTGAGTCCGATGCTGGGTGGTCAGGGTGCAGGAAGCTCAGGGTCAGGAGCTGCACAGGCTGCTGCCGACCCCGGCTCTCGGCGCCCTGGGCTTCTGCTCTCAACCCCAGTGACAGGACAGGGCCCGTGGCCTCAGAGAGGCTGCTGCCCCTTCTCAGAGCTCATGGCTGCTCCTCTGACGGCCACACGTCTCCGCACAGCAGAGCTGCTGGGACGTTTCCTCCTTGGTGGTGTCCCCACCCTCTGCCACATGTCACTTCCTTGTAGTCAGGAATGATAGTCCTGGGCTGAAGGCCAGACCATTTCATCCTCTCGGGCCTTGGTGGTGACCTAGAGGTGTTCTGACCCCCAACATGTAGCTGCAGGCACCCACGGGAGCTCTGACCCTGTGGGCCCCCAACTCTTCTACGACCTCAGAGGCCTTCAAAGGTCCCATCTTGGTTGTGGGGTCCCACCCAAAGCTGAGTCCTCTCTCCTGTGGGTTCCCTGCTCACCAACCCTCTGAGGACTCCATGTTTTACTCTTTCTGCTTCTGAAGGTCAGCTCCACGGTGACACTCGGCACAGAGGTCTGACAGTGGACAAGGAGAGCTCAGAGCTCAGAGGATGGAGAGTGGGGGACCCTGCCCAGCTGAGCCTGAGCCTTTCCTCTCCTTCCCATGGCACAGAGAGGGCGGTCTTCCCAAAGGCACTGTCCCTGGTGTCCCTTTGGGGTTCACAGGGGTGACCAGGGGCCTCTTCAAGGGGCAGAGATGGGGATGGTCCTTCCCAGGAGGTGGGGAGGCAGGTCTGTCCTACCTCAGACAGGCTCGGTAGTCTCAGGACATGATGGCCCCCGGGACAATTTGCCCTGGAAATGGTAGGGGGGCTGGTCAAGAGGTGGGGCCTACTTTAAAGTGTCTCCTGGGTTGGGCTGGTTTCTCAACCTTGTCTTCCACAATCCAGATCTATCGGTTTCCCCCAAACACTCTCTTCCCAGCTCTGTTCCTCTCCTACACCAGCTCACCGCAACCAAAGGCAATCATAACCCCAGACTGGTTGCAACCCAACTCCTGTCACATGGGCCTCTTCTCTTCTCACTCCCCATCCATCCTTGCCCCAAGTGTCTCCATCTGTCCCTTCCCCTCCTGTTTCTCTGACCTTCTGTGTCCTCTGTCCTCTCACCACGACAGTGACATCCCCCTGTTGCCCTGTCTCTCTCTTCTCTACTCATCAGCAAGAGCCACAGAAATCAATAGCAGTCAGGGGCACTCCTTGCTGCACGTCATCCAATGAGACACACTCTCCTTGCTTGGCCTACTCGACCCGAGTGGACCTGACAAGGGTCTCACTCCCCTTGCCCCTTAGTGACCCCATGTTTCATCAGAGTGTCCATCCCTCTCCAGGCCTCAGGTTCAGGTGAACAACATTGTGCCCAGACACTTACATATCTGACAGAGTGGTCACCCCAATAAGCCTAGTCCCCACCTGACACCTCACACATAGTTCACTTTTGTTTTTGAAGCTCTCAGCATATTGGAAAAAAAAAAGATGTCAGAATAGGGTTACCAAAAAGGTGTCATGAATTAAGTGTGTCAAGTTCAGGAATCAACTTTTGATACACAAATGACCACAAAGAATAATCAATCAGATAATGAGAAGATGACTATTACATTAAAATGTTAACTTTCTGGTGGCTTAGTAGGAATAAAACACACATATAAATACATAGCATAAACACGCCTACCAACACAGCCTGTGGTGGTGTAGATAATTCACTGTAGAGATCATGTTAAAGACCAATTTTGAGGCTGTTCATGGGATGCCAGGCCAGGGCCAAACTGTAGACTCTCCCAGGACACTGCAGGATGGACCCCACCACCCCTCCCCACTTCCCACCCATCTCTCTTCGCCCCTGCACCTCTGTCTCCTTGTTTCTCATCCCCACAGCTGCCCTTCCTTAGACACTTCCTGGCACCGGTCATAGTTAGTCCCTTAGACACAAGTTCCCTTGTTCCTGGGGAATGGGAAGTGGTGACAGCTGTCCCCACCTGACGTTCCAAGCTCGCTGAACGTGTTCACTGAGGCCCTGGGTCTCTCTGCCTCTCCCAGGGAGTGAGAAATCAGCAGATCCACGTGGTGTTGCTTCTCAAGAAATCTGAAGCCTTGGACAGGAATCAGGTGTATCTTCGTCTCTCCCGCCTGGTTCCATCCCCTCCCCTAGGTTCAGGCTTCTCCAGTCTGAGCTGCCCACAGGGCTCCAGACCCCTGCTTGTACCTTGAGCCCTGGTCCCTGGCCCCCTGAATGTGGTGTTGCTTCTCAAGAAATCTGACGCCTTGGACAGGAATCAGGTGTATCTTCATCTCTCCCGCCTGCTCCATCCCCTCCCCTAGGTTCAGTCTTCTCCAGTCTGAGCTGCCCACTGGGCTCCAGACCCCTGGTTGTACCTTGAGCCCTGGTCCCTGGCCCCCTGAATGCCTGAGTCCACATCTGGTTGGCCCCATGGAGACAAGGGGGTCCCTACTCACATAGCCCAGGCTGATGAGCAGGATGGCCGGGAGTGGACCCAGCCCGGGGGAAAGGCCAGCAGGATACAATGGGTCTGGATTTGGGGATTGGCCGGGAGGGACCCAGCGACTGAGAAGCAATCCTGTTGGAGAAGAATTATTTCTGAGTCCATGAAGAGGTCCACAGTGAAGCTCCGCAGATGGCCTCTGGCGCCACCTGCTGGTACCTTTAAAAACTGCCACAAGCGTGCTCTTCCTTCTTTCCCATGAGGTCCTTCTGTAGCCCGAGTGGCGGTGTCTCTGGACAGGACATGGGTGGGCGGGGACGGTGGCAGGTTGTCTTAGCCAAACTGTGTTTCCTCACAAGTTGCCCGCTGAGGCCTGTTCACCCAGAGGACAGCACTGAGCATGCTCAGGAACAGGGGCACCTTCAGGAATATGAGGAGCAGGAAGTGCACACTGCTGAGCAGGGACCTGTGGGGGACACGGTGACGGTGATGCACAGTGAGCCTCATCGTCACCATCCCTGCCCCCCATCTAGGGGAGAATCCACCAGGTGTCAAAGTCCTGGGATGTGCGCCCCTTACCGAGGGTGTTGGCTGGCATCAGGCGTCTCCTGGCTGGTCATGCTGGGCCCAGTGGTCACTGGCAGGGGGGAGGGAGGACCCAGGGTGCTTGGAGGACCCAGGGTGCTTGTGACGATCTTCAGGGTGGGGGCTGAGGGAGAAGCGCATGTCAGGCCCTGGGTCTTCCACTCTGTCAGCTGTGTCGCTCTGACACAAGGTCAAGGTACTCAGACCATCCCCTCCATGGCCACAGGCCGGCCAGACCTGCGTCCCCTCTCTAACTACTCCCCAGGCTGCTCCCCAGAAACATGGCCTGGTGGGCATGTCCGGATGCAGAGTTGTCCTGCTCAGCAAAGCATCTGAGACTGTGTGGGAAGAGCACCTGCTCCGGCCACACCCCCACCACAGCCACCCTTTCTCCCCCTTGTCCGGCCAGAAGGAGGCGGGGTGACACTTATTCTGTAGCTTTGACTCAAGTGATGGCTGGCCAGGGCCCTAAGGAGTGGCTGATGGCTTGAGTGAGACCCCGGAAACAGACGTGCCTCAGGGTCTCCACTGGATGGCGGGACCCGCAGTCCTTTAGACATGCTGTGGTCTGAATGCTCGTGTCTCCAAAATTCCTTTCTTGAAAGCCCCAGGCCCAGTGGGTGGTGTTAGGAGGCCAGGCATTTGGAGGTGGTCAGGGCATGAGGGTGGAACCCTCATCCATGGGATTAGTGCCCGGATGAGGGAGGCCCCTCACCCCGGAGGATAAAACAAAAGTCTGCACCCAGAGGAGGGCCTCGCCCACATGCCGGCCTCCTGATCTCGGGCTTCCAGCTGTGTCTGAGCTACCAGCCCCCACACTGTCAGCCAGGCCTTGGCCCACGGGGCAGTCCTCTCTGGGGAAGAAATGAGCAGAAAGAAAGACCTAGAGCAGGGGGTGGGGGACCTTTTCCTGCCAAGGGCCATTGGGAGATTTATAACATCAGTCCAGGGCCACACAAAATCATCAACTTAAACCTTAGCCTGTTCTGTTTGGCCAGAGTTTCATTCACTCACCCCTAATGAACTGGCAGGGCCAGACCCAATGATTTTCTGGGCCTTATACGGCCCTCGGGCCGGACATTCCCCACCCCTGATCTAGAGAGACACACACCAGGTGGACCCCATAGAACGTGGCCCGACCCAAAGGCACCTATACAAACCCTTCCCCCTCCCCCCCAGCCGGAGTTTCCGTGAATTTCCAGTTTCTCCCTCTTACATAGGCAGACACAAAGGCCAGTGAGGGCACCTCCCACGGGAGAGGGAGAAACCGAGAACTGCAAGGAGGAAGCGAGCAGCCAGAGCCACCGTCAGCAGCC
>NW_006284343.1:3642166-3657932 GCF_000327345.1 Myotis davidii
CCTGTGGAGAGAATTGTGCGGAGAGCAGGGGAGAAGCTGGGGCCACAGCACCTGAGCGCCACCTTTCCCCTCCTTCCTGAGGGAGGTATTTTCAAGGGTTCCCCTGGGTTCCCTCCTGTGGCTACAAGGCATCAGAGAAAAACGGGAAGGAACAGGGTCAACCTGAAGGCAAGGGTGGCCCCCAGAATATTACAGGGGCCCCACACCGGGACCTGGGGCTCCTCTGGGCCCGTCTCACGGCTGCTGCAGGCCCCAGGACCACGCTGTGAGGGTGATGCCTCAGGAGCCATCCAGACCTGAGATTTCGTCAGGGCCTGGGCTCCGAAGGGGTCTGGAACAGACTGTGTGTGTGTGTGTGTGTGTCTGTCTGTCTGTCTGTGTGTGTGTGTGCATGCGTGCGTGTATGCAGGGCACACCTGTGCCCAGATAACACCCACACACACTGTGTACTGATCACTGACCCCCACTTCACCCAGCTCTTCAATTCCATGTCTGTCCTGACTAGCGGATGGACACACGACCGCTCCTCACTTCTCTCTCTGACTCTGTGGTCTCCACAATCTTCGTCCTCAGCGATGCCAAACATGGGCTTTGGCACCAGTATTTGTTATTTTCCTTGAACTCCTTCTCGTACCGACACTGCACGCTCAGCGATCCCCCCACGGTGCCCGTCACGTGCCCGGGGCCACTCAGAGACAAATAGCCTGGAAGACACAGCCCGTGGTGACCTAGAGGGGTTCTTACCAGATGGGCCAGGGGCAGGGGCACCCTGGGGTGCAGGTCCCTCAAGAGCCCTCAGGGTCTGGAGGCCATGCCTTTCCTCAGACCAGGCGAGGGAACCAGGGGCGATAGCTCCCTCCTCTCAGTGGTGACACAGGGAGAGGGTGTGCATGGAGACAAGAAGGGCCACGATGGGAATAAACGACTGTGTGCACATGTATATGTGTGTGTGTGTGATGCACCAAGACCACATCTCTGATATATTTTTAATCACTTAAGGATACTTTTCCATTTTAGAGAGAGTGGAAGAGAGGTAGGGAGGCAGAGGAAGAGAGAGACACATTGATTGGTTGCCTCCTGCATGAGCCCAGGTACATGCCTTTGACCCAGAATTGAACCTGTGTCAGGTCGACGCTCTAACCACTGAGCCCTCAGCCAGGGCCCACTTCCCTGGTTGTGAGGTGAGCACAGGCCCCGCCTCCCCAGCGCAGCTCTGAGGGCACAGTGGCTGAGACTCGCCTGCTTTATGCACTGAATCCTTGTGGCTGCTACTGAGGCAGGTGCTGGCCGCTCCCCGAAGCTTCTCTGCCTCCCCGTGCTCTCCCCCATGTCCTCCCTCCCTCCGGCTGGGCTGCTCCTCACCCTCCACACCCTCCCCGTCCCAGTCTGTCCTCATTCCCACTCAGGGTCCAGCTCCCACACAGCCCAGCCCCGCTCACCTGGGACCTGGAGAAGGAGCAGAGCTGAAGGCAGCCACGTAGCCCCACTCCTCGGGGTCATGTCTCTGCACAGACACAGCCTGCAGCAGCGCCAGGTCCTACGTGCGGACACAGTCAAGCCTCCTCGCTGAGGGTCCGATAGCCCTGTGCCCACTTCCGCTCTTCTGGGCCTCTCCGCTTCCGTGTCCAGCCCAGATTTGAGTCCGATGCTGGGTGGTCAGGGTGCAGGAAGCTCAGGGTCAGGAGCTGCACAGGCTGCTGCCGACCCCGGCTCTCGGCGCCCTGGGCTTCTGCTCTCAACCCCAGTGACAGGACAGGGCCCGTGGCCTCAGAGAGGCTGCTGCCCCTTCTCAGAGCTCATGGCTGCTCCTCTGACGGCCACACGTCTCCACACAGCAGAGCTGCTGGGACGTTTCCTCCTTGGTGGTGTCCCCACCCTCTGCCACATGTCACTTCCTTGTAGTCAGGAATGATAGTCCTGGGCTGAAGGCCAGACCATTTCATCCTCTCGGGCCTTGGTGGTGACCTAGAGGTGTTCTGACCCCCAACATGTAGCTGCAGGCACCCACGGGAGCTCTGACCCCGTGGGCCCCCAACTCTTCTACGACTTCAGATGCCTTCAAAGGTCTCATCTTGGTTGTCGGGTCCCATCCAAGGTTGAGTCCTCTCTTCTGTGGGTTCCCTGTTCACCAACCCTCTGAGGACTCCATGTTTTACTCTTTCTGCTTCTGAAGGTCAGCTCCACGGTGACACTCGGCACAGAGGTCTGACAGTGGACAAGGAGAGCTCAGAGCTCAGAGGATGGAGAGTGGGGGACCCTGGGCAGCTGGGACTGAGCCATTCTTCTCCTTCCCATGGCACAGAGAGGGCGGAACTGTCCCTGGTGAAACTCTGGTGTTCACAGGGGTGACCAGGGGGCTCTTCAAGGGGCAGAGATGGGGATGGTCCTTCCCAGGAGGTGGGGAGGCAGGTCTGTCCTACCTCAGACAGGCTCGGTAGTCTCAGGACATGATGGCTCCCTGGCCAATTTGCCCTGGAAATGGTAGGGGGACTGGTCAAGAGGTGGGGCCTACTTTAAGGTGTCTCCTGGGATAGGCTGGTTTCTCAACCTTGTCTTGAGCAATCCAGGTCTATCCGTTTCCCCGAAACACTCTCTTCCCGGCACTGTTCCTCTTCTACACCAGCTTACCGCAACCAAAGGCAATAATAACCCAGACTGGTTGCAACCCAACTCCTGTCACATGGGCCTCTTCTCTCCTCACTCCCCATCCATCCTTGCCCCAAGTCTCTCCAATCTGTCCCTTCCCCTCCTGTTTCTCTGACCTTCTGTGTCCTCTGTCCTCTCACCACAACAGTGACATCCCCGTGTTGCCCTGTCTCTCTCTTCTCTACTCATCAGCAAGAGCCACAGAAATCAATAGCAGTCAGGGGCACTCCTTGCTGCACGTCGTCCAATCAGACACACTCTCCTTGCTTGGCCTACTCGACCCGAGTGGACCTGATGAAGGTCTCACTCCCCTTGCCCCTTAGTGACCCTATGTTTCAGTCAGAGTATGCATCCCTTTCCAGGCCTCAGTTTCAGGTGAACAACATTTTGCCCAGACACTTATATATCTG
Organism: Myotis davidii; assembly: GCF_000327345.1. Taxonomy (NCBI): domain Eukaryota; kingdom Metazoa; phylum Chordata; class Mammalia; order Chiroptera; family Vespertilionidae; genus Myotis; species Myotis davidii. The sequence goes on from NW_006284343.1 coordinate 3,645,223, forward strand.
ACAAAGTTGTCACCCCAATAAGTCTAGTCCCCACCAGACACCTTACACATAGTTCACTTTTGTTTTTGAAGCTTTCAGCATATTGGGGTGAAAAAAAAGATGTCAGAATAGGGTTACCGAAATGGTGGCATGTTTTAAATGTGTCAGGTTCAGGAATCAACTTTTGATACCCAAATGACCACCAAGAATAATCAATCAGATAATGAGAAGATGACTATTACATTAAAATGTTAACTTTCCGGTGGCTTAGTAGGAATAAAACACACATATAAATACATAGCATAAACACGCCTACCAACACAGCCTGTGGTGGTGTAGATAATTCAATGTAGAGATCATGTTAAAGACCAATTTTGAGGCTGTTCATGGGATGCCAGGCCAGTGCCAAACTGTAGACTCTCCCAGGACACTGCAAGATGGACCCCACCACCCCTCCCCACTTCCCACCCATCTCTCTTCGCCCCTGCACCTCTGCCTCCTTGGTTCTCATCCCCACTGCCCTTCCTTAGACACTTCCTGGCACCGGTCATCGTTAGTCTTTTAGACACAAGTTCCCTTGTTCCTGGGGAATGGGAAGTGGTGACAGCTGTCAGCACCTGAAGTTCCAAGCTCGCTGAACGTGTTCACTGAGGCCCTGGGTCTCTCTGCCTCTCCCAGGGAGTGAGAAATCAGCAGATCCACGTGGTGTTGCTTCTCAAGAAATCTGAAGTCTTATACAGGAATCAGGTATGTCTTCGTCTCTCACTCCTGCTCCATCCCCTCCCCTAGGTTCAGTCTACTAGTCTGAGCTGCCCACTGGGCTCCAGACCCCTGCTTGTACCTTGAGCCCTGGTCCCTGGCCCCCTGAATGCCTGAGTCCACATCTGGTTGGCCCCCATGGAGACAAGGGGGTCCCTACTCAGATAGTCCAGGCCGATGAGCAGGATGGGCGGGGAGTGGACCCAGCCTGGGGAAAGGCCAGCAGGATACAATGGGTCTGGATTTGGGGATTGGCTGGGAGGGACCCAGCAACTGAGGAGCAATCCTGTTGGAGAAGAATTATTTCTGAGTCCATGAAGAGGTCCACAGTGAAGCTCCGCAGATGGCCTCTGGCGCCACCTGCTGGTACCTTTAAAAACTGCCACAAGCGTGCTCTTCCTTCTTACCTGTGAGGTTGGATAATAGAAATGACTGGCACAAACTATTGGAGAGAGTGGTTGACGCTGGCAGGACTTGAGGTCAGGGAGGAGTAGGTGGGGCTTTAAATGCCTCCATGATGTTTGATTTCTTAGGCTGAATGGCGGTACACAGATGTTTATTTTCAGTCCTTCAACTGTTCATACACACACGTGTGTGTGGGTGATATAGTCATTAAAATGTTTCTTTAAGTCTCTGCGATAAGCTGAAAAGGGGTGTAAGGTTCAGGGTGGCGGTTCCGTCTTCTGTAGCCCGAGTGGCGGTGTCTCTGGACAGGACATGGGTGGGCGGGACGGTGGCAGGTTGTCTTCGCCAAACTATGTTTCCTCACAAGTTGCCCGCTGAGGCCTGTTCACCCAGAGGACAGCACTGAGCATGCTCAGGAACAGGGGCACCTTCAGGAATATGAGGAGCAGGAAGTGGACACTGCTGAGCAGGGACCTGTGGGGGACAGTGGCCAGCAGTCAATGGGATGCCCTGGCTCCGCCTCTTCCCCGCTCTCCTTTGAGCTCAGGTCCTATGGCCTCAAAACTCACTATCAGTGTCAAACCTGGATGGTGTCAGGGCCAGACAGCCCCATGCGAGGACCACAGACGCCTGTTCTTTGTTTAGTTCCAGAATGAACTTTGAGGTCAGGACACAGCAGGTGCATGAGGACGTGGTGTGAGAAACGGAGGGAAGACAGATGCGGGATCCCGGGCAGACCCTGGCACCCAGAAAGCCCTCAGCCGTCAACACTCACAGGACCCCAGCTCTTGCTGGGACCAACTTTAAGGATGAATGTCCCCTTATAACCACTCCACACTCAAATGCAAGTCCTGGCTCATCCTTGAATACAATCATGGGAGCAGATACTCTGCTTAAACCACCCAACAACCTCTACCCCAACGAGTGACTTTGCCCATCCCCTCACCCGCTGGGTCCCAGTACACTGCCCATTCCAGCTCTCACTAATGTAGCAACCCCTGTTGGTACCTTCTGTTTGCCCACCTGAGCTTCTGGTAGCTGTGGACAGTCTTGGACCCGCCAATGGCTTCTCACCTCAAGCCCTTGCCCCTTCTTGCCTGGGGATTCTCTCTGGCCATAGGAGTGGGCATGGCTTGCTGGGCAGAGAAGGCCAGAAATGCCCCAGGATTCAGGCCCCAGGAGTGACCCTCTGCCAGGAACTGTCTTACTCCAGATGCTTTCTTGGTTGACTCTCCCACTTCCTTCAGGTCTCTGCTCACATGTCACTAGTTGGGAGGCCTTCACGCATCACTCTGTATCAACTAGCAAACCTGCCATCTGCCCCCACCAGGAGGACAGACGTGTGTGGATCCCTACCCCGGCTTCCTCGCTCTCCATGGGCGGCTCTGAGGAATGCCCTGCGCAGCCTCTCTGAGGGAGCCCAGGGCATTGAGCCCAGTGCTCCAGTGGGAACGCTCTCATCAAGGGGCACTCCATTTGTCTTTCCCGCCTTCCCGCTCCCTCACGAGGCCTCCTGGGATCACCTCTCTGTAAACTCTCGACACCTAAATTCTCATCTCAGGATCCGATTGTGAGGAAACCCAATCCAAGTCTCTTTGTTACTTGTTTTCTTTGAGCATCTCACTAGCCTTTATCATGCCCGATCACCTTCCCCACACACATCCATCACCCTGTCCTTTACTACCTACCTGCTTAATTTTTCTCCATAGTAATGATCATTAATGACATTGCCTCTATGTGTGTGTGTGTATTTATCTATCTATCTATCTACCCACCTACCTATCTAGCTACTCATCCATTTGGTCATGTTTAAATCTGCCCATTTGAAAGAAACTTCACTGAGAGCACAGCCTTGCCTGTTCACTGTCATATCCCCAGCATTTGCATCAGTTCCTGGCACATAAGAAGTAAATGAAATATTTGTTGAGTGAGTGGCTTGTTGAGGAAACCTACCCTCGGGAAGCCCTACCCTCGGGAAGATGCCGTGCAGATGGCAGCAGACACGGGGACACGTGCGCCTTACCCTGGGTCTCGGCTGGGAGGTCCAGGCGTCCTTGCAGAGCTCCTGCTGCTGGAGGCTGTGGGGGAGATGGAGGGTGAGGGACAGGGACTAGTGGCCCGCCCAGGACTCTCCCCACCTAGATTTCCCTCCCCTGCATGGTCCTGACTTCACAAAGCAGGGGGAACTTGGGGAGGGGCTGTATAGATGTTCTCGGAACATCCTCTCCCCATAGTCAGACCCAGGCCTGAGCAGCGTGGAGGAGTATCCCCTCCAACCTCATCCCAACGTGCTCTTAGCCAGGTGAACACTATGACCAGGACGAGAGATGCATCGCCTTCTGCCATTAAGCAGTTAGGCGTTCCTCGTCTCCCTGAAAACAGGAGTGCTCGAAGGTCAGGTCAAGAGTTAGACCTCAGGTCCCCCCACCCCCAGCCAGTGCACCCACTTATCACCCCCACACCCCCACCCCTAGCAGAAGACTATAGAGGTTGATGCAGGGAAGTTTGAAGGAGGGGCTCCCTCACACAGCTGATGGCTGGAAAATGCTACCGGCCCCAAAGACATGGCATCTGTACTCTGGAAAGTGGGACCCCCAGCCCCCTCAGCCCACCCAGCTCCTCGGACATTGGCAGCCTCACCTGTGCTCCCTCAGGCGGGCCAACCTGGAGGAAGAACCTCCAGACTCAGACACTTATTGACCCAGAGGAAAAGAGCTGAATCTCAGGGCTCCTCCTCCAGCCCCCACAAAGCACCTCAAGGCTGCATTCTTAAGTGCACATAGAAAAACCTTCAGAGGAAAGCCTCCAACATGAAAGAGAGAGACCAACACAATGAGGAAAAAGTGTCAGAAGAAGCTGAGACAATGCAGGAAGCAGAAGAAAAAGAACACACCCTTAGATTGATAAGGGACGATGCAGCTCTCAGGAAAGAAGAGAAGGAAGGAAGGAAGGGAGGGAGGGAGGGAGGGAGACTCCTGGCATGTGGGGACGCTTCTGCCAGCCTCGGAGTGGTGGCCGGGACATTCCAGGTCATTTATAGGTCATAGGAAAGAAAGAAAGGAGGGAAGGAAGGAGGGAAGGAGGAAGGGAGGGAGGGAGGGAGGGAGGAGAGAGAAAGAGAGAAGTAAAAGGACTTATTAAAAGATCAAGCAACAATTTGAACAGAAATATGTTAGAGGTGCCCCATCTCTCTTCTGCCCTGTCAGGCCCAGGGGTTTACTGGGCTCTCTCCTGCCTGGTCAAGTGAGTCAGAGGGAGCAGATGCAGAAGGAGGGGGAGGGTGCCAGACAGACAGAGGGTTGAGAGCTCCCTCCTTCCCCATGTCCACCAACAAACCCCGTTTACATAGAGCACAGGGGCCAGGGCCTCCAGAAAATGGGCTTTCCCTGAGACTGAAGAAAGGCCCAGAAGATGGGTGCTAGAGAGGCCAGGGCGAGAGTTGGGGCTGGCCTTGGATTTCTGGCGCAGGGCTCCCCAGTCAGAGAGATGAGGTGGGCAGTCTGGGCCATCCCTGATCTTAGACCATCTCAAGGTTCCTGGACCCTGGGTGAGGCCCTGGACCCTGGGGTTGTAGAGAGGTCTTCATCCTGAGAGCTCAAGCCAATGGACAGTGTGAAGGGGGTCCCTTTGGAGTGACCTCCACCCTATACACACACACTCCACCCTGTGAAGTCAGGAAGGTAGCATGAGGCCCTCAGTCCTGATGGATCCGATGACACAGGGCCCTCCCACCTCAACCCACAGACATTGTCAGGACCTGGGGTGGTGGCAGGAAACCTGCATGTGACCCACCTACACTCACACTCTCACACTGGCACTCCGACTGACCCACATTTTCACACGTTGTCTTCACACACACCCTCACGCTTTCACACACTCACACACACACTCACACGCAGTCACATGCACACTCACACACACCCTCACGCTTTCACACACTCACACACACACTCACACACAGTCACATGCACACAACGCACTTGGCCCTGAATCTCTGGTGCACAAACACCAGGCCCCATTCCCTCTCCTGAGTTGAAATTTCCTGGGATGCCCTGCAGAGATTCGCTCAGACCCCTTCATCGCTGGTACCAGAGGAAGGGGGGCCTTACCTGGGGAAACAAACACTTGAACCTGGAAAAAGGGTTCAGGCAAGAATCCAGGAAGCCCCTCTTCCATCAGTAGCGTGGAAATCCCACACCTGTATTTTCCTGCATCGTTTGCAGTGAGGTTCGTCAAGGTCACTGTGAAGGTGAGGTTTCCAGGATGGTCCAGGATGGACACTCGGCCTCTCCTCACCTCTCTCCTGGAGGCGCTGGTCTCCACAATCTCAGAGAAAAGTGGCAAGCATGGCTGTCTGCACCAGTATTTGTTAAATGCCTCATATTCCTTCTGGTACCGACACTGCACGCTCAGCAATCCACCCACGGTGCCCGTCACATTATTGGGGCCGCGCAGAGACAAAGAGCCTGGAAAACACAATCCATCTTGTCTTCCCCTGGAAGAGCCTGGGCCAGAGGGGCCTGGGTGTCAGGTCTTTTGGAAGTCACCCTGAGGCCTGAAGGAGGGGGCATGCACCAGCAAGGTATAGGCAGACACAGGAGGAGATCTGAGGAGACACCTGTTGTGGGATTCTGAGACTCAAGAGGCCATGGCCAGCCTGTGTGGGTTCAACCAACTCACAATGTGAGGGGGAGAGGAAGACTTTGGTGGTCCTAAACAGGTTCTAGGTCCCATCCATTACTTAGAAAGAATTGAATAAAGCTACTAAGCATGATCTGAATAAAGGGATGTATGTATGGATGGATGGATGGATGGATGGATGGATGGAGAGATGGATGGATGGATGGATGGAGAGATGGATGGATGGATGGATGGATGGATGGATGGATGGATGGATGGAGATGTGGATGGAGAGATGGATGGATGGATGGATGGAGAGATGGATGGATGGATGGATGGATGGATGGATGGATGGATGGATGGAGAGATGGATGGATGGATGGATGGATGGATGGATGGATGGATGGATGGAGAGATGGATGGATGGATGGATGGATGGATGGATGGAGAGATGGAGAGATGGAGAGATGGACTAGGAAACAAAAAATAAGAATGGGAACAGGAAAATTTAGATAAAGCCCAGTGTTGGAAACTAAGAGGAAGCCTTCAGCTCACTTGGATCCTGAGTTTATAATCCCTGCTTGTACAGGTAGGACCTCCTGTTCATAGGTCTGAGTCACACAGGAGATGAGCGTTGGCCGGGGTATAAGGAGGCCATTTAAGAAGAGGCTCTTCTTGACCACGGTTCAAGGACATTAAGACTTCGATTTCCCTCCTGGGACAGACTCCTGCAGCAACACTTGCCATCACTATCTCAGGGACTCCTTGCTCCACATCGATGGCCCACCAGTGGTTCCTTCCCTCCCCTACTCCTTGGCAGCCTCCCCCCTCTCTCCGCCCGCCCCCCCAGCCTTGCCATGCCCTGGGCCTTAGCTGCAGGTCCTTTGCCACCTCTAAGACTTTGGCATTGCCCTTTCTTCTCCAGTCTGTCTGAACGCTCCAGTTCCAGACGACAAGGACGCAGGCCCCTACAATCTCTGCTTCCTGCCAGGAGAGTCACACGAGCTCTAGACACCTGAGGAGTCCTCTCACTGCAAGGAACCACCACTGTCCGCTCTGCCTTGACAGGTAACAGAGGTAACAGCCACCAGCCCAACAGTCCTAGCTCTCCGCCCCTGCCCTCTTCTCTCTGGCGTCTTCCTGACCCTAACAGTGATGGAACTAATGATTAAAATGGCTAGACTTCCTTGGGGCTCCGTCTGTGCTCACAGTGTGGAGAGCATTTCCCACTTAACCCTCATCCTATCCCAGTGAGGAGCTAGGGTGCGCCGGGGTTTTTATAATCACACCTCATCCCTTTTGGCTTGTGTTTTTGTGGCGTTCCCTGCCCATGACCACCCTTTGCTCACCCTGACCTGCCAGAGCAGATTTCCCGCTCACCTGGGACACAGAGAAGCAGCAGAGCCCATGGCAGCCACATGGCCCCGTCCCTCGGGCTGGCCTCTCCGCTGCACCTGGCGGGGGGCTGCAGGCTCCTCGCCCGGGGTCTGCTCCCCTGTCCCCTCCTCTGCTTCTCTCGGCCCCGTCTCTGCTTGTTTCTGTCCTCAGAGCAGGTCAGAAAGTGTAGGCAGCGGAGGGAGTGGGGCATCACATGGATGGAGAAACTCGATACTGAATCTGAACTTGTAGTTCCCTTTTCTCTCCCCAGACATGAGAGCACCCCCACCCCCACATCACTCAGCCACAGCCAACACCCCTTCCCCACCCCCTCCCCAGCAGCCTGGGTCCATTTCCATCCCCATTTCCCAAGGGAGCCCTGCCCTTCGTGAAGTGCTCATTTCCTGTGGCCGAGATGAGCAGTCCCGTGCGGTACAGGCATGACTGGGCCTTGTCTAGACAATGCCAGCTACGTACAGGGCCCCATACAAATGGACATGTTCCAGAATATTAAGAAATTCGAATGGTGGCTACGAGAGTTACACCAAGAGCGAGGTCCTTCTAAGTGCAGGGCCCGGTGGGTGTGCATGGCGCTGCGCCCCTAGAAAGCCGGCCCTGTCTCTGGGTGGGACAGGTGGTGAGGCTGGGCCCACATGGGGGGCTTTGCTCTTCTGAGGCCCCCAGCTCTTGTCTGTCCTCCTCAGACCCTAGAAGCCTTGAGTAGTTTCATCTTGGTCATGTGCTCTTGACTGGTCTCCATTGCTCTGGCTTCAAGGAGAACTTGACAAACCACCCTCAAGCCTCACCTTGAACCTGTGTGGTTGAACGAGAGGCGAAGCGTCTCCTGGGTAGAGATGTTTCCGTAAATGGGAAGGCAGGTCAGGTGTTACCTGGCCAGGAATATACCCAATTTCCTGAAGCAGCCACAGGGACAAATAAAGGCAGACACAGGTGGGAAATGCTTTATCCAGGAGCTTAGGGTCATGTCTGGAGAAAGCTCTGCAGTTCGGGGATTCTGTTGTCAAACAACTTCTCTGAATTGGGCGTCTCAGTAAAAATAAAAATTCTTGTTCACTTTTTGCTGAGGAAGCTTCATATTTTCTGTGGTTTTGTGTGTGCTCTTGTGTGTGCGCCCGCACCCGCCCCTCCCATGTGGGGTGGCTTCCCGCACAACGTGTTGAGCAATCTCAGATTGCCGGCAGAGCCAGGGAGAAGGACTGGGCTAGAAGCAGCGGCTTCTTCAGGCCACTGGCTTCTGTCTGCTTATGCTGGACTGCCCCCTGTCATGTAAGCCTTAGGGCTTCAGAACATGAAAAGGTACAAAAATTCCCGTCCATATTCTGTGTGGTTGTTTTTTCATTGATTGTGAGAGAGAAAGCGAGAGAGAGAAACATTGATTGGCTGCTTCCTGCATGTGCCCCAACTGGGGAGCAAACCTGCAACCCAGGCATGTACCCTGACCGGGAATCGAACCAGCAACCTTTCGGTGCACGGGATGACGCCCAACCAAATGCAAGGGCCCAGGCCATATTCTGTCATTTTTTCACCACTTTTTGTGACACCTTAGGTAAATTTACTTTCTTTTCAATGTGACTTAAAAGAAAAGGACGCCCCCAAAAGTGATTTGTGAGGTGCTGCTGAAAGTTTTTAGCTGTGACCCTCTGTGAGTCACATGATTGCTCTCAATTGAGGATTCAGACTCGCTCCCTCCTTCCCAGCTCACCCGGTCTGGGTGCAGTTGGCGGTTGGTTATCCTGTGTGTCTGTGTGTCCTTTGAAGAAATTCTATGTGTGTGTGTGTGTGTGTGTGTGTGGTCTTTCCCCTCCTCAGGGAAAAGTAACACCTTACAGGTGTTGTCTGTGGCTTGCCTATTTTAACTTACTGTATTTTCAAAATCACCCCATATCAATACCTGTAGACTATTTTTTAAATAATATTTTTATTGATTTCAGAGAGGAAGGGAAAGGGAGAGAGAGAGAGAGAAACATCAATGAGAGAGAATCATTGACCGGCTGCCTCTTGCACGTCCCCTACTGGGGATCAAGCTGACAATCCAGGCATGTGCCCTTGACCAGAATCGAACCTAGGACCCTTCAGTCTGCAGGCCCATGCTCTATCCACTGAGCCAAACCAGCTAGGGCTGCCTGTAGACTTTTGTTTTCAATGGCTGCATAGTATTCCGTGATATCTGCATATTACAATTTGTTTCATTCTTTCCCTCTTGATGGACACGTGAGTTCTTTTCAGCTCTTTGTAACTACATGCAATTCCTTAATGACTGTCTTTGCATATGTGGCTTGATATGCATTCGTGAATGTGCCTGTGGGATAAATTCCTGTCTATAAAACAGCTGGGTTACAGGTCTATACATTGTCTGTGCATTGAACCAGCAACTTTTCGGTGCACAGGGCAATGCGCCACCCACGGAGCCACACCTGCCAGGGCCCAACAGTGAAGTTTAAACACGCGTGATATAAAAATGTCTGGAGAGGCAGACACAGGTACAGGAGACAGAGGAAGGACATTCCACAAATGCTCCCTAAGAAGGAGAAAAATAAGCCACAAGTGAAAATGATCGAATTTAATTTAAAATGATTCTGAAATAAAGAAACCCTTCCACCTGCAACTGAAAATCCACACAGTGTCGGGGGAGGGGGGGTCCCAATGACCCACACCTAGAACCTTCTGAAGTTACAGAGCCTCCAGGACAAAGATAGAATCGCATGGGCCCGTATCAGAGAAGACTCAGGTCAGAGGGAGTAAGTGGCGAATATGAAGGGGAGAGGCTGGTCTCAGATGTCACCACGGCACGGCATCATAGGGGACGTGAAGGAAAATCTACACATTCCCAGAAAAGACGGGACCCTCTGGGAATTTTTACCCAGGATCGTTGCTTTTGGCAACGAACACTCCCATGCGCACAAGCGCTTATGAAATACAGCACCCGCGAGCCCTTAGAAAATAGAAAAACAACATCATGATGAAATTTTGCCAACCAAGAAATAAATCAAATAATGAAGAAAAAAGAAGCTACGGTGAACAGGGAATATATTTAAAAATAGGAAAAAAAAAGACGAAACGACCATGGGAAATATTTACAGACGGGAATATAAATATCATCCATGCAAAAAGTATGATACTGGCAAAATCAGTACTGGGAAGGGGAGGGTGGGCAAAGGGAAGATGCCAAAGTCCTCATCTTGTACAGCACAGTCCATCGGTAGCTTAAATGTGCTGTTAAAAATAAGATGCTCATGCCCCAGCCAGTTTGGCTCAGTGGATAGAGCGTCGGCCTGTGGACCAAAGGGTCCCAGGTTCGATTCCTGTCAAAGGGCATGTACCTTGATTTCAGGCTCCTCCCCAGCCTGGGCCCTGGTCAGGACTCATGCAGGAGACAACCAATCAATGTGCTTCTCTCACATCAATGTTTCTCTCTGTCTTTCCCTCTCTCTTCCCCTTTCTCTAAAAATCAATGGAAAAATATCCTCGGGTGAGGATTTTTTTAAAAAAAGATGCGGGTCTCAGGGCCCAAGCACAGTGCAGAGGGCAACCCGGTGAGGCAAGTTGGCCCCAGCGGGATGAGCAGGGTCCCTTGCGGATGAGACCTCCCCTGGCCATGTCCCACACCGTCCCTCCTGGCCTGGCTCATGCTGTTTCTTCTGCCCTTTGCGCTAGAGGCCTCCCTTTTCAATCTTGAAGCTGCCAGAAGTTCAAGTCCAGGGAGGAACCAGAGAGGAAGAATGTTTTTGCCTTTCCCAAGTAGCAGCATCCTGATGTCCTCGTCCCTCCTCCACAGCTGACGGCCAGGAAGGCTCCCATCCTAATGGGAGCGATCCGGATCCGGCTCTTGAAAGCTCCCAGCTGCTAGGCCGGTCCTGGCGACGCATAGTTCACGTCACAGTCCCCACAGACTGGCAGCCACACCGATGCTCTCAAAAGAAGTGAGAACATTTACGCATCCTAACAGGAAGGGTGATGGGGACCATGAGGGGCTGTGATGCCAAGTTCAATGTCAGACGTGCAGGAGGCAAGGGATGGAGCTGGCACCAGAGCTTCCTTCCCGACATGTGACAAAAACGCAGCAGGACAAGGGTTCCAGAAGCTTCTGTTCCCCGGACACCAGGTCTTCACTCGTGGTTGGCGTGTCATCAGTGCATGGTTCAGTTTTTCTGTTCACGGGTCAAGAATTGTGAAACCGGGATTGGTGGGAGCCCTAAACCTCAGGGGACACGGGACACAGAAACCAGCCCGGGACCCTGGCAGGTGGCTCACGGCTTGAGGCTGGAAATGCTCCGCAAGGGCTTGGGCCCCAGGCGAAAGGCCTCTTCCTGCACCTCTGTTCTTATTTCCTGCTCGGTGGGGCCTCAGGACCGGGAAGACCAGGGGTTGTACACAAAGGGGGGGCAGCAGAGGCCCAGGCATCACAGCTGTGGGTTCCCAGGGATTAGGGTCCTGTCCCTGAGGCAGGCCCAGGGCTGCCTCTAGAGCCACGGTCCCTGCTGACCACCGTCATTTCACAATAAAACAATCTTTCTTCCGTTTGAGTTTCTTACTTTCAGATACAACATCGATGAACACGGGACCTACTGGTTACTGGTCCCCAGAGCGGGGCTGACTCTGCCTCCCCCCTGAGCCCCGCAGAGGCCGGTTCACCCACAGGACGGCACCGAGCATGCTCAGGAGCAGGGGCACCTCCAGGAAGACCAGGAGCAGGAAGCGGGTGCTGCTGAACAGGGACCTGTGGGGACACGGTGACCGAAGTGAGCTATCGCCAGGACCCCTCTTCCCAGCCCCCCCTGCGCCCAGAGTGTGGATCCCAAGAACCTATGTGAGGACGAGCCTGGGACCCCAGGCTGACACTGGCCCCCCCTTGCCTCCACACTCTCTCTTCTGATTCTCTGATTCCTCACTCTTCTCACCTTGGCTTGCTCTTCTGGGAGGAAATGCCTGGGGTTCTTATAGGAAGAAGAGACTGGGGCACAGACCCACAGAAAGGGGAAACCTCGGGGAGACACAGGGAGGAGACGCCTCGGGAGGAACCAACCCTGCGACACCCTGACACAGACGTCTGGCCTCAGAACTTGAGAAAACAAATGCCTGTTGTCTAAGCCGGTGCTGCTTCGTGATGGCAGCCCGAGCTACGCACACAGGATTCTCTCTTACTCGTCACAACTCACAGAAACTCGTAAAATAAATCCATCAATTAATGATTCAACTCTATTTGCTACATTAACTATCCCTCGATTGTAAGTGCCTGGAGGGCAGACAGACAGCTTGATTGTTCTGTTCACCTCCCATCCCCCCTGTGTTCCCTAAATCAGTGCTAGACATGAGGGGGCCTCCATAGCTCTTTGTTGAATAAATGAGTGAGTTATCCATAATGCTGAGCAAAAGCCCTAATTGGCACTTACATCTGGCCTTCATTGTTGCATTTAAAAACTGCTTGCTAGTCTTATTAAAAGCAGTTCGGCCCTGGTCGGTGTGGCTCAGTTGGTTGAGTGCCGTTCCATGCACCAAAAGGTTGCTGGTTTGATTCCCAGTCAGAGCACATGTCCAATTTGCGGGCTCGA
>NW_006284343.1:3658075-3659356 GCF_000327345.1 Myotis davidii
GCTTCCTCTCTCTCTAAAATCAATAAGAACATATTTTTTAAAGTGAATAAGTAGTTCGGTAGAAAGCAATTCTCAAAACGGAGAGCAAGTGGGAGAGGGCAAAGGCGTCCCTGGGTTGGAAAGACGGGATGTCCCATCGAGGCTCTGCGGGAAGGCCCAGCAGGAGATACAGCAGATCTAAGGGCAAAGCGAAGAGGCCCAAGGAGGGTGAAGAGAAGAAACGAAAGAGGCCTCTCAGCTTCCAGAGAGCTCCTGTGGTTGCAGAGCTGGGAAACATGAGCCCGGCTCAGTTTCTTCCTCTGTAAAATGGGAACGTGCATATCTACTTCCTGTTCCTCCTCCTGAGGTGGTCATCGGCAGGGTCAACACATGAACAGAGTAACAGGCAGGAAAGTCCTCTGTGAGCTGCCAGGGGCTCTATCAGGATCACTGCTGTTGCCATAACAGTAACTGGGGAAACAGGACTTCCCCAGGCCCTTCCTGTTCTTCCAGAATTTGGACCAAGGGGCCTTGTGGTCCCCATGACGCCCGTGCTCACACATCACGGCCATGCCCTCTGCCCTGAATGCCTGCTCATCCATCTCCCACACTCTGAGCTCTGCAGGGGACGCCCCATGTCTGTGTGAGAGAAGTCTGGGACCAGTGGGCCAGAAGGAACAGGCAGCATCCAAGCTGACTTACCTGCCATCGGAGTGCTGGCTGGTCACAGGTGGGGAGCCTGAGGAGTCTTCTGGGGTGTCCGGTACTGTGAACGCGTTGGCAGTGGAGGTGATGGCGGAGGTGGGGGTCAACACTGCAGTTGCTGCTTGTCATACAGAACAGATTACATTCCACTCTCCTGCTGTCCCACCCGCAGCCCTGCACGTAGCTCAGAGCCAGGAAGGATGTGGGTCCTTGGCCTGTGGGACCTGGAAGGGAGCCTTGGGATGGGGCCTCCAGCTGGACCACTCATGTCTCCTTGGCTTCTGAGAGACTCAGAGCCTCAGACGCCGTCGAGTCTGGGCACAGGTCCAAGAGAACATCCAGCAGGCCCTGGAAGGGGGAAGGGGCCCAGGACTGCCTCAGGTCAAGGGCAGCTGGGGTTGCGCTTTGGACAAGTTTTAAGTTTCTGTGATGGGGCAGTTCCTTCTCAGGATCATTCTCAATATTCCATGAGACAAAGAACGTGCTGCACTTGGCAGCTACCTCAGGCCTCCCAGGTCCCGGTGTGGTGGGGACGCTATGAGTGTGTCCCCTCCCGGCCATCAGTGCCCTGTGAGCTGGTGCTGGCTGTCCGAGGGT
>NW_006284343.1:3660888-3662189 GCF_000327345.1 Myotis davidii
ACCCTCCCTGGACCTGAGCGCTTTCCTGGAGGCTTCCCAGCTCCAGCTGCCAGCCCACACCAGCTGCCAGGCTCTGGAACAACCCAGACCCCAAGACCCACCGTGACGGGGTGGGCCTGGGCAAGAGCCCGAGCCTGTGCTCCTAAAGCCCCCGAGAAGGATTCGCCACGATTCGTCCATCTGTGTCCGCAGCGCAGCCCGGCTGGGAAACACTGGCCGAGAGGGGGCGCTGGTGTTCGCTGGGGTTTTCTGTTTCTTTCCTGCACCTGACAGAGACCCTGTGAGGTAGCAGCACCTTGGTTTCTGTTTAACCAGAAGGTGCCTGGGTGCTGAACGGGCCCTGCCATGAGCCCTGACATGTCCTGACCCCCAGGGCACACCCTCTGGTTTCCTGCCCAGCCTCGGTCATCCCCGTTCCTGAAACCCCAGCCCCACTCACCTGGGACGATGAGGAGGAGCAGGGCTGGGAGCAGCCACATGTCCTGCCTGCTGGGCTCTCTCCCTGGTCACCGTCCAATGCCAGTGCCCTCCGGGGACTTGAGCGGAGCCCAGGCGCACATTGCCCTCAATTTGTCTAAGACATAATATTTTGTTTCTCTCATCAACTTCCCTTAAAGTTTTGTCTTCCGTTACTTGCTCATTTCATTAGGTAGGGGACAAGCAGTGTCATCATTTATGAGTGTATGGCTGCTGTGTCTCCAATAATTTGGGGAAAGCAAAGCGTCCAGGCCTGGCCAGGGTTCCACTCTTGAGCCTGTGTGTGAGGAGCTGAGATGGTTGCAAGCAGCAGAGAGGGATTGGGGGGGCAGGTCCCTGGGAAGAGCTCAGCGCTGGGGGGGGGGGGGAGCTCAGCGCTTGCGGGGGCGTTACGAGAGTGACCAGCTAGCACTGGGTTTGCCCTTTGGGGAGGGTGCCGCACTCAGGGCCTTGGGGACATTATGAGGAAGGAGTGGTCTTTGGCTTCAGCTTCATTTTGTCCTGATGCTTTCCCCACATCCTTGCATATATCACTGGCTGTGGGCCCTCGAAGGGTGAAGGGTCCCGGGACTGCCTCAGGTCAAGGGCAGCTGGGGTTCCGCTTTGGATAAGTTTTAAGTTTCTGTGATGGGGCAGTTCCTTCTCAGGATCATTCTCAAGATCCCATGAGACAAGGAACGTGCTGCACTTGGCAGCTACCACAGGCCTCCCGGGTTCCCGGTGTGGTGGGGACGCTATGAGTGTGTCCCCTCCCGGCCATCAGTGCCCTGTGAGCTGGTGCTGGCTGTCCGAGGGGCAGCAAAGCAGAGCCCAAGAGCCAGCAC